>NC_136970.1:8527834-8562834 GCF_032717465.1 Coenobita brevimanus | reverse complement strand
GAAAAAGTTCCATACACTCAAGCTGTCCTGGCCTCCGCCACACTCTCCTACACCTTCAGGTTGAAATGAGCTATTCATATTTTTCGATGCCGGTCATTTCATGCCTTTCATTCACAGCCACAAGTATAACTGGTAATCCATGGATTCTAATTACATGAATGCATTCATCAAAGTGGTTGGCCTAATTGTTACATATTGACTATGTATAACATACTGTACAAACCCCTCTAGAATATTAGGCTAAATGCAGTCTTATACGTCAATTTCTTTGTCATGTAGTGTACGAAGTTGAATGACCTCCTTCTGGGTTTTACTTTTTACAAACAAGACTTTTTGAAATACTTTACTATATGCCCTGTTTCAAAGATTACTTAATTTTAATATATCCTACTGTCACTCATTATAGAAAAGTAACACGACTTCTCTAGACATGTTTTTGTTGCTCAGAATACCACACCATAGTATATGAAACACGTTTGCTCAGAACTCAGTTTCACTGAAGTTACACGTAATGAAATATACTGCAAACTGCAAAATATTGGCTAAAATTAAATTATCGAACAATTATTCATAATTGTTCCATATTACCAACATGGATATTATAGTATCATGGGTATTTTACCGACAGCATACAGATGACCCACAACATATTACAACACATTAATTGCACAAGGTAATTTATTCTTAAAACAAGTTAATTTCGTCAACAGATGAGGTTTGATCTGCAGTCCTTCTCAATCTGTAAGTGAATCCCGCCCCCCTGGTGTGTGTGTGTGTAAAGTAAGTAAAGTAATTTTATTGCCATCACCGAATTCTACTAACCAAAGTTAATATATAAAGTACAAGCACACTGTGTCGAGCAACAGCTCCCTGACAGACAGATTTATACATACATAATATATAGTACAGCAACCTTGATATCCTAATTTACAATTATAACACTTTAATTTCAATAATGATACATTAAATTCAATTTACTTGAGATCAACTGTAGAAATGACTGGCAAAGACCTATAAATTCTGAAAAGTACTTGAAGTCTAATCATCTTCTTAAACATAAATAAATTATTAGTAAGAAACAAGATCTTAATATTTACTGGTAGTGCATTCCATTTAAGAGGACCATTGCATACAATACTGTTCTTAAAAAAGAGTTGTGTGGAACCTTGGACACTGTAGATTTGAATTATTTCCTTTTGCGCTATAATGGCTGTCAATAAATTTAAAGATTTGAGTATCAGGATTCCTAATGGTTCTGATTATTAACAACAATAAAGAATACCTGTGAGTAAACTGAATTTTTAACAAATTATGAGTTGCAAATAAATCTGCAGTAGAATCAAATTTTCCAATGAAAAATGTATATTTCAAAATTGTCTTTTGGGCTACTAATAATTTACCAAGAAAAGAGGGCCAGGTACATGCCCATATAGATACGCAGTAATTGACATACGGATAACACAGTATTATACTCATCATGGCCTCAGCTGTAAGATGATTTGGTACTCTGTACAATGTACCACATACCCTAGATAACTTCAAACTTCATTCTTTTTTTAAATAACAGAACAGAGGAAGGAAAAACAAATGAATAAAAAAACAAAACAAATCCATGCACCAGATTACTGGTGTTCGTTGTTCATAAAATATCTGTAACAGTTAGACTTGAACAGCAGTAGGTTGAAGTCTGGAGGGAAACAACTCTGTGGAAGCGAGTTCCAGAGAGATGCAGTTCGGGGAATGAAACAATTCTGATAGGCACAAGTTCTGCAGTATGGCTGAGTGACATTCCAGTCATGAGCGCTGCCAGCTGCCCGTGTAGCACGAGGGAAGGCATGGAGAGGTGGCACCATGGACGTAACTTCGTCTGAGCATTTGCTGTACAAATATCTATAAAATAACGCAAGGGAGGCAACATTCCTTCTTACTTGTAGGGGAGGTAGTTTATTAGTAATAGCAGGGTTATTAATAATTCTAACAGCTTTGTTCTGAATTTTGTCTACTTGTTTTAATGCAACCTCTCCACATCCGCTCCACAAGTGTGAGCAGTATTCAGACTGAGAGTGCAAGGATCATTGCTGGGTATATCAACATCTGTCGCCGAGTAAACTGTTACATCCAGCACATATCCAGTTTTAGTCACAAAGCACAAAGAATTTAAGGCCAAATCTGTGACGCTCTGATGGCACATACTGAATAAATGCAAGCCTGCCCCTGAATAACACCAGCAACTCATCAATAACCACTTTCTGGAACGGACGGAAAACCCTGGAGAATGACCTTCCAGCATTGTCAGGATTGGTCTTATTTTCCATAACCTGTCGTTCAAGGGAGAGGGAGAGGTGGGGGAGGTGGGGGAGTAAGTGGGTGATGACTCACCTGACATGGAACTTTCCTTTGAAGACGCTTGGCGCTGTGTATCACCACGTGGCTCCCGTCTAGGCAATACAACTCCTGAAGGGCCTGGTTGAGGTGATTCTGCCCTTGAAGTGGTAGGCTGAGGTGTGAGGGAGCGGTAAAGAATGATATGTCTGCAAGCAGGCGGGGAGAGTGTGGGGGAAATGGTTCTGTGGCGTTTTTTCTGCAGATGTCCGCCAGGTCCACGGCCACTTTCCCGATATCCTGGGTCATCTACAGCCTCCTCATCACCATAATCATCGCTCTTGTAGGCTCTGCCTTCCTCCTGTAGAAGTCGGAGAGCCCTCTGGCGTTGGAGAGCGAGTAGGGGATGGAGGGTGAGAGAGCTCGCTCTCCACGTGGTAGCTCTCTTTACCCTCAGACAACATACTTTCACTAAATGTCCTAGAGGACACAGTTTTGTCTAGGGCACGTCCTATGGCACTATCACTAAGCCCTTTCCCTGGCATAAAGGGCATGGCTTTAGCAGGGGTCGATGAGGCGATCGGCCCTTCCCATGGTGGAATGGAATCGGACGATGTCGAGGAAGATGACATGGCTCCTCTCGCTACCACTGCTGAGTACAGACTGAACCGCGCAACCGCGGGGTGCCAGTGGGTCCTACCTATCCCGTAGGTATCACAGAAAACGGTCCCGCACTCAAACAGTGGCGCGAAGGTGAGTGCAGTATAGGAAGTCAACCGGCAGCCCTGCGCGCCCTGAATCCTGTCGTGCATAGACATCAACCGGCAGATAAGGGTTAAAGAGCAGACATTGAAAAGCACATAAAGCATAAAAATAAAAAGCAATAAAGACATAGTGTGATAACGGCGTGAGGTTATCAGCTTCCTAAGACAGTACTTAGTATCACATACCACCTGAGTTTATGGCAACATTGTCACTGTCAGCCTCATATTAAATATGATGACCAGGTTGTATGAGATTTTGTTTTCATCTCGTAAGATCTGGCCATCAGTAAGGGAGTTTCAGGTTGTAACTAACACTTACGACCACCATTGCTGGGTCACATGATCGAATTTCCAAGCCATCGCCATATATTTGTCACCTTTTTCCTGCCTTACCAACGGAACAGACCAACTTGGTGGCTATAGCTTTATCAGGTGCCGTGGCGTGGCGTGCCATGGCGAGATGTGGAGTCAGGTGGACCTGGGACTCAGCTCACCCTTCTCTGTGATAGGTGACAGGTATGGTTGCATTTTGTGGGCATAGATTGGTGCGTGTGTGTGTGTGTGTGTGTGTGTGTGTGTGTGTGTGTGTGTGTGTGTGAGAGAGAGAGAGAGAGAGAGAGAGAGAGAGAGAGAGTCGTTTGGTACTTATGGCGATGCAACTGGAAATGGACAGGGTGAGAATGATAACACAGGACGACATGAAGAGCGAGAGGAAAACTGCCAGAATATCCACCAGAACTTTCCTTCAAAGTTTATTGACGGGAGGTGAGGCAGGCAGGGTGAAGGAAGAGTGAGGGGGAAGGAAGGGAGAGTGAGGGGGGGAAGGGAGGGGGAGTGAAGGGGAAAAGATGGGGAGTGAGAGGGGGAAGGGAGAGGGAGTGAGGGGGAAGGGAGGGGTAATGTGGGGAAGGGAGTGGGAGTGAGGTAAGAACGGAAGGGGGAGTTGGGAGGAGAGGTGATGTAGTGTGAGAAACGTGACAGACCAACAGGATTATGAAAGAGAGAGTGCTGATTGTGCCTGGCTGGCTACCAAGTTGCTGGGGTCGCGCTGTTGTGTTGAGAAACTAGCCTCTGTGTGTCACGAATGTCAATTGTGTATTACCCAACTGGACACACTGCTTTTGCCTATATAGTTCACCTGGTGATAAATGTCATAATGTGTCTTTGGAGGCTCAGAATTAATTTAGTGGTGTTGTGTGTGTGTGTGTGTGTGTGTGTGTGTGTGTGTGTAATTCACCGGGTCGGTCAGGATCACTTGATGGTCGTGATCGTCAGCTTTTACCCTCCCGGAAGGGAGCTGAGAGCTCATATAGTCCGATCTAAGGGCAAGGCTGTGACCTTCACACACGCACACACCCGTCCCCTTGCTCAAGGGGGACAGTAACCACCCACTTCGTCGTGAAACTTTTCGCAACCTGAGCGAGGCGCGAACTCCCGTCTACCAGATGGCAAGCGAGAACGTTACCACTGCACCAGCGAGCGGTGTGTGTGTGTGTGTGTGTGTGTGTGTGTGTGTGTGTGTGTGTGTGTGTGTGTGTGTGTGTGTGTGTGTGTGTGTGTGTGTGTGTGTGTGCATTCATTATCTGCTAGAACAGACTTCAGAGTACACTGGAGTTATGCTTACTGGTATGTCTTACATATTACATCTACAGAGTACTTCATATATTCATTGTCTTCTTCCCTCCACTGACAACTTTTATTCTTATTCTCTCCTTTTACTTATTCTTTACTTAACATCTCAGTGCGTAGTATTTTATTTTTACATCGTTTTACCTTTCCCTGTAACCAGCTTTCTCCTTCCCTCACACTTCTCATCATCCCTCATACATTCCTCCTCTACCAAGCGTCTTATTTTTCTTGTTTTATATCATTCTTTGCCCGTCATCATCACCATCATCATCCTCTCAACCTGCATTCTTCAATATCCCACCATCACTACTTACCCCCTCTTTCTCTCTCTTCACTCTGTACCAGTCACCATTATCATCATCACCATCATCATCATCTACTTGTCACCAACTTTCATCCTCAGCAACTCTCTCACCTGTCGCCATCATACATAAGTTGCACAATATCGGCCAATACTTTGCATTATCATGAAACTTGCCCCGTAACTCTGGCTCCTCTATCACTGCCACACGTAGGCGGCAAAGGTGGATGATGTCGCACCTGTCACACTGACTCGCTGACTGGCTCTGTTACTTAAGTTGGATGATGTCATCCCACACACTATGTCATCTAAGTTGGATGGTGTCATCTCACACACTGGCCATGTTATCTAAGTTGGATGGTGTCACTTCACACGCTGTCTATGTTATCTAAGTTGGGTGGTGTCACCTCACACACTGGCTATGTTATCTAAGTTGGGTGGTGTCACCTCACACACTGGCTATGTTATCTAAGTTGGATGGTGTCACCTCACACACTGGCTATGTTATCTAAGTTGGATGGTATCACCTCACACACTGACACGTTCACTGGCTGTTACTTACCTATTATTTACTTGACTGTGTTGGATGGTATCACCTAGGACACCGACACCCTCATTGGCTATATTATTTACCTGACTAGGCTGGATGGTGTCACCTCAAATACTGACACGTTCAATGGCTATGCTATTTGACTAAGATGGATGGTGTCACGCCACACACTGACAGCTCACTGCCTATGTTGTGTGAGGAGTGCAGCCTTCGAGTGCTTGGCATGATTCTTTTCCATGAACATATACTGTACCAATGTCCTTACATATGCTTTAAAAAACCTCTCACACTGTGAAATTTTTTTCAATGACAGTCCTCACTTACAAACAACACCACATCTCCAGACCACATAACCTCACGCATATACTAGTCTAGACTTCAAAATTTTTTCTACCTCAGCCTATATTCCCGTTCATTGCTCAGAATAGGGGCGAGTCAGCGGATCTTTGGCTCTAATAATCAGTTGCTTTTTTGGGCTAGCAAAATTCTACTATAGATATAAACAAGAAATATAACATGACACACATACCGCCACATTACAATACATACATTTACATCACATTAGAAAATGGAGGAAAAATATTAAATGCCTTTCACTGTTACTTTGTACTGCAGGTGAAGCCTATCGCGCGGCAGTATTGATATAACCAACCAGTTCCACTGTCCGGATATACAAACACCCGTTCATTCCCCCCATGTCTCCTAGAAAGTGGATGGTGGCCTGCAAAAGAAACTTCAGCCATCATTTCATAGGGTTTATGTTTCAGATGAAACAACAACAATAACAACTATAAAAAATAATCATCCTACTTCATGATGCGACATTAAGTGAGTGACAACCTTGACAAAACAAACCCAGAGTATTATATTCCCACTGATTACTGGCCCTTCATCCCACGAGAGTGAACGACATTTTGATTGCCTTATTGAAGTAGCAGTTACCATAATCCTTTTTAGGAAGAAATTCATTTCAGGTTTTAAATTTTGCAAAAGACATGGAAGAGAAACAGAATTATTTTTCGTAAACTCGCAAGTGGTAATTATTGGCTCATTAATAGGGGGATAAATTCGTATCATTACTACTCATCCAGGATACCCACTTCCCTCTCACCATCGGTCCCCCTTCACTTACATCAGACGTCTTCCCTGGCACCCCTTTATTTTCTCACTCTCCTTTCCTCCGTACCTTCCTCCCTTTCCTTCTTCATCTCTCCCTTCTTCGATTTCAGCGAGACTCCCTTCCCTCCTGTTCATCTACCCTTTCCCTTCTTTCCTATCTTTCCCACGCCAGTATCCCCTCCCCTTAAATATCATTCTGTCCCCTTTTCAACTGCCATCCCCGTCCCCCACTTCAACACTCTCTGTTCATCCTCCCCTTCATCCTCTCTCCTCCAGTGCACCCCCAACTTCTTTCCCTCATGTTTTTTTTTCTCCTCTCTCCATCCTGCCCATCCCTACCCATCATCCCCTTTGCCCATTACTGTACACTCTTCCCATTTTCTGTTCTTGACGAAGAATTAGGAGATAATGAAGATCCTTCGATACAGATACAAAGGAATACAAAGGAAAGCAAACAGCAACATACCTTACGGTCCTTTCGATGCTGCTTGTTACAGTGTAGACTATGACTACGAGATCTAATTTTTCCTCCTAAAGGATTAGGATAGTAAAGCAAGAAGGCTTCCCCGCCACCAAATCTTCCTGTTAAAACTGGCTGGAAAAAAGTGAGAAGGACCACCATGTAGCATGGAAAAACTAACACGGAAATTTCACAGGAAGGACTGAAAAGGAAAAGTTACATCCCATAATACTTTATCTATATGCTGCCAGTTTGAATAAGCTGAAAGAGAAAGTAATAAAGTAAATGAATAATCAAATTAATATCAAAGGCATAACACTATGTAAGGGTACATTGAGTTTAAGGCGACCTCTGTAGACACTGTGAAAAATACACAGTGTGGATGTTCAAGGGTGGTGTGGCAGCCTTGCCTGGCGCTTTTAAGGAAGGCAGCTGTCAATCAGGCCCCAGTTCTGTTCACTCCAATGAGACAAGGAAATTTCTCATGCAAGACAAGCACACATGTTACCTCGTGAAGCAGTGACCCCTGATACATTCAAAAATATTCTGATGGTGGTCACTTTACTTTCAAGGACCCTCAATGATCCACAGCCCATCACAGGTCTAAAGTAAGAGTAGTGACCATAAACTCAGGGCTATCTGCTCAGATCCTAGTCTGTGCTTACACAATTTTATTTGCATGTAATAAATTGATAAATATATAATGACGTGACGTAGTACTATGCATGGGTATGTTAAATTTACAGGGTGTGTTGTAGACAGGAGGGAAATGAACTTACACGTAGATGGTAAAAGTAAGTTATTATGAAAGAAACAGAGTCAGCTGAGGATTCTCATGCAAGTGCTTGTCTATTGTGGTTTTAAATGTTTTAACTGAGATATTGTTTATGGTATTTGAAAGTAATCTGTTCCAGGACTCTGTGATGCCAATGATGTCCAAATTTTCTAGGTAAATAAGACATTCTAAATCCTCAAACTTATTGCGTAGATGATGTGTTAACATAGCAGACTCTAATTCTGTCCCAAACATTTGATGAACTGACTTTACGGGTATTTACGTTGAGGTCACTGCTCTCGGACGCTCCGCATTTTTAAATTGAAAAGGGCAACTTTATCACGTAAAAATCTACTTAGCTGTGCCACTCCTAATGAGCTCAGATGGAGACCATCTTCCTGGAAAAGAATATGTTGCTTATAGAATTGGTCCCACGGATTGGCAAAGTTGACTCTTGCATGCGGATAGATTTGAGACGGTTATTCGTGCTGTCGGCCTTATCATAGAAGCTATTTTCTGCATTGATACTTAGGAATATACTGGATATTACTGCAGAAGTGGATTATGTTTTAAATCGCTTGATCATCGCATGATTCTTTGCTAGCAATTCCTCCGATCTGTTGGGCATCAAAACTATTTGCAGCGACGTGAATGATGGAGAGAATTTTATTGTTTGCACCTTTTTTGACCTCATTGCAGGCTTCTGTAATACCACCTCCTGGAAAACAGCACCCATTTCTGCTGCTGGGGGCACATCCCTAAAATTCCTTCAGTAGACCGCGTACAACAGAGTCCCCAGTAAGCCCTATTTTTTTCAGTCTCGTCAACCACTTCAGCAAGGACCTGGTAGCGACAGTATGTAGTTATGAGGAGGTGCTGCCTCATAACTTTTACTGGCTTTGTGCCATATCTTACTGTATTAAAGGGGACTTAACTTAGCGAGGGAAGTACGGAATCGTTGGGTGAGGAAGATACACTATCGTTTGTCACTGCCTGATGGGCGGTGACTAAAACGAGTTTGGTTTGTACGCATTTCCCTCTTGGGTATTGTCATAGACTCCTACGTTTGCTGCTACGAAGTCTTTCAATGTCTCAAACTCTGCCTTGATTTCCCCGTAATTTCTCCGTGATTCAGCAAAGCATTCTTCTAGATCTCATTCTTGACGCGTAGTTTGCACACCGGTGACGAAAAGTAATCCGAAAATTACTGAGGAGCAAAACGACCAGTACACTCCTGGCAGGTCTTCAACATGGATGGCATTGTGTGAGGTAATATTTCCAAAATGCCACGAAAAGAAAAAAAAACAAACGGAACTGGATAAGAGATGTTATCACAAATGTAAAGTTTATAAATAAAATATATACCTACTAGGGATATAAAGACATACAGAAGAGAGTGAAAGGAGGGAGAAAGGGAGAGTGAAGGCAGTAGCGAAAGGCAGAGAGGGGAAGGGAAAGGGAGTGGAGGGGAAGGGGTAAGCATGTGTTGAAGAGCTATACAAACTCTTCACCTGACTCATCCACTCTGCTGCCACAAAGATGGCTACCTGTCTGGTTAAAAGGGAGTCTCTCTCTCTCTCTCTCTCTCTCTCTCTCTCTCTCTCTCTCTCTCTCTCTCTCTCTCTCTCTCAGTTTCAACTTGCTACTCCCATCCCATATCTCTGACTCCATTTAAGCACTAGTGGGCATAACTCATCTCGTACACACACACACACACACACACACACACACACACACACACACACGCAGAGGCAAGACATGGTATATATTTATAGTAAAAGAAAACTTGTTTCAACTTTTCCGCTGGTGTATGTGACTATTTTTTCGTTGTTTGGTTGTAGTCGCAACCGCGATTACAACCAAACAACGAGGAAACATTCCATACCCATAGGTATTCCGCAATTCAATAACAATACATAATTAAGAGATTTGAAAAGGTTTAAGATTTATTACTCTTAACAGGAGCAAAATAAGGAAAAAATAGCTTGATAAGAAAGGGAGAAAACATAGCAACGAAAGAAATTGCAAAAAAGTTGGGTAAGGTGAGCAGGAAAACTTGGCTGAGAACGATGAGAAGGAAGGCAGCAGGTGCGTTTGTTGTCCCGAAAGACATACGACCCAAACACCAGTTATTAAAGCAGCCTAATGACACACACACAGAGATGAGAAGAAAATGGAGAGTAGGAGGAACAAAGAGAGGAGATAAAAGAGAATGAAAGAATGACTGACTGACTGACTGAATGAATGAATGAATGAATGAAGGAAGGAAGGATGGATGGAAGGAAGAAAGGAAGAAAGGAGAAATGAGTCGAAGAAGGCTAGTGGGAGAGAAAGAATGAAAGGAAAGATGTAAAAGAAGGGCAGAAGGAGATAAAGAAAATGCAAAGAGAGAGGCAAAAAAAGACAAGAGAAATGAAGCAAATAGGAAAAGAGGAAGTACTGGAAGAGATGTAAAATGAAGAAAGTGTAAGGCATTGCGACAGAGAAGAAAGAAAGCAGAAGGAAAGCAATGAAAAGTGTGCACAAGGAGGAGAGAAATGAGGAGATGGAGAGAAGGGAAGAGGAAAGAGAGAAGGGAGGAGGAGGAGAGACGAGGACAGATGTAAGAGAAAGAGGACAAGCTGGAGGAGGAAGTTGGTTTAGGAATTTGATAAGGAAGCTGTGGGCTGGATACGGCTAGAGAGCCAGAAATGAGAAGGAACACTGGGAGAAGACGGGAAGGAAAGCTGGGAAAGAAGAAAAAGAGGGAGGAAGAGAAAAAGTGATGAGAGAATAATAGTGATGAGAGGCGGAGAATCTGGAAAAGTTGGATGACAGGAAAGATGAATGAAATGAGGAAAATATATAGAGAGGTTAAAAGTGAAGGGGAAAAAATGAAATGCCTAGAACTCGGGTCCCGAGTTGTCGACGCAAAACGTGGCTTGGTGTGCCTCCACCAAGTCTTGCGCACGGCCCACCATACAATCTCCAAGGCAGGGTTCATTGCAGGTTGACATTAGACTATAGATAAACAAAGTCGACCCCATATGATCTTGACCTTTGATCCCATGACCTTGTTGACCTAATCAGGTCATCGTCCATTCATACTGTATCACTGACAAAAGTTTGGTTGATATTAGTCGAGGGATTGAGGATATTGCGCCAACATCCATATGACCTTCACCTTTGACCCTATGAATTGCCGACCTAATCAGTTCATAGTCCTTCTATACTGTATCACTGACAAAAGTTTGGTCGAAATCCGTTGAGAGGTTCAGGAGGTATCACGCCCACAAGGTTGAACTAAGTGGATCCCAAATGACAATGACTTTTTGACTCCTTGACCTAACTGACCTAATTAGTTCATCATCTCCTCATACCGCATCACTAACAAGAGTTTGGTGGAAATTCATCGATGAGTTTAGCAGATACCGCGCCACAGGTGTGGTATGAACTTACGGACACGCACGCACGCTCGCAACCACTCACGCACGGACGGACCGACCAATAACTTAATGATTCCTCCACCATAGGTGGGCGGAGGCATAGTAATGAGGAAGGTAAAGGAAAAAAGTAGAGAGAAAGGGAAGGGCATCATGTACTGGAAGAACAATGAGTGAAAATGTGTGTGTGTGTGAGCAAGGAGCCGTATGTGAGATACTCGTAAATATTCCCCTTGTGTGTGTGTGTGTGTGTGTGTGTGTGTGTGTGTGTGTGTGTGTGTGTGTGTGTGTGTGTCATTCTCCCTTTTGCGCCCCAGTCATAGTAATGTATATGGGCCCAAAGCAGTACATAAGGTAAAATAACAGCAGCCCTTGTCTGTCGTCTCTGTGATCTTTGAACAATTGTGGGCTGCACTGACAGAACATCAACATTACAATATTCTTCACATACACATGTAAATTACTTATGAATATTGAACACCTTCTTTCAATCTGTGCCTTTAGAATATACCACTGTGTATGTGTGTGTGTGTGTGTGTGTGTGTGTGTGTGTGTGTGTGTGTGTGTGTGTGTGTGTTTTATATTATGTGTGTAATTGTTTGTCTATGCAAGTGACCTAATTATTTAGATGCGAGTGTGGAAAAAATTTGAATCTCCGAGGGCAAGTACTTCACACATCAATATGTCCCCCACACCCTTACCCTTACAATATGACGCACAGGCTGAGTGACAAATGTGAGGGATATCTTACACATGGTGGTGGTGTAGCGATACTGTGTAATGGAATTGATTATCTTTATATTACCAGACATCAACTCCGTATCCTGTGAGGGGTGGCCATGACAAAAACACCTCCTGTATCTACACAAAACTAACTCCTCCACTCACAACACGTCATCCTACCTCTTATACTCCATCAACTCCTCAACTGGTTATCGGAAAATGCAGGAAGAAAAGACCAAAGGCAGCAGGTGGGTGCAGCAGGAGAAAAAAAAAAAAAAGACAACCACGGAGACGGACGGAGATGAAGATGAAGACAAAGTTATAAGAAGAGGGAAGACGAAAAATGGAAAAAAAAAAAAAAAATGAAAACGTGTGAAGACTGTGGATGACCAAAAAATGAAAAACATGCAATGAAAATGGAAGAAACTTAGAGAAAACAAGGAAACAATGTGAAATAAAGTACGTCCATGGGGAAAAAAAAGATGTAAGAAGCATGGAAGAAGATGAGGAGAAAATGTAGGAAAAGGAGGCTAAAGAGAGACAAAAAAAAAAAAAAAACAGTAAGAGCGTCTCCAGACAGTTCAGTCCAAGATACAATGTAAAGACACAGAAAAGGACACAACATATTGAAGCACTCGTTTACGTCAACATTCCCTTACTTTGTCTACACTGCCATCGATTACTTACAACACTGCATACTGTAAATCTTTAGCTTTCACTTCACATATTATTGTCTGGTGAAATAATAACGTTGTGCATACAAAAACATCACTTATGGCAGTGTCTAATAATGCATTTCTTTTACGGGCGTTTGATTTTTTTTTTTTTTTTTTTGTGGTACGACCGTACCTTTTTTTTTTTTTTTTAAATGTTCTGGGTACTACCTGGTGATATCATTTTGTAGAAAAAAATACACATCCGCCACTGGGTTAGATATTCAGCCAAGATGTCTTCTAGCTCTTTTATCTCGAACGTGCCTTGCCAATATTGAATTATTGTCTGCTCTTCACCAGAATAAGATATAAAATACGCAGTCGAGGTTAAGAAATTAATTAAGACATTGTCTCTACCTGGGGTGCTTCGTAAGGACAGTACGAATATCTGGCAAATAATAAAATTTTAAGCAAGATGGTACAGCGGTAACATAATTGTTCTGCACGTTGGAGATTCGGGTTCGATTCCTGGGCCTGTGAAATTACTAGATCCTCGTCCGTTTTAATTAGGCACCGAGTTGGTACCTGTATGTAAATCGACTGGCTGGGTTGTATTGTGCAGGAAGAAAATACAACTATCCCTCGATACGCAGACATACCACACCATCCATAACACAAGCACCCCACCTCCATAGCACAAGCATCCCACCTTTATAGAACAAACACCCCACCTCTATAGCTGAAGTTTCCAACCTCTGTAGCATTAAAAAAAAAAAAAAAAACACCTCTATAGCACAAAAGCTCTGCCTCTATTGCACAAGCACCCACCTCTGTAGCATAAGCACCCACCTCTATAGCACAACCAATCCATCGCTATGGCACAAGCACCCCGCCTCTATAGCACAAGCACCCCACCTCTATAGCACAAGCACCCCACCTCTATAGCACAAACATCCATCTCTATAGCACAAACACCCCATCTCTATAGCACAAACACCCCGCCTCTATAGCACAAGCACCCCACTCAATAGGACAAGCACCAAACTCTTCCCAACACACCCCTTTCCAACCAGACCTGAGCCATCGTGGGAAGATTTCCTGGCTGCAGCCCTCTGAAATGCAGTCCTGCAGTTTTCTCCTCTTCACTCATCATCAAACTGAATGGACTATACGACTCTGCTTCAAAGGGTGTTGTGGCTCACAGGTCTTACTCATATTTCATTCTATCACTATATATTGTATACATCCATGCCTTAGGGTTTATGATATCCTGTAAATTAATAAGCAGACCGATAAACAGTATACAGTACATGGAAGCCCATAAGCAATGTAAAAAGAAAAAAGTACCATACCACTTTATCTGCTGGTGCACGTAAATAAGCCAAGTGTGTATCTATGTTTACAGCACAGGTTTTAATATATTTTTAAAATAAAGAAGTAAACAAACCAATAATAAACATAATGAAAAAGAGGTAGTAATACTTTACGTTTAAACTTCTTTTGTTAGTGTAGTTAAACAAGCCAAATGTGTTTCCATGTTTACTTTACAGCCAAGTTGATATTGGTGTATTTATCACTCACCCGTACACCTATTTGTTTGTCTGTTTATAGTTTGTGAATTAATAACCTCATTATAACACGCTATTCAGGTCAAACTGTTGGCTGACATTGCTTTTTGTGGAGTCCGGTTACATAATTTTATTCGAAACTGGCTTTGCGTTATTATCTTTTGTTAATTATCATTTCGTAACTCGCATTACAGTTCTCATCATCATTTCAATCGTTATCATTTTAAAACTTTCGGTACTGTTTTCATCACATTCACCATCACCATCATCATCATCATCGCCAATATCCAGCTAAACTGCACTCCGTACTAAAGTGTTTCCTTAAACACGAAGTTATTTAAAATTTAGGAATTAGGAATATGAAACCCCAGTTGACACATAAACGCCGATGATGGTGAGGGGATCGGACCCAAGCTGCGTTGATGATCAGGGATTTCAACGCAGGTTAATGACCGCCTGTCTCGTGCGTCTTGTCGTTAGCTGAATATAGGACAAGAGTATCGTGTCATTTACTGCTAATTATGGGCCTTTACTGAGGTCCACACAATATATATATATATATATATATATATATATATATATATATATATATATATATATATATATATATATATATATATAGATATATATATATATATATATATATATATATATATATATATATATATATATATATATATATATATATATATATATATATATATATATATATATATATATATATATATATATATATATATATATATATATATATATATATATCGTTTCATTTTTCATTCGTTTCATTTCTAAAGGCTCCAACATGCTTGCATGTGTCGGCCTTGGTCACCTAATGGCGGCTCTCCACGCTGCACGATCCATTGCAGCCTCCCTGTTCAGTCCCTTAACCCTGAGGTCACACTTAATGACCTCGTCCCATGTCTTTCTCGGTCTACCCCTCATAACCTCACCCCCAATATTAACACTTCTCACCTTCCTCACGCAATTATCATCCCCCATCCTCTCCACATGTCCAAACCATCTCAATCTACCTCTCCTCATCACAACACCAATACATTCCAGTCCCACACTACCTCTCAACTCGTTCTTTAAGCACCATATCACAAATCAATAGTTTGTGCTGCTGCACACACTCCTCACTTCCTATAACTGTAACATCCGTCACTAACCTCCTATCAGCTCTCCTAACGAGAAAATAATCTATCTGACTGCTATTTCCCCCAGACTCATACGTAATTAACCTACTCTCTCCATTCCTAAAATATGTGTTGCACACAATCATGTCAGTTGCCTCCCCAAATTCGAGTATCCTTTCCCCTTCCGCATTCCTTATACCATACGCACATCCCCCATGTACTCCTTCATTACCTTGTGCTGCTTCACCTACATGACCATTTAAGTCCTCTCCCAAAATCACTATCTCATCATCCTGCATACCACCTACTACACGTATTAAATCATCCCAATATCTATCTTTCTCTGCTTCATCCAATCCTGCCTGTGGAGCATATGCCGATAAAACTGCAGCTATCTCTCTACCGAATAGAATTTCCATTACCAATATCTTATCGCTTACTCTTATAACATTCATAACATATTCTACCCATTTCTCCGCAACCATCACACTAACACCCCCATATCCGTCTGTCCCCCCCTGCCAAAACAACTTATAGTAACTGTCATTCCCAACAATCTTTCTGGCTGATCCACCCCTGTACCGGACTTAATGCAAACATTCCACATCCACCCACCTCCTACTGAATGCCTCAACGACTTCCCCCGCTCTTCCATTCAAACTTCCCACATTCCATGAACCCACTCTCATCCCCCTGGGTGATTTACTGTCTTCAGGGCACCCTGCCAGGTCAGTTTTGAGTCCCATGTTGTTTATCATAGTACTTGAAGCCCTCTCACATGACCTTAGAAACGGACTTCCGTGGGAGATGTTGTATGCTGATGATTTGGTGTTGATTGCAGAGAATGAAAGGGAGGCGAAGGAAAGGTTTAGGAAGTGGAGAGATGGTATGGGGGACAAGGGCTTAAGGGTAAATGCAGATAAAACAAAAGTGATGATATCTAGGGTTGGTGGCGGTACTGTCAAAGACGAGAGAGAGTGGCCACGTGCAGTTTGCCACAAGGGCGTGGGAAGTAATTCTATCTTGTGCGGTGTTTGTGATAAATGAGAGCACAAGAGATGTAGTGGTATCAGAGGTAGACTGTGAGATAATGCTGATTTTATGTGTACGGTGTGTCAGGGAGAGCAGGTGAAGATTGTCAGGCATGAAAGGATTGAACTTGCTGGTGAATCTCTTGAGTGTGTGGAAGAGTTTTGTTATTTGGGAGACATGTTGTGTGCTGGAGGTGGGGCTGGAGCTAGCTCTGTGGCTAGGGTGAGAAGTGGTTGGAAGAAGTTCAGGGATCTCTTGTCTCTTCTGATATTGAGAGGGCTCTCCCTACGTGCTAAGGGGTCTTTGTATGCAGCATGTGTTAGGAGTGTAATGCTGTATGGTAGTGAGACCTGGGCAGCAAAGGAGGAGGATATTCGCCGGCTCAGACATACGGAAATGACAATGATTAGGTGGATGTGTAGCGCGTCCCTGCATGCAAGGTCTGGGGGGGCTGGGTTTACAATGGAAGAGTTGAGAGGTAGTAAGGGATTGGAGTGTATTGGTGTTGTGATGAGAAGAGGTAGATTGAGATGGTTTGGACATGTGGAGAGGATGGGGGATGATAATTGGGTGCGGAAGGTGAGAATTGTTAATATTGGGGGTGGGGTTTTGAGGGGTAGACCAAGAAAGACATGGGACGAGGTCATTAAGTGTGACCTCAGGGTTAAGGGACTGAATAGGGAGGCTGCAATGGATCGTGCAGTGTGGAAAGCCGCCATTAGGTGACCAAGGCCGATGCATGCAAGCATGTTGGAGCCTTTTAAATTGAAACAATGAAACGAGGCTTGCTTTGAAACTTATTCTTGTGTTCTGTCATAGTCAGGATTAATAAAGGGGGATAGACATACCACAGGCCCCACTCACTGCACAGTCCCAGGTCCAGGCAATGGATCTGGGACCCGTATCCCACCAGCTTACCAGTGGCTGTGGTAGTGGCCTTGGGGCACCCTGCCAGGACAGCTGCAGGGACACCCTCCAAGTGCGCCTTGGCACTGCAACTATCCCGCCATTATACACCCACTGATAGGGTAGTCTCCTGGGGCGCTACTCCCAGGTTCGGGCCCCTCTCTATTGGGCAGAAGTGGCAGCCTGGGAACCGCAATGCCCTCTAGCACAGGCCCGAGCCCCATCTCGCCCTGGACCCATGATCTATGCCGGCGGAACCCCTGTCACGCCTCCCCCCAGAAGTCCTCCACTAGGTAGAGGGGACAAAGTTTTCTGGCCGCATGCCCTTGCTGGCGCCAACCCCTGTAACGTAGTGGGATAAGTTGTGTGAAATGTAAAGTGCATGTGGTGTAGTGCATAAGTTAGTTAAGGAAATGTTTGGGAGAGTATGCTGGACTACTCTCCATGTTACTTAATAAACTACTAAAATGCCCTGTAAACCCTCAACTACACTTACAGCCTGGATAAAACAGGAAATGTATCTCAGCGAATGGCAACACACTGGCATTCAAAGCCTCACTGCATGACACTGATGCATCCAGGTTTCTAGAATGGTGGGATTCGATTTAAATTCCAGATATATTTTAATATGTACACATCACACACAACAGTCCTTTAAAATGACTACTTAAAATGATGTGACTATATTAATAACCTGATACTTTAGGCTTTTTTTTTTTTTTTTCTTAAAAGAAACGTACATAGATAACCGAAGCAACATTTCTAAACACTTATAACTTCAAAGAATTCACATGGCATATAATAAATATACTATTAATATTTTCAACTAAAGCTGGATGCAGACAATACTACGACTACATGTAGTAATCATATATATAGTTACGTGATATGGGTGATTCGCTCTTGACCAGAGTTAGCTTGCATCACGGCTATTCAACTGGCAGCCCACGGCCCAAATCCGGCCCTGGAGTTGTTTTTCACTGGCCCTTTGACAGACTCGGAAGAATGCAAATAAATAAACATTCAATAGAAAATTTTGCAGTTTCCTTTATATATATGTGCTCAGCAGAAAATATAAAAGCAAATGATGAATGCATTTTTCGTTTCGTTCATGTATAATTGTCCAGACAGAGGAACAAATGGAACTAAAATAAATGTATGGAGCTTCTATCAATCTGAGTTTCATAATCCGGACCTACTCCTAAAGTATCTGAATAGCCCCAGGTTACATGTTTTAAAAACTGATTTAACTGGGGATAAATTGACTAAGGAAAACTATGTGGCAACTCATACACTTCTGAACATAGGATAACCCACTCCTTGATTATACACCCAGTCCGCCCTCTCTCCCTCCCTGTAACCAACCCTTCGTACCTTTCTCTCTCTCTCTCTCTCTCTCTCTCTCTCTCTCTCTCTCTCTCTCTCTCTCTCTCTCTCTCTCTCTCTCTCTCTCTCTCTCTCTCTCTCTCTCTCTCTCTCAAAAGAAGAATTAATATAAAATCGCAGGTATACAGATAAGTTATGCCAAAAATTAGACTGGCTATCATTTGTACGCTATGGCCTTCACACCACTGCCTCTTATATGAGAATCGGAGGCGTTAATCACCGGAAGGTATCAATTGGGTATTGGTGACGCAGGAATAACACAGTGTGTACCGCTTATGATGCATCCCCGCCACGGGGAACGCTGTACTAATTTACTCCATGTATTTCCAATAACAACTTTTCCTCACCATGGCCTACCAATAGGTGATGCTGTGGTGGATATAATACTGACAACACTGTAATCACTATATTCTTAACACCTAGTATCCCTAGGTGTGGGCAAGCAGTAAAATATTTACAGCCAACAAGCCACATTACAGATGTATTCAACAACAAGGTAGAAAAACAACACAAATCCCCATGCTGCACACATAAAATAACCATTCGCCATTTTAGTTTTGTGAATATGTAGTAGTTTCTGTTGTGTTTTTTTAGCCTTGATACAAGGGTGTTTATCAAAATCAGTTTTTGATACACACTTCCAATATCATAAATTTTCCTTCACGGCCCAGGTCTTGAAGATGTGATAAAGGCAAGAAGAAAAAGTTTGACTCTAAGGCGTTTTTGTGGTAACCTTGTAACAGGATACCTTAACTACTCTAAATTTAGATAACTACCTCCAGTATAAGCTTCCCGCCTAATGGTGCAGAGGCAGGTAAAGATGTAGATGATATGATGCAGGGTAAGTAGTGACATAAACCAGAGAATATTGAAGGAGGCTGCAAGGACGAGCGTGCACGAGGTGTGGAAGTGAAGATAACGCAGACCTGTGAAGTATCCCATTATGGCCACTTTCCCGCCTGGCTTACTGTTATCCAGCCGACAGCAAACATACTTAAAAGAAATAAGTTTATATATACAGACTGACCGCCATCAGAAATTTCCCATTATGGCCATTTTTCCGTCAGGTTCATCGTCCAGCCAACAGCAGACATACTTAAAAGAACCAGGTATATGTATATAAACTCAACACTGCCATTATGGCCACTTACCAGTCTGGTTCACCATCATCCAGCCAACAGCAAACATATTTAAATGAACCAAGTTTGTGTATATAGACTTAACACTGTCAAAAATACTAACAAAAAACAACGACATGAACATATATTCAATGTTGCGGCTAAATCATCAGTCTAAAGTTAAGATTAATGTGAATAAGCTGAAGGAAAGTGGGTCTGATCAGGTGATTTATGGATGCCAGAAAAAATTGGAATTAATGAAAATGTGGAGAACTCTTTTTAGTGAAGTGTGGGATAATCTGCGGGAAAAGTATGGTGTAACAATGAAGTCTGACTAAAATTTAGAGCCAACGAAGTGATTTAGGGAAGCATGGGGAGACCTAGGGAGATTTGTGTGTGTGTGTGTGTGTGTGTGTGTGTGTGTGTGTGTGTGTGTGTGTGTGTGTGTTTACTCTAAGGGGAACGAAGTAGTTGACTGTGGATAGTTTACTTTGGGAGATGCCAGGGTATATATGGGTGAGGGTAATGAGGCAGTTGACTGGGGATAATTTACAGGATAGGAATGGTTGGGGATGCCTGTGTATATGGGCTAAGGGAATAAGACACTTGGCTAGGTGGTTTACGGGATAGGGATGGTTGGGGATGCCACGGTATTGGGGTGGTTGAGGAGATTGTTGATTAATACAGGCATCTGAGATTAATGTGAGGAGGGGGACGCCACGCAGACAGGCAGGCAAGCAAGCACCTTCGGTGCAGGTGGTCGGTTGGAGGGATGGTTCCATTGATGGATGGGTGAAGGCAGGGGCAATGCATTGGTGGTCCTAAGTTTGCGTGGATGGAAGGTTGGATACATGGACGGATATAGATAACTGGATACAAATAAATAAGTAAAAATAATTGTAGATGAACAAAACCTGAAGAATAAATGGAAAAAATGGAATGACCGAAAATACAGAAGAATCGGTGAATGAACAAGCATACTAGAAACTGTAGATATAAACAGGTGGATAGATATAGGTGGCATGTGAATGTGTATGGATATACAATCACTGACAGGTGTGGATGTTTATGGATAAAAAAAATACTGACATATGTGGATGTGTATAGACATACAGTTATTGACAGGTGTGGATGTGTGTGGATAGACAACTTGTGACAGGTATGGATGTTTATGGATATACAATTACTGACAGGTGTGGATGTGTATACATATACAATTAATGAAAACGTATAGATGTGTCTGGAGATACGGTTACTGACAATTGTGGATTCTTTAGGGTATATTATTACAGATGTGAATGTGTGTGAACTTAATGCAACCACTTAGACGTCTTTGTCGGCGAGGTGCGAGCGAGGCTATTTAAATCCGAAAGCACTGAAATGTCGTCTTACACCCAGAGGATGCCTAGAGTGTATTCATGGCTATCTATCTACCAAGTTTCATTCCTTTACGACAAACTGTCGGGCCTGTGGCCCTCGTTTGAAGGTTTTCGACATGTTACATTTGGCACTTGTCACGTGTCACGTGCACCACTTGGGTGTGATGAAGCCTGTCAAAAACATATCTTAAAGAAGTGCGCTATCATTTGGTGCAAACCACTCAGTGATCGGCCCTGTGGTTGCTGAGATATAAACATCTCAAAAGCGTTACGGTCGGGCCGGGCTGGGTCAGGCCTAGTTGGGCTGGGCCGGGTGGGGAAGCTCATATGTCAGAAAATGTCATTACTTCTCGAGAGACTCCTGAGGGCTTCCCCTTCGCTCGTAAAGATGTGGCAGAAATTTGTCTTTTCTTTCTAATCCTGGTTGCGGTGGTTTGCTGGTGTGACACTGGAATATGAATGTGGGATTCTTGAAAATCAGTTGTCGCGAGTTTAGACACTGCATTGTGGGTGAACAGGAATCAGGCACAACTGAACAGTTGCTGGAATGAAAGAGCGGAGAGAGGGGACACAGTCTGGCTGAAACAAAGGTGGGTATAATATAGTATTTACGGATAAACAGCCTGGGGGAACGATAAGGTGTAGTGAGAGTAAGACGTGTGGAGAAATGAGAAATGGGACTGTCAGAATTAAAAATGATAATGGAAGAGTGGAGTGAGGTAAAAAAAAAAATGATGGGAAGAAGAAGCCACACTGAGCGTCCTAATCAAATGAATATGAAAGGGTGAAGTGAGGAAAAAATATGTATTGTACATGCAATCGTGTGTTATAATTAAAATGCTGTCTGTGAGCGATGCTTCAAGGCTGTACATGTGCAGTGGAAAATGTTGGTTGTGATGGTAACTGTGGTAAACCAGTCACACGGGACACCAGCCTGGTGGATAACGGCTGGTATGTCCAGCTGTTAGGTTACTGCCGCATGGGTGTGATGGTAACTGTGGTAAAGCAGGCACGTCTGACACCAGCCTGTAAAGCAGGCACACCTGACACCAACCTGTGAAACAGGTACACCTGACACAAGCCTTTAAAACAGGCACATCACCCTCCAGCCTGTAAAGAAGGCAAACCTCACACCAGCCTGAAGAATCATGGCTGAGTTATGTCACTGTTTTGCTCCAGGTGTCGGGTTACTGCAGCCTCCCTTGACTTTATAACAGCCATAAACATTTAATAACATGAAAATTTTCACATTTGTTATTATGAGATAGGTTCTTTTGTCTGAGTTTTTTATCATGTTAAATTCATCGGAAGCAACTTTTGTGGGCAATATTTCCCCCCAGAGCAGTTGCAATCTCTATTCTTTATAATAGTCGTCCCTGGTTAGAAGCAGCGGAAAACTTCAGATCGTTGTCACTTGTTCGAGCGGTTTTTATAACCCAGAAATTACGTTCTCTTTAATAATTCTTATTATTGATAAAAGAAATGCTACTGCATCTACTGTAACCCTCGTGGACTACTATATTGTAAATACTGTACATGTAATTATATGGAAAGTACCATGGACCTAAACTGCGTCTGTGCTTTAGATGACATGGTGAGGATGAAAAGGTCCTCATGTAAAGCAGATTTGGATTTAAGATATTCACATAGTTAAAGGGAATATTTGGTTTAACTTTAGTTTAATTAAAACCAAGATTAATTTGTTAGATTCCACCGGTATATATCATGATGTAATCCTACTGTATTTAGTACTGTAATTTATTAATAGTTGGCACCTTCCAATCAGATGAGAGATAAAGGAACCAGCAGTCAATCTTCACTGTGCTCCTAGACCTCATCGAGTTAGCTTGTACATACACATTCAAGGACGCTTGACAGCCCAAGCAACTACAGAAAAGCAGCCTCATCGTCATCTGCTGTCCGAACTCCCTAGCTAAGTAACCTTTAAGAATTGGCCAATTCAAGGGGGGATTAGCTAGGAGATAGAAGAAAAATAGTTACTGTAGGTGAGTTAAGGTTAAGTTACGGTTCACCTAACCCTGTGAGACTTGTTTGAATTTACTTATGGACAACTTTAGGGACGAGTAACGACCTACGAGTTGTTTATTAGAAAATACTAGAAATTTCTTATATAGCGAGCTCCGAGAGAGGAGCCCTGATTTGTTTACCAGAACCTCTCCAAATATTTTTCACAACTTTCCTTTCTTCTTCTGGCTTCTCGCCCCTACTGATGTGCATATGCTGTATATATCATTTTCATCATTTATCTCTTTATCTGATTTTTTGTAGTTTAAAAATCCTTGACACTGAAACGTAACAAACAGCATCAGCCACGCCCAGTTTTATGGAACTTATGGGAAACGAACATTATTATCTCTGATCGTATATACTAGTATACACCTGAAACTATTTTCCAAGAAGATTACAGATTACCACCATTACCACACCAGAGCTAGTGCACAGCATCATACAAGTGTTGAATTAAGTACCTCCATCAATTATGTTGAAGGTAATTGATTTCGGCACCAGTAATGATTACAGGTGAGCTTCAGTATGAAAGCCTTCCCACTCTGCAATGGAAGCCTTTAGGAAACCATCATTTTCATCATGCCCATGTGTGTGTGTGTGTGTGTGTGTGTGTGTGTGTGTGTGTGTGTGTGTGTGTGTGTGTGTGTGTGTGTGTGTGTGTGTGTGTGTGTGTGTATTGCAGCGTTTGTGTGTGTCAAGTTACCCTCCTGTTATATATTTTTCAGTTGTGTGGGTGGGTGAGCCTCCAACATATTTTATAGTTCTCTTCTCTCTCTTTCTCTCTCTCTCTCTCTCTCTCTCTCTCTCTCTCTCTCTATGTTTGTCGTTTTCGCCTCTTAGTTCCTTTTTTTTTTTCTTTTCAGATTCTCTCTGCCTACTTCCATTTCCCTTCTGTTCTTCACTTCTCTCTCTCTAAAACACCACTACTCAACACACACACAACTGGCAAGCCAATATGTTTTGCTTCAGCACCACAGCTTTCCAGTCGTCTTGCATGTCTTTCACTCTGTAAAAGGACTCCAACTCCCCACCCAGTTGAAACTATCTATCTGTCTATCTATAGCCCGATGCCCTAATCTCGCAAAGGGTGGCCGCAGATAAAATGCCTCCAAGTCGCTCTTCCGCCCACCATTTGACTGCGCTCCACCAACTCACTTCCCCCCTCCCTTATGTACCTCTCAACTCCATCCCTCCACCTCATCCTCTGTCTCCCCCTCCCTCTCCCTCCCTCCACATCACCACATACACCCTCTTAGTCAGTCTTTCATTCTCTGTTGTCTCCACATGTCCCAACCGCCTCAGTGTTTTTCTCCTAATTTTCTCAATCACATCCACGTCCACTCCACAACGTTCTTTCACTTCTTCATTCATCAGCCTGGCCCTCCATGCCGCTCCACATGCACCCTTCAGATAACTTGTTTCCACTCCTCTCACTCTTGACTTGTTCCCCTCTAGCAAGGTCCACGCCTCACTTCCATACGTCAGGGTAGGATCACAATACTGTCACGCAGTGACTTCTTAACTTCCATACTCACCTCCCTGTTTCTCATCACTGCTTTCAGAGAACCAACAACCTTCCATCCCTGCTGTATCCTTTCAATCATTTCATCCCCCAAACTTCCATCTTTACTCATCACACTGCCCAAGTACCTGAATGCACTCACACTCTCCATATCCTCACCATACAACCTCTGTGCATTCTGTGACTTCATTCCTCTCAAACATCATAACTTTACTCTTGTTTACATTAACTTTCAGATTCCTCTTCTTACACACTTGCCCAAATTCAATCACCATACCCTTGCAACTCTCATTCATCTTTACTCAATAATACTGTATCATCAGCAAACAGCAACACCGGAATCTTCCACACCTCACCTTCATTCATTACAGCCACCCCCACATCCACTGCCTTACCTTGCACCTCCTTTACAACACCATCCATGTATATATTAAACAACCATGGAGACATCACACATCCCTGTTTCAGTCCCACATTTAGGTCAAAGAACTCAGCTGGTGAAATACCCGCTGTAGCAGCAGAACACCACCTAGGCATGATGACACCCCCCCAGGAGACCATGGAGGAGCTCTGAGGGTGCGTCCATTAATCAGGCAATACAGGCCTATGTCCCTGACTTCCTTGCACCCTTATTCCCCCTAACAGACCCAGCAAGGATGTTGCAGTCTGGTTGCATTACCCTCCAGCCGGACCAATCCTCGCCAAGTTTGGAGTGGGGCTGATTCTTTAGTCCCAAGCAGCACCTAAGTGACGGCCTTCAGCCACACAAAACCAGTGACAGCCTTCAGCCGTACAAACCCAGAGACGGCCCTCAGCTGCTCAACTGTTGCAAAATCCCCTCCCCTGCAGAAACCAGTGACAGCCTTCAGCCGCACCTGGGGAGAGATGATACCGCCTCTCCTTTTGCAGCTGCCTCCGGGAGCTAGACTCCGGTGACGGCCTTCAGCCGCACCAGCAGGCAGGTGATGGCCATCAGCCGCACCTCGACCGGCATCAACTCCCCTCACAGGACACCAGTGATGGCCTTCAGCCGCACCTGTGGACAGGTGACTGCCATCAGCCGCATCTCGACAATGGTCCTGTCAGGAAGTCGGTCCCTGGTGATGGCCTTCAGCCGCACTGGCAGGAAAGGGACGGCCATCAGCCACCCTCCTCCTGTTGTCCACAGGACCACGACGACAGCCATCAGCCACGCCAGGGAGAGACACCCCATCAAACGTCTCTCACCCCCTGTGACTTCCTTTGCAAAGGATGACCCTTGCTCTGCTCAACCCTCCGATAGCCAAGAGGGACACCCTCCTGTTTCTCCCCACAGAGGCAGCCCCCAGGAGTAACTTCCATGGCTGGAGGAGGTTTGGCAAGGCCCCTTGATGACCCTGGGAATGTGTGCAGTTCAGCCTGCGCCCAGGAAAGACGACCAGCTGACGGACTCCCGCCAGAGGCAACGTCGCAGACTACCCCTGACGGTGGCCCAACAGGAGGGAGACCGCAGAGGCCGGACTCCCAGAGGTCCCTGCGACCCTGAGGTGCAACCTCCCCAGCCCCAGACGATGGCAACCCCCTCCCCAAGGTGGGTGCAGACAAGCGCACCTGCTTGCCCTGTTTGGCCCAAGCCCCAAGGACCAGACCCGTTCTCTAGGCTCCACGAGAGGAGAGCCTCTCACTACACCACCCAGCAGCCCACTGAAGACAATGTCGCCCCTGAGGATTCTCTCGTGTCCCCTGATGGAAGGAGCACCTGACAGGACCCCTCCTACACCTGGCTGACACCTGTAGAGCCCAGGACTTCAGCAGCCCAGTCTGAGCCATCTAGTCTACCTAGTGCCTTTGTGATTGAATAGTGTACTGTGTTGTACCTGTACTCATACTGTATACTGTGTGTAGAATATAATATATGTGTAAGATTGTTGACCAGAGTTTATATGCCTTGTTCCTCTCGTAGTGTATTCTAGCTCCAGTCTCAAAAGAGAATCCTGGCTCAATAGCTAGTGTTTTTAGGACGAAAAGTCGACCTAAAAACATCTAGCATAACACTGATGGGCAGCGGTGATTCTTGACCCAGGCAGAATACAGGGAGGAGCAAAACTGGGGCATCAGCAAAATGGCAACAAAAACCCCACATGCATTTACCTTAATTCAACCCAGAACAATATGATATACACACATACCTATCCATGATCAAACCACTCCTAGACATAGGGTTTGAAGACGACAAACAAAAAATAGCAGTCACCCTGCCTCTCCTGGGCAAAGCAGTAGCTAGTATCGCACCCAAGATCGTCCCAGAGCTGATATGGGTAAATTTAATCCAAACAGTGATTCAGGCCACCACGCCATCATTGGGAAGAGTTGTGGCACTATCGCAGCTCGACAGTCTAACTTACGGCAGGAACCTAGATGATACACTCATCAGGAAAGGCAACTCGTCACCATCTCATACTAGGAGACAGATGCAGCAACCAGGGAACAACATAGATTCAACACGCTTTTAAGGGTCCTCCCAGTGTTATCAAGGAACATTTTACGATACATGACCCAATGGGAGACTAAGATAAAGACATTCAACCGATACGGCGTCTCCTTGCCTCCTGCTCCACCCCGCAGCAGCTGAACATCATAAGCAAATTTCCTACCCAAAGACCAGCACCACACCACAAACCATGGAAGCCCTCAGCCCACACCAACCCCCCATCAATCTACCCAGGGCACACCCCACCAACAAATGCCCCAACACCATAGAAAGCACAAACTTGATTTCCATCAACCCATGGGAGTTCTCTGCTTGCAGCCACAGATGTCCACTTCACGACATCCGAGAACAACTAAAAACTGCCTGGCGCAGACCAGCCACCCACGGACGATGGAAAGTATCCTCCCTGAATAATGAAGATGCCGAGGATGACACCTTACCAGCCGAGGGCACCGACCCCAGACAAATGGAGCTGGAGGAAGACGAGATCCCGCACCAACTGGATTTTTAGGCCCACCTTTGCACCTCCCCACGGTGGCGGGGGCCACCTCCCGGAAATACCATCCCCCAGTCTACAACAAGATGAGACTGAATGGGGTGAAAGTGAGGCTACTGATCAATATGGGAGTGGCCAGATCCTGCGTCCACAGCCATTTTTATTCCCACCATAAGTCAGAATTTGACCCCGCTTTTCCCTACATCATCTCGTGGATGCAAGGGATGGCCCCCTGCCCATACGTGGGGAAACCCGGGTATTGCACACTGAGTACCACCAACAACTCTCTACCCAACACAAATTCATTGTATTTGACTCAACCTGCCGTGCATATGATGGTTAGCTGGTTTTGGACCTCCTACAGATGCTACACACAAACATTGATTGTTGCAATCAATATCTCCAGTTCCAGAAGCCCCCGGACCTCTCCCCTCAGCCCCTGTGGACGTGTAGTCCCCCCTCGTTCCTTTGCCCCCCCCCTCCACACTCCACCTTCCCAGCAACCATCTCCTCCACCCTAACGATTCCCCCTCAGCACAAGGCCTGGCTACATCTGAACAGTCCCATTGGAGCCTCCATCCTGTTCTCCCCCAGCCTGTCACCTGCAACCCTCTCAGCCTGTCTGCTATCCCCCACCTTCCTCCCCCCCACATCGCAGCAGTCCAAGTAGCAAACATCTCCACCACCCCCCTCAAGCTACCTAAAGGATTAGTGGTGGGAGAGATGGAAGAGGCCTAGCCCTGTGCACCCCCCATTCCCCCCCCCACCGCCCTACCTCCACTACCTGAACACCTCTCACCTCAACAAGCCGACAGCCTCCACCGACTTCTCCTGGACTTCTGAGATCTTTTTGCGTCAGGCCTCACTGACATCGGCCACACCACCTACCTGACACAAAATACCCACCACAGGACCACCCATTCACCAACCATCATGGCGGAAGAACCCTAAACAATGGGCTGAGTAAGACCGACAGTTCCAGGAAAAGCTCAATGTCGATGATGTATCACCCTCCAACAGCCCATGGTCCTCCCTCATCGTCCTGGTCAAAAATGGATTACCACCAACTGAATGACATGACTACCAAGGATGCCAGATGCCACCCCCTTCCCAGGATTGACGACTCCCTCAACTCCCTACACGGAGCCTCCCGGTTCTCCACCTTGGACATCCAATCGGGATACTGGCAAGTCCCTGTACACCCCGAGGACAGGGGGAAGGCAGCATTTTCCACCAGTAATGGATAACAGCATGAGTTCAGCATCCTACCATTCAGACTCTGAATGCCCCTACCACCTTTTCCAGGTTAATGGGGTTTGTCTTGGGCGGCCTTACCTGGGAAATCTGCCTGGCATACCTGGACGATGTAATCATTTTCAGCCAGACATGGGCCAACCACCTCCATTACCTCACAAAGGTCTTCCTATGCATTAGCCAGGTGGGTCACAAGCTGAGACCCTCAAAATGTGTTCTGGCCACACGAACCGTCGCCTTCCTGGGACACTTTATTTCCAAGGAAGGAATATCACATGACCCAGACAAGCTGTGCATCACCGCAGACCTCCCCCTACCCAGAGATGTCCATGAAGTCCACGCCTTCCTAGGACTTACTCCATACTACTGGCACTTCGTGAAGGGGTTTGCAGACATCGCCAAGCCCATTCATGACCTGACCAAAAAGGGCGAGCCTTTAATCTGGACTGACGAGCGTGGAGCACATTCCACAAAATGAAGAGCAAACTCGTCACCACCCCAATCATCGCATTCCCTGACTACACCCTGCCCTTCTGTCTACTTACTGACGTGTCCTTAGTAGTGATTGGCGCTGTCTTCACCCAGGTGCAGGAAGGGCAGGAGCACATCATCACCTGGACCAGCCACACCCTCAACCAAGCCAAGAGGAACTATGCCTCCACCAAACAAGAGTGCCTGGGCATTGTATGGGCACTGGATTGCTTCCGAGCTTACCTGTCAGGTACGAACATCATCATCACTGACTAACAGTCACTCCAATGGTTGCAGCAGTCCAACATGCACAATGCCCAACTCATTAGGTGGAGGAAAACTCTCGAGGAGTTCAACTACAAAACTTCCTATCGCCCCGGCAAACTACACACCAATGCCAATGCCCTATCCCAACTACCGATTAACTCCATCCACATCGAACCAGATCTCTTACAACAATGGTAAAACAAAGATCACCCCCACTGGATACTGCCGTATTTATTCTCCATACTCCACCAACAGGGCGACCACCTATTTACCCAGCTGGGGCATACAGTGCTTAACCCCCAAACCACCCTAGATGCCATGACTCACCTCCACTCTGACAACAGGATTCACCTGGGCATTAAGAAACGTTTGCAAGTATTCAACAATGCCTATTGGACCCCTAACCCCTCCAACCTGGCCAGACAAGTCACCCAGTACTGTTGGGCCGGCGCACTAGGAAAGGACACCACCTGCACACCTGGCCTGTCGGGGAGCATCAACGCTCACAAACCTTGGGAGTTGTTGTCCGTGGACATAGTAGGCCCCCTATCATCCAAATCTGGCTACAAGTATAATATCACCTTTGTAGACACGTATTCAAAAGTCCTTATTGCCTGCTCAGCGAAGGAACACCACACCGTCGCCATGACTGAAGCTCTCGTCCACCATGTCTTGCCACATTTCAGGATTCCCCAAGCCCTGCACTCAGACAAAGCCCCCGAGTTCGCCAGCGCCATTTGGCAAGAACTCGCTACCATCTTCGGCTACCACCTCTCACACCCTTCCCCCAGCTGGCCTCAAGGGAATGGAATATGCGAGAGGAGTCATCACACCCTCTTAAACCAGGTGAAGGGCCGAATAGAAGGAACCAAGAATGAGGACTGGCCAGCCCATGTCAAGATTGTGCAGTGGGGAATAAACTCCTGCCCACGAGACAACGGTATCTCCCCCCCTACACAAGGGTATTCGGGGCGGCCCCCTTCCTCCTGCCTTTGCAACAACACCTCCAACCCCCCCCTCTATGTCCCCCACATCTGACCCCCTACACCACCTCAAGAGGCAACTGCACCACCTGCAGAAAAATCTAGACCTATGGCCGGATGCCACTCCCTCCAACCCCTACAAACCAGGCTACTCAGTAGTAGTAGCAAAGCTACCCACACCCAACAAAGTCTGCCTATGGTTTATGGGATCCTATATCATCACTCTCTTCCCAAACCCTTACCAGGTCACCATAGATTACCACAACACCCCACGCACTTATCGGAATTGCCACGTACGTCCATTCCAGGTCAACACCGCCGCACACCACAACCCCTCTCCCCCTGCCACCCACACCACCTCACCACTGCCTTCCACTCCAGACCCCCCGTCAGACTCATACACTTGTTATATCATACCCTCCTTCTTCCTACCGTCCTTCCTCACTCCTTCCCCTTCAGTCCCCTCCCCTGCTGCACCTCACATCTCATCCCCCGCCACCTCACCACCGCCGCAAATCCAACCACCCAACCCAGGGGCCCCAAACCCACCCCAACCACCCCACCACGTTTCCAGCACAGCACACCACCTGCCCCCACCTCCACACCCGCACCATCCCCCCCACCCCTTACACCTCGCTCCACACCCACCACCCACCCCACACCACGAGCACAGCCCCCTACCACCACCCATGCTGCCTCATCACCAAACACCCCAACAGCATGCCCAACCATGACACATGAGGCCGCACTTCTCCCTCACCACACACACCCACCTTCAAAACCACCACCACCTGTTCCGATTGTCTTTCATGCCCACCGGCCAGATACTCCACCACACCATCACCAAGCTCTCCGACCTCTCCTACACCACTAGAACAAACCTCGCCTACCTCACACACACCCAAGACGGCCCCCATAACACTAAGAATACACCAACCCCAGTGGAAACTTCTACCAACCCCTATCCCCAGGGAAAAGAGCTGCACCAGCCCTCGGCAGCCACATAAAACCTCCGCCACCTCACCTGCTACCAGCATTCACCTAGGACACACCAAACACCAACCACCACAAGCCATGAAGGAATGGCTTGTCACCTGGGTTCCAACTGACGGAAGAAAACAACACATCCGTGGGACATATCACCTGTGACTCCTCCAGGAACCACCTCAGGCCTCTACCCTATAAGTAACCGATGCCCATCACCAGGACCCGGACCTAGCCACCCAACACTGGACCACCCTCCTCCAGCACCTCCCACTAACCCACAGCACCACCACCACAGAGACCTACTACCTCCAACCAAAGGGACGTGACTTTTCCCCCCAAGATGATGGTGAAATACCCACCGTGGCAGCAGAACACTGCCGAGGCATGACGACATCCCTCCAAGAGGAGACCATGGAGGGGCTCTGAGGGTGCGCGCATTGCCCAGGCAGTATGGGCCTATGTCCTCGACTACCTTTCACCCTTATTCCCGGGAACAGACCCAGCAAGGACACTGGAATCCAGGCGCACTACCTTCCAGCCAGACCAGCTCTTGCCAGGTTCACAGCGGGGCTGATTCTTCAGTCCCAAACAACAACCAAGTGACGGCATTCAGCCACACAAAACCAGTGACAGCCTCCAGCCGCACAAAACCAGTGACAGCCTTCAGCCGCACAAAACCAGTGACAGCCTTCAGCCGCACAAAACCAGTGACAGCCTTCAGCCACACAAACCCACAGATGGCCTTCAGTTGCTCAACAGCCGCGAAACACACCTTCCCACAGAAACTGGTGACGGCCTTTAGCCACACTCAGGTGAGAGACAGTATGCCCCCTCTCCCTCTGCAGCTGCCTCCAGGAGCTGGACACCAGTGATGGCCTTCAGCTGCACCTATGGACAGGTGACAGCTGTCAGCCGCATCTTGCCAACGGTCCTGTCAAGAAGTCGGGCCCTGGTGACGGCCTTCAGCTGCACCGAGACATTTGCTCGGCTCAACCCTCAAGTAGCCAAGAGCCAAGCGGGACGCCCTTCCGTTTCTCCCCACAGGGGCAGCCCCCAGGAGGAACTTTCCTGGCTGGAGGAGGTTTGGCAGGGCCCCGTGATGACCCCGAAAGTGTGTGCAGTTCAGCCGGTGCCCAGGGAAGACGACCATCTGATGGACTCCCGCCAGAGGTGACGCTGCAGACTACCCCTGACGGCAGCACGATAGGAGGGAGATCACAGACGCCGGACTCCCAGAGGTGCCCCTGCGACTCCGGGGCGCAACCTCCCCAGCCCCACATGATGGCGACCTCCTCCCCAGGGTGGGCACAGACAAGCGCACCTGCTTGCCCTGTTTGGCCCAAGCCTCAAGGACCAGACCCCTTCTCAAGGCTCCAGGAGAGGAGGGCCCTCACTACGCCATCCAGCAGTCCACTGAAGACAATGTCACCCCTGAGGATTGTCCCGTGTCCCCTGAAGGAAGGAGCACCTGACGGGACCTCTCCTACATCTGGCCGAGACCTGTAAAGCCCATGACTTAACAGCCCAGCCAGAGCCCTCTAGTCTTCCTAGTGTACTGTGTTGTATTTGTACTCATATTGTATACTGTGTGTAGAAACTAAGCTAATATACGTGTAGGGTTGTTGCCCAGAGTTTTTATGCTCTGTTCCTCTCACAGTGTGTTCTAGCTCTGGTCTCAAAAGAGAACCCCAGCTCAATAGCTAGTGTTTCTAGGACGAGAAGTCGACCTCAAAACACCTAGCATAACAGAGACATCACACATCCCTGTTTCAGCCCCACATTTACATCAAAGAACTCACTCAGCTCACCATCCATTCACACCACAGCCCTAGCTCCCTCGTACATACTCTTCACAGCTCTCAACAATTTCCTATCCACTCCATACATTATTAATACCTTCCACATACCTTGCCTATATACTCTGTCATATGCCTTCTCCAAGTCCATGAAAGCAGCATACACTTTCTTTCCCTTCTCCAGATACTTCTCCATTAAACATCTTAGAACAAATACCTCATCTACACACCCCTTTCCTTTCCTAAATGTCCCTTGTTCTTCTTCAAGTAGCTCCTCTGTTATATGCCTAACCCTATCAGTGAGTATTCTACCATATATTATTCCAATCACACTAAGAAGGCAAATACCCCTATGGTTACCACATACTTCTCTCTCCCCTTTTCCTTTGTATGAAGGAACAATTATACCTGATTTCTAGTCCTCTGGAACGCTTCCCTTTTCCCAAGCCAATCTACACAACTTCCATATCTACTCCACAACAATCTTACCCCCGTACTTCAGCATTTCACCACACACTTCATCAATTCCTGGGGCCTCTCCCATCTTGATCTACTTCATTGCTTCAACTACTTCTGCCTTACTGATCTCTTCCTCCCTCCTCTCATCTCTTCTTCTCTCAGCCATTCCCCAACCACTTCTACTCGCATTGCTGTCACTCTATACATTCAATAAATCCTCAGAGTACTCCTTGCATCTCCTCATTTTCTCTCTCTTCTTCACCAATAATCTGTTATTCTCATCTTTCACTCGCCTTCTATTTCCCCTTTCACTCTGTCTTACTTTCTTCACCTCCTTCCCAAACAATTTCTTACACTCGCTCCATTTCACACTCATATTCATCCCAAACTCTTCATCCACTCTCTTCTTACTCTTTTTCACCAGTCTATTCATCTCCCTTCTCCTACTCACATATGCCTCTCTCTTCTCCTCCTTATCTTCTTCCCTACCTATACTCGCTAGCTAGTCACTATATGCCTCCTTATTTTGTTCCACAGCTTGTTTCACCTCATCATTCCACCATGTTGTCCCTTGGACACCCTTGCATCTCCTCCTTACTCAACAAACAAACTCGCATGCTGCACCTATCTCATCCGTGAAAATCTTGCATACTTCTTCCACCCCTTCCATCTGCTCTAACTCATACCTTCCCAATCTTTCTTCCACTATGCTCATATACTCTGCCATATTCTCACTCTCTTGCAACTTCACTCTTTTCACAGGGTCTGTTTCCTCCTCTCTTCCCCTTCGTCTCTTCTCCCATTTTCTTTGCAGCTTTACCATGGCCATCACTAAGTGATGGTCCGAGATTCCATTCCCCCACCCTCTCCACTCTCTTGCATCCGACACTTGTCTTCTCATTCGCTCCTCCACATACACGTTATCTATCATTGCCTTTCTTTCAATAAGTTCACCCTCGATCCTTCTCATGACTCTCCATGTATACCTGTGGATCATCTTATGCCGGAAGAAGGTGTTGGTTAT
>NC_136970.1:8097834-8525334 GCF_032717465.1 Coenobita brevimanus | reverse complement strand
GCTGTCGGGTTGAGTCTTGTTGGGCCGCTCATTTCTCAACTGAACATAGAGTAAACCACAGTCTAACAATCATCCCATGCACAGAATGATGACGTCACAAGGTCTTCCATAGAAAGAAAATGAGAAGTAAAGGGATTACTCAAGTGTGACAAGTATACCCTGTTCACTCAGCTCTGATAGCTGGAGCCAAGAAACATTTGAATTAAGGCTGCTCACTGGTTAATGCAACACTGAGCAGCATGGTAAATATACAGCTCTTCTTATTTCAACACATATGTATATTTGTAAATTGCTTGTAGTATAGGCAGCAAGTTGAAATATGGAATACTTTTTGAAGCTAAAGTGGTCAAAATTGGCTTTAAACTTTTACCATTTTCAAAGAAAGTTACAATTGATTATAGTTTCATAAAACAACAAGTGACATTTGAAGTAAATACAGGCATGAATTATAGTGAAACATGCGGACGTACGTGTACACAGTGGGTGAATAGTTTTCTTGAAACATCACTTACTGTATTGCTTTATAAAGCTTTATATTCAACCCTAATTTTCTTTGATAAAGAGAAACTTTAAAGCAAATTTTAACCTCTTTAGCTCCAGAAATTATTCCGTATTTAACTCATCACGTTTTGAGCTATTTCCACCTCTGACACCCCGCAATCCCGAGGTATTTTCGATTTTTTTTTTTTTTAGCTAAAACCTCCGCTTTTGATGAGAAACATCGAAAATTCAAAGAGAAATCGCTCACCTAAGGTTTAAAATACTCGATCCAGGTAGCAGTACCTCCTTACCTTACTGGGTTTTTTAGCAGGCTGGCACCAAAGAAAACGAGTTCTATGGGAGGGTAACTATTTCACACCACTCATAAATGGTATTTATTTATTTATTTGGTACGAATTTATATGTAGTACAAAAGTATATTGGTTTTCAAACAGTAATATAGGCATTATAAGCATTGTTTCACTCACTAACTCATCACCATACCTGACCTTTTTTTGCCACATTACCTGATCATCATTTCTGACTGTTTCTTCCTCTATGCTATATAAACTTTGTCCTCCACATTGTCATCGATTGGGGAATCACTCTGGCCCTGAATGTCTTTATTGGCCAGGTCACTGGTAACAGGTGAATTGCCGAGACAATGGCGTGCAGGGGGGGGAGGTTATGTGGTGTAAGGCATTGTCCCTGCCTGGCATTTTGTAGAGGAATAGAGGAAGGTGTCCCGTGTATATGTATGAAAAGGCACGTGGAAAAATAGAAAATTGTGCAAATTATGAACCTTGCAATTGTGCAACGTACCAGTACGTCATCAGGAGTGGCAAATGCAAAATGTTGTAACGTACCCATAAGTCGACGGGATGCCTCAGGTTAAGCTGGCATGTTTTCAACTGCCACAGGGCTGAGCTTCACGCACCAGAGAGGCTGAGGGAAGACACATCTGTACCCCACTGCTGCCCCAAGCCAACTGATGGCTGCAGGATCCTGTGATGTCATGCGCAGGCTGCTCCAGAATTTGAGCAGAGAGTAGGACATCTGTTTTATAGCACGTTTTCTGAGCCCTTTTTACAGTAGTCAAGACTAGTCAAAGTTTTTTGGACCCACTTGATGCACAAGAGAATGGATTTTAGACCAGTTCCATCCATAATGTGCTCTTATTGGCTGAAGGAGGGAGTGGGAGCAGTTGTGATGGAATCAGCTTGGCAATGTAAACAGAGAATAAGATGGTAATAATCCAGTTTAGCAATAAATATTGTCGTTACTGGCGTACACAGCAGCTGTTTGTAAGTCATATAAAAGAAAATATGACAACTTCCCAGTGTGTCACTTTTATAATCATCATAATAAGTTCTCATTACACCATGAAGTGAAATAAATGTTCAGCTTACCTTTTCAGTTAAAAGAGAACTAATAACCACAGGCAAAGGATGCATTACTCATCATTAAGGAATGATTACTGAGAAATAGTTGTAAGTGCTGTCATTACATTGTAATAATTAACTAAGACTCACAGAATTTGAATTTCTCTCCAGACACTATTATCTCACTATTCCAATCATAATTGATCATCTTTTTCAATACAAGTTTAACCCCTTAACCGCGGGGCGTCACTTTCGTGACGCTCGGGCGCAATCAATCATACCGCGGGGCGTCACTTTTGTGATTCTGTGTTATTTTGAATTATCCCGGGCTTACAAGTGGTGGCTTGTATCATCTATCATTACTGCCAATGTCCAACACTAGTCAGCACTCCAAATCTCATCTGTACTTCCATCCATTGTTGACAATTTAGCCATTTTTCCCCGTTCCTGACTCCCCTCCCTACCTCCCCTCCATTACCCTGTCTTCTCACCTCCCTGCTGCGCTGCGCTAAAGCAAATTTCCCCCGGAATTATCCACTGATTTCATCCATTGAAATAAGCCCTATGCCCTATTCTTTTACAAAATAATATATACCAAAAAGAAATAAGGTAAGTGATAGTGCTATACACCTTAATTTGGCTAATTATCACCTGACAACACCTCACGTGCACTCGTTTGCTAATTTCCCACGGAAATTTCCCCTTTGAAATATACCATATAATCTATTCTCATAAAAAAAATTTATATAACAAAGGAAGGCAGAAGCCAAAGTGACATTTACATTCACCTGGAACTACCTACTTTTTTCTGTATTTTCGAGATTTCCTACTAATCATTTTTTAGCATGTACTACTACTATCCACCAATAGTCCGCACTCCTAATCTATCTGTACTCCCATCCGTTGTTGACAATTTAGCCATTTTCCCCCGTTCTTGACTCCCCTCCCTACCTCCCTTCCAGTACCCTCTCACCCCTCCCTACCTCACCTCCTTTACCCTTTCCTATCGCCTACCCTGCCGCGCTGCGCTAAGGAAATCTCCCCCGGATTTTTCCACAGAATTCATCCATTGATATAAGCCCTATGCCCTATACTTATACAAAATAATATATACCAAAAAAAAATAAGGTAAGTGATAGTAGTTTACATCAGGAATTGGCTAATTATCACCTGACAACACCTCACATGCATTCATTTGCTAAATTCCCACGGTAATTTCTCATTTGAATTTTGCCTTGTAATCTATTTCTGTAATAAAAATATATATCAGAAAGGAAGGGAGAAGCCTAAGTGACATTTACGTTCACCTGGAAATACCTATTTCTTTATGTATTGCCGAGATTTCCTACCAAAAATTTCTTAGCATGTAAGTTAGCAGCTGTCAGCCCCATTGTCACTGTCAACCCTTGCCTTCTCAGATAAGCCGCACCATTTAGTTCCTTGTCCTCCTCTGTGGTCAAAGCATGTCGCACTCATGCCCTGCCATTTCTGCGCCCATTGCAAAGGGCCCCGTGACCTCTACACCCAGAAAAACTCGTGGGGGAAGCAGGAGAGGACTAAGTGACTCTGCGGTGGAATGTGAACTAGCCGAATTATCAATGATAATGATGAATAGTGACTATGACCCTTCGGGAGATTCGTGTGATGAGCCGGGTGAGGAAATTGTGCCAGAAACTACTAGTCCGAGTGCTTCAGTGTCCCAAGTTATCCCTAGCTCCAAGGGAGAGGAGCCGTTAGTGCAGCAAGGGAAGGAATTTTGGAAGGGAATGAAAAGGCAGTGGGTTAGCCCCAGAACAATGGCCCCGCATGACCCAGCCCGCCATGAGTCCCGAGGTGAATCACCTCCCCATTCCCCAAACCCCACTTCACTCATTTCTTCCTCTTCTTCTGCCGAATTATCTCCGGAGTCTTCGTCGTCGGAGTCACCACCAGCATCAACAGTGAAGGCAGGCCATAGAGGAAGAGGTAAATCCCTGACCCATAAAAGTAGAGTTGCCAGTAGAGTATGGGCTGCTAGTGCTGTACGGCAACCCAGGGTCAGTGCGAGTGACCTTGAACCAGATAAATCTGCCTCACAGCCACCCTCCACCCTCACCCACACTACACCGCCACGACATTGAATCCTGGATGCCTTCGTGTGGACAGAAGGGTCCGATTTTGTCCCTGAACATCTCCATTTCGATGAGAGTTCCTCAGGAATAAAGCCTGCCTTCACTCTTGATGAGGATGCTGAGTGTGTGGACTTCCTTTTGGCTTCCTCGATGACGAAGTCATGCAACACATATGTGATGAGACCAACAGGTATGAATCACAACGTCCTCCAAGTGGTACAGGTGCAGCCAAGATGCAACAGTGGTCCATGCTGGAAGTGCAGGAGCTGTATGTGTTCTTCGCCCTCATGCTTCTCATGCCACACTCAAAGAAGCATGAGTTGGAAGAAAACTGGTCCATGGACCCCTTACTACCCTCACCCACCTTCAATAAGTACATGGCCAGAGATTGCTTCCGGAACATCATGGGAAACCTGCACTTTGCCGACAACGATGTACCTTCCCAAACTGACCCACTCTGGAAGATCCGGGAGATTCTGAGCAGAATGAAGGATAAGTTTTATGACATTCTTCCACCCCTTTCAGAAGGTTGTCATTGATGAATCCTTGGTTTTGTTCAGAGGATGTCTTAGGTTTGTGCAGTACATTCCAAGCAAACGCCATCGCTTTGGAATCAAGTTCTTTGTACTGTGCGACTGTAAGATGGGGTACATCCTTGACTTCGTCATTTATTCACCCAGCACTGTCAATCTTGATGAAACACACCCCCTTGGCTTCTCAGACTGTGTAGTGAAAGTGCTCCTTGAAAGGTATTTTGGTGTGAATCATGTGCTGTATACAGACAACTATTATACAGCACCGAAACTTGCCAAATACCTTTCAGAGCACGGCATCGGCTCCTGCGGCACTGTCAAGAGTAATCGTGCCCACTTCCCTAAATTCCCAGAGGCAGGAACCTCGCAGCGAGGAGACGTGCACCTACGCAAGTCTGAGAAGATGCTGGCAATACGGTGGCATGACAAGAGGGTTGTGCACATGCTCACCACCATACACGAGGGGGAAATGACAGACAGTGAGAAGGTCGACCGTAGGACAGGCGAACCTGTGAGGAAACCTGATGGTGTCTTAGACTACAATATCAACATCCGGCTGGTGGACAAGTCCGACATGATGATTGGAGAGATCGACTGCCTCAGGAAGAATACTAGGTGATACAGGAAACTTTTTCTGCATCTCATAGACATGACGATGCTGAACGCCTTCATCCTGTACAAGATGAAGGTCAAGCCACCCAAGTCCTTCTCCCTGAGGTTGTTCGCCAGGACTTGTGTTCAGCAGCTGCTTGAAAGATATGGTAGGGTGACAGCAGCAACTCCAAGGCGCCATCCAGTAACACTTCCCGACAGACTTCAGCAGAGGGCGTACATAGATCGGCACAGACTGGTGAAAATGCCTGCCACAGGCAAGAGGAAGGCTGTGATCCGCAGGTGCCAGGTGTGCGCACATACCACCCGACGCACACCTGAGCACAAACGCACCTCTTGGCAGTGCGCTGAGTGCCAGGTTCCCCTCTGTGTTACCTGCTTCTTTGATTACCTCAACCAGAAGCAGTTCTAAAAGTGCAAGTGGGAAATGAAAATAATGTGTAAATAATATGTAAATAGCAAGTGAAAGCAATGGATGTACAGTATATAATTGAACAGTGTAATATAGTTTTATGTTACTGAAAGTGACAGTGAATAACATAGTGTAAGTAAAATAGAAGTGTAAATATTGAAAATACAATAGAAAATGTAAATAGAAATGTAAATAATTAGTATTATAAGAATATGAGTACAAATACTTGAGGTTATAACAGTGAAAGTGAATCCGTGGCTCTCTACGTATTTTACTGAATGAAAAATTGAATGACTTCAGTGACAATAAACTAATACTACTGAAGGAAACTTATGGATAAAGACTTCAGATATATATAAGTGTTATATAGTAATAGAAATATAAAGTGTGAGGGGTTTTATGAATAATAAATGACAGAATACCAACAGCGAACTAGCGCAGGTGGGAAGGTCATACCCGCTCGTAATTTTCATTGATTTCACAGTGTTTTTTTTTTTGGAGTATGGATCCCAAACTACTTGATAATCATAGAATAGTGTTTCTGGTGATAATATCTGGCTGTGGTAATCATATTACGGGTTGTCGGGAAGTGTAAAGTGGAGACTTCGTTACTCAACTTCAGAGGTCTCCACAAGTCCTACGGTAATCGATGAAGGCTCAACAAACATCCCAGGAGAAAGCTGAAGGTATGTGCCATAAGCATATATAATTTTAATATTCTAGGACTAATAACTGATTTTTGGCAAATATTTTTTGGGAGTCTGTCGGAGCCCGAATATGCCCCACGGGACACGCAAAACATAGGAAAACAAGCCCGCGGTGTAAAGGTTAAACAAGTAATCAATTCACGTAGCATCTACATTTATTTCACAGTCCTATGTCACTGGTGACTGTTGTTTGTGCAAAATTCTACTTTTAATCCGCCCCATCCTGGCAAATGTTTCACGAATGACTTCCCACAATCCCAGCAGATTTTTTGGTTTTATTTTTCCTAAAACCTCTGCTTCATCAGAAACATCGAAAATTCATAGATAAATCGCACACCTGAGCTTAAAAATGGCAGTACAGGTGACAATACCCTCACCTGGGAGCACGTTCTATGAGAGGGGTAATTATTCCAAACCACTCAGAATAGGTAAATATTTATTTATTTGGTATGAATTTATATGTAGTACAAGAGTATATTGGTTTTTCACACAGTAATATAGGTGATATAAGCATTGTTTCACTCACCAAATACATCAACATATCCCACTTTTGGGGGGGACATTACCTGCTCATCACATGCTCATTTCTTCCTCTAGTGGTAAGTAAACTTTGTCCACCACATTGTCATTGACTGGGGAATCACTCTCACCTTGAATTTCATATCGTGGCACGACATGTCTTTACTGGCCAGGTCACTGGTAACTACAGAGTTGCTGAAACAATGGCGTCCAGGAGGGGGAGGTCACGAGGGGTAAGGCATTGTCCCCACCTGGCCTCAGGTAGAGGAAGGTGTCTCGCGTATATGTACCAAAAATCATGCATGAAATTTGAAAAATGTGCAAATGACAGACCTTGCAATTGCAGCGCGCTTATAAACATCAACAGGAGTCACAGTGACAAAACTTTGGGTGCCTATGTATGTCAAAGGGATGCAGCAGGTTAAAATAATATTTAACTCCTATTTCAGTTGACCATCTTTACCATATCAGCTGTTTACCCTGCCCATGCAATGCCCTTCCCTGTACTTGGTGCCCAGTGCTGCAGCACATCCTTTGTGTGCAGGACTGGGTAAATCCAGTCGTGGCTCTGGGGCAGGACTGCTTGAGACCAGTCTTGAACGCTCTGATTTCTCTGACACTGTTTTGCCAGAACAGCCATGGGACTAGTCTTGACCAGTCTGAAAACCTCAAGAAAACTAGGGTTTAGACTGTGAAGTAAACATTATATTGCTACGCTTGCTTGTTTCGTTCACTGTGCTTGCCCACTCGTGAGAACAGGAAATAACATAACATAGTATCATTTAGCCAATATTTTCCTGTCCACACACACACACACACACACACACACTGATAATTAAGTCAATAATACCACTATACCCGAGGCGACAACCATCCATTATTACCTTAGATATTAATGCAGGGGTTATTACTAGTGGATTATGGATGTCAGTCTCGTTAATGAACCTTACTGTCATTCACCATACCCAATGAACTTCATAACCATCGTTTTGACTCTCTCTCTCTCTCTCTCTCTCTCTCTCTCTCTCTCTCTCTCTCTCTCTCTCATGCACAACGCAAGATTATTACAATATCGAAATGTCTTTTGTAGCCTCATTGTCGGTTTGACCCTTTCACTTCAGGTGCATTTATTTTTTTTTTTTTTTTTTCTTTTTTTGCTGGATGTCCAACACACGGAGGTTTTGAGATGTGTAAAGATAACTGTGCTGATAAAATATTTCACCCCCCAAAATACTGTAGACCATAATTTCCTGAGTCAAATGATGTCTAGCATATTGTAAAAATATAATAATAACTAGCCTACCTGTATGGTGGGCTGTTAACAACCTGTGGTGTTGGAGATCCTCCACTGCCAGACGTAAGCCATTTCGTATAATGATAAACTTAAAGCTGTTTTTTTTTTTCTTTTGCCTGTATACAGCACTTTCATTTTCACTCTCACTTTCATCTGACAACATAATCTGGGTCATCGGACATCGGTTCCATCAAATCCAAGTAAGCTGCCACGGCAGCATAACATCTCGTACTGCATGCCTCGACATACTTCTCTTACTTGACGAAAATAATGGACAACTAAATAGTCCTCCCGTGATGGCAACTCATCAGTCTTGCCAACTCCTGGTGCTGGACCATTCTTGGGCCCCCAGTACTGGGGCGCAGATATAAAAAGTCAAGAAAACGTATACGTGCCACCCAGTGGCAACAGACATTTCTTGTGTGGCACGTCGACGTGCCACCCGATGTGAAACGGTTGAAGTGTTCATCAGCACAAGAGACACGGGTTTCTTATATTATGTACAGCACAGGAAGTGAGAATGTTGCGGAGGAAATGGAGAAACAAAGGCTAATAAACACCTGAAAATAGAAGAGAGGTGCAAGAGAAACGGAAAGTGAATGAGAGAAGGAAGAAGGAAACATCATGCAAAGGTTTCATGAACACTGACAAATAAAGGTAGATAAAAGATTAGGAATATGAAACTGATGAAAAAGCCACAGATGACAGGATTGTGGACAAACTTACTTAGACAAGAATAGAGAGAAAGAGGAGTGAAGGGAATAAGGGAAAGTAGGTATAGATGATGTAAAGAAAGAGGTTTGTTTAAATTTAATGACAAAACAAAGAATAGGAACGAAATCAAAAGGAAGAAGGAAATGTAGAAGTAATGGAGAAAAGGAAGAAAGGCGCCGATACAGCAGACTGGAAGGGAAAGAAGAGAACGGAAGGTACTATGGTGGTTATGAGAGGAAGGGAAGATAGGCAGTCACGCAGAAGAATAGAAAATAGCAGAAGCATCCGTTTCCATGCAGATGAGAGAGAGAGAGAGAGAGAGAGAGAGAGAGAGAGAGAGAGAGAGAGAGAGAGAGAGAGCGAGAGTAGTCTTCCAGGGTAAAAAGACGGATTAACTCCTCCATGCAGACACAGTCTTTGCTCTTCGTGCCAGCTTGTATTGTTGCCTACGGCGATAGCTAGAAGGTCAATGAGTGGCCAGCATTCTTCTTCTTCTTCTGCATCTGGCAGATCTGTTAAATAGAAGCCCTTGGAGGCATAAAAGGGGTACCGTACCATATAACGTCATTTGACATGAAGAATCCAAATCTGCTACCAGCTGACACCAGAGGTGGTACCATCTAGCCACCACTTTAGTAAAATTGCTTAATTTGAGCCTATTAAACATAAAAGTGGGCCCATATATGACTGTTTGACAGAGTGAATCCAAATTTGCTGTCAGCAGTCTTCTGTTGTGGTGCCATATAGCAGCCACTTTAGTAAAATTTCTTAATTTAAGCCAAATGAGACATGAAAATGGTCCCATATAAGGTTGTTTGACAAAGCTAGTTACGTTTTACAGAAAACTGAAACATGAGCCTCGCCGCAGGTCACAGTTATTCTACTCTTGTTTATGTTGGCGTCTTGATGTGCAGAGTTGTAAGTGATGGAAGACGCCGAACACAGGGTGTTGATTCCCGTTTCTCTCTCTCTCTCTCTCTCTCTCTCTCTCTCTCTCTCTCCATTCAACTGTTTACTCCAAAATGTTTCACTTCCCAGTCGCTTCCTGTTCCACTGTCCCTGGTAACTTCTTAAATTTTCCTCATCCCCCCCCCCTCTTTTGGTCCTCCATCTAAGTGTTTTGTCCTCCCCTTATTCCTATTCAGTTTCTTCTTCCCCTCGTCCTCCTCCTGGCCTTGTTTTAGCAGTAAAAGTACAGCCAAAGGCCGAGGGAGTTGTGGCGTAGGGTGATTGGATTGGAGGTGAATGGGAGGTAAGGAAGAGACAGGGAAGGGAGTGCAAGAGAAGGATCAAGAAGAAAGAGCAGGTGAGAAAGTTAAACGTGAGGAAGGGAAGCATAAGGAACAGGGAAGAGAAAAAAAGGTCCAGAATCAAGAAAGAAAGAAGAAAAGGAACTGAAAGAGAAGGCATCGGGGGAGATAAGACAGAATGAGAGAGAAAGAGAGAGAGAGAGAGAGAAACAGAGACAGAGACAGAGACAGAGAGAGACAGAGAGAGAGACGGAGAATCAGTAAATAGCCTCATTCTCATCATGACTAACATCTAAAGAACAGGAAATTGTCAGGGAGGGAATTTTAATCGGATTTCATACCAGCTAAATGTGGATGTACTGGTGTGACAAGAATGGCTTTGGTGTAGTAAGGATAATACTGGTGTGGCAAGGGTGGTACTGGTATGGCAAGGGTGGTGCTGGTATGGCAAGGGTCATACTGGTGTGGCAAGGGTGGTACTGGTGTGGTGAGGGTGGTGCTGGTATAGCAAGGGTGGTACTGGTGTGGTAAGGGTTGTGCTGGTATGGCAAGGGTGGTACTGGTGTGGAAACGGTGATACTTGTGTGGCAAGGGTGCTGCTGGTATGGCAAGGGTGGTACTGGTGTGGAAACGGTGGTACTGGTGTGGCAAGGGTGCTGCTGGTATGGCAAGGGTGGTACTGATGTGGAAACGGTGGTACTGGTGTGGCAAGGGTGGGACTGGTGTGGAAATGGTGGTGCTGGTGTGGCAAGGGTGGAACTGATGTGGAAATGGTGGTGCTGGTGTGGCAAGGATGGGACTGGTGTGGAAATGGTGGTGCTGGTGTGACAAGGGTGGTACTGGTGTGGTATGGATGGTACTGGTGTGGCATAGATGGTATTAGTGCGGCATGGATTGTACTAGTGTGACATAAGTGGTATTGGTGTGGCATGGATGGTACTGGTGTGACAAGGATTGTGCTGGTGTTGCATAAATGGTGCTGTTGTGGCATGGGTGGTACTGGTGTCACATGGGTGGTATTGGCGTGGCATGGATGGTACTGGTGTGGCATAAGTGGTGCTGGTGTGGCATAAGTGGTGCTGGTGTGGCATAAGTGGTGCTGGTGTGGCGTAAGTGGTGCCGGTGTGGCATAAATGGTGCTGGTGTGGCATAAGTGGTGCCGGTGTGGCATAAATGGTGCTGGTGTGCCATAAGTGGTGCCGGGTGGCCAGGGTGGTGCTGGTGTGGCATGGATGGTACTGGTGTGGCATAAGTGGTGCTGGTGTGGCATAAGTGGAGCAGGTGTGGCATGGATGGTACTGGTGTATTTGTGGTAGTTTGGTACGTGTTAGACAATCATCTAGAAATGTGAAGACTTGCAATCTGTGTATTAAACAGACCGATCATAGAATGCATTGTTCATGGAATGGATGGAAAAAATTATTTAGTTTCTGAGCAAGTTGGATAAAAAGACAATGAAAGTATGCAATCGAAGTTGATGGGACAAAAGACGAATGGAGGGTTGAACAGTCCGAACAGTGTGACAGGACGATGGATGAACTTAGTGGATACAAATGGCTGGAAGAATGAAGAATCCAGAGTTTGTCGAAATGATAAATAAATGGATAATAGCAGTGTGAGTGTGTGGTTATATGCTGAATTTAAGTGTATGATAGACGAATGGGTACAGGATGTGATATGAATATGGTCGACTGGAACTGGAGCAGAAATATAAAGGATTACAGAATTATCACACCTGATAGCAGTACATGTGGAGGCTTGGTACTGAAGGGAGAAGGATTATTTGGTTTGTGTGTGTGTGTGTGTGTGTGTGTGTGTGTGTGTGTGTGTGTGTACAGATATGCTATTCCTGATATCCTGTTAGTAATTACTTGAATTCGGTATAATTTGTACGAGATTAACCCAGGTATAACTGGAAGGGAGGCAGGTGGGGGTACAATCCAGGTAGGACTGGATGGAAAGCAGGTGGTGGTACAATCTACTGTAGATGGGACTGGGAGGACAGCAAGTGGGGGTGCATTCCGGGTTGAATTGGGAGGGAGGCAATAGGTAGTACAAACCAGGGAGGGAGGCAGGTGGGATATAATCCAGGTGGGATTGGAACGGAGGCAGGTGGGGGTATAACTATGGGGTCTAACTCAGTCAAAGGTGTGGATGGAGCTGACTGACAGGATTCCATAGTACTATTCCTTTATATTCACGGTTGTTTGCTCCAGTTACGGATACAGTTTACTCTCTTTTCTTCTCACAGATGAAGCTCCGTACGTTTTTTTTTTTTTCCTTTGACTAATTATCCAGACGGAACTATTCTTGTTGGTTTGGGTTAGTTTTGCAACAATTTACAATTTCAAAACAAGTTACACGTCTGAACTGGAGTCAGAATAAAGTTGAACCAAGTACCCTCAAGAATTCTTTTTTTTTCCTTTAATATACTGAAGCCTTCTGTGACCTTTTGAAATGGCGGTGGAGTAGATGGAGGTACAGAATAGCCAGCCAAGGAAAGGAGTTGTACATGCCACCAAACACATTTTCAATACTCTTGGAGCCACGTCGGCTGCAGAGAAAAGTTAGAAAATATGCAATAATATTATCAGGAGCGACTGCGACCATAAGTCGAAAATGTACTGCGATGTAGATGTAAAAAAAAAAAAGAGTGTTGCCACTATTGCCATAATATTCCATATGGCGCTCCCTGGTCACTGGTTAACATCCGTCAGCATTTACATCACGTGGGATGATGGTGATAATGATGGTGGTGGTGGTGATGTCATGAAGCGATTGATAAACCGGTAAATGCAACATAAATGCAAACTATTGTAATGGTACTCAGTCAACACTGATTTTACTTCGACTATTGCACATATTAAATTCATTACGGAAAGTCTAAATATACTTTATTTCTCTATAAATGCAGTGCAATACTTTTCAAACTGGCCTTTGCCATTCAACTAAGATAGCCTAATAGGATTCTAACCCATACTCTGGCAACGTTTTATGTCTAGCTACAATCAGTGAATGGGGACAAAACAATCTTGTCTCTTTTAATGCTAGTAAAACTAAATATATACAGTTTACTAATAGACAGATATTGCCAGATTCGTACATTACCTTCAGTGCTACTAATATTCCCATTTCCAAAAGTATTGAAATTCTTGGTGTCTCACTTAACAGTGCCCTCAGCTGGACCTCTCATGTCAGATCACTTGCTAAAACCGCCTCAAAGAAACTTGGATTATTGTACAGAGTCCGTAACTTCTTCGCCGATGAGCAGTTAGCTATAATTTATAAGAGTCATGTGCGCTCTCAGCTTGAATATTGCTCACCCTTGTGGAATGGTTGTGGAGAGGTTGCATTAAGACAACTAGACAAAATTCAGAATAAAGCTGTTAGAATCATTAACAACCCTGCCATTACATATAAACTACCTCCCCTGCAGGTAAGAAGGAATGTTGCCTCCCTTGCATTATTTTACAGATATTTTTTTGGCAAATGCTAAGACGAAGTTGCGTCCATGGTGCCACCTCTCCATGCCTTCCCTCGTGCTACACGGGCATCTGGTAGCGCTCATGACTTGAATGTCACTCAGCCATATTGCAGAACTTCTGCCTATCAGAATTCTTTCATTCCCCGAACTGCATCTCTCTGGAACTCGCTTCCCCAGAGTTGTTTTCCTCCAAATTTCAACCAACAACTGTTCAAGTGTAAATGTTACAGATATTTTATGAACATAGGACACCAGTAATCTGGTGTATGGATTTTTTTTTTTTTCCCCATTTGTTTTTCCTTCCTCCGTTCTGTTATATATATATATATATATATATATATATATATATATATATATATATATATATATATATATATATATATATACAGTATATTACGAACTAAAATAATTTTCTTATTTGTCTTCACACCACATCTCTTCTAGCAATAACCTTTTTCTCTCCCTGAATATATATATATATATATATATATATATATATATATATATTCAGGGAGAGAAAAAGGTTATTGCTAGAAGAGATGTGGTGTGAAGACAAATAAGAAAATTATTTTAGTTCGTAATATACTGTATATATATATATATATATATATATATATATATATATATATATATATATATATATATATATACACAGTATATTACGAACTAAAATAATTTTCTTATTTGTCTTCACACCACATCTCTTCTAGCAATAGCCTTTTTTCTCTCCCTGAATAACTCAGCCCTTTATCTTCTACTGTTCTCAATGTTATTCTCTTCGGAAAATTTTGTATTTCATCTATATATCAGTAACGAATGACAGTAAACACTGTACAAGTATGGTAAATCATGAAGAAAACGTGTAATACGTAGAAAACGACGAGTATGTAAGTGGAAGAGGCTATTATTGGGAGAGAAAATGTAGTCTGATGACATGAATTATTGCTTCTCAGTCAGACTTCTGGGACAGCCGAGGATAATTTGGAAGGGCGACTAACTGACGCTGGTGACTAATTAATGGCAGCAGACCCGGATGTACAACACTAAGGTTATTGCCCGAAGGGATGATGGATTTTTACCTCAGTACAGATATTATGAGGCAGAATGAATTATCTACCAAGTTAGGAAGGTGTGTGATTTTAGTGACAGCACAACTACATGTTTTTGCCTCTCCCCAGCAATATTATTTCCTGAGCGACAAAGTTATTTTCATATCCCATCTAGTGTATGCAAATATAATAAAAGCCAACAGAATTTTTAGGGGACTACCTGGATCCTCACTTAGTTACAGCTGGTGTTTCCGAATCTTGGCCCATTCCAAATTTGAACCCATATAGTGGATATTAAAAAAAACAAAAGTAGTGTGCGTGCATGCTGTATATGAACCAACGGAAAATCACTGTCGGTAAGTGTGATACTGGGACGTGTGTGTTGTTCCAGTCACATGTGGATGTTTTACACTTCATTTATTTGTATAAATAATTTCTGCCTCATTCATGGCAAGTATGTTTTAAACCCCTTGACTAGGATGGCTTACTCTTATTTAAGTCTGGCCGACTCGGACGATTTTATTCTACTTAGAAGAAACTTTTCGAACTGGAGAGGTTATATTAATATATAGCCCCATTACTGATAGAAACCCTCTCTATGTTGTGCAAAAAATGTCTGTAAGAACCAAGGATAATTGACAAATACCTCTACACAAGCATTCAGATCCCTACATACAGTACATGAACAGAGAGAGAGAGAGAGAGAGAGAGAGAGAGAGAGTAAAGTGAGGGAAGGAGGGAGGGAGGGAGGGAAGGAAGGCGAAGGAAGGAAGGGGAGATAACTGGAGGTAATGAGAGAGATGGGAGAATGTAAATGAAGAGAGGGATGAAATGAAAGGTGATGAAACTAGTGGGAGGAATTGAGAAGGTGGAACAAGGGAGACTAAGGTGAGGGAAGTGACAGTTTAAGTGAGAAAAAGATAGGGATTGAAAAGTAAAGACAGAAACTGAAAGGAAACGAAAAGGTTAGGGAAGTGACAGTTTACGTGAGGAAAGGAAAGGAAAGGAAAAGAAAGAAATGATAACTGAACATAAGGAAGAACGGCAAGTGAAAGGAAAAGTATTCGCAGACAAGGTGAGGGAAGGAAAGAGAGAGAAAAGGAAGGGAGGGAAGAAGTGATGGTCAGGGCAAGGCAGGGGAAGGCTATAAAGAAGACCTAAGGAAAACAAAAACAATAGCCTTGTTGACTCATCGATCCTTTCATGGACAATTGTTATAGAGCTAAAGGGAAGGGTATAGTTATATCAATTATTTGCGTCTAAGATAAAGACAAGAGAGATAAAAGGGAAAGGAGGGCAAAGAACAGATACTACTGGGACATGATGGAACGACAAGTTAACAAGAGGAGGAAAGGGAAGGCTGGATGGATTAAGAGTGGCAAGGTGAGTGAGAAGAAGGTAGGGACAGAGGAGATGGTACTGAAAATGAAGAAAATGGGAAGTATCACAGACCAGCAGTGAGAGGTAAAGGGAGAGGTTGGACGAAAAGTTCAGGCAGAGATGCGTCCAGCGTTGGACTCATCACTTAGTGAATGATTCAATGGCAGTAGGGTTTGGGGGGGAATAGGGAAGGTAAGGGATAAACAGGATTGGAAAAATAAGGCAAGAAGGTAAAGATAACGAGACGTAGGTGTCAAAGAAAGGGGACACCAAAGCACCTTTCCTGCTCACTTTGACTCTGTCACTCTTCATCACACCAACTTTTGCCTCTCGAGCACTAGTTCACTGGTCGTCAGTGATATTCAGTCTGTCAACTTTCCCGTGACCTCGATCACCTCCAGGACCCAGGCCGTTTTGATTGCCAGTTGTCATGAAAAATTTTCTCAGCAATTTCATTGATTAGCAGACTTCGGGGGTGAATTTTCGAGTTACTGACCTGAACTCATGAAAACAAGGGGAGAAAAATCTTTGAGAAAAATAGATGCTAATTTTTGACTCTCCACCTTCTCTCATTATAGCCCTTCTGGAAGTTATGCAAATGGATGTAAAATTAACAAATAATAATGGCCTTTGAATGTAAAAACAAATATTGGCTACACATTACCAAAGAATGTTTTCCGAAGCTTAAGACTAAAAGTTGAGATCCACCGGTGTCGCTTTTGCTGCAGCAGGTAAATGTATGGTAATTATAATGATGGAGGGAGAGAGAGTGTGATGAGGTAAGGTGATGGTCGTGGGGGAGGGGAAGAGCAGGGCAGGATAGAGAAGAGGAGAGAAAACTGAGAGACGGTGATGAATATGTAAGAGAAGAAGAGTATGTTCGATAGAGACTGATAGAAGTGAAATTTGCTGGGACAAAATAATAGGTAAGAAAAACACTTTGAAATGAGAAAAACAGAATGACAGAAGCGATAGAGGTAAGAATAATGAAGTAATGATAAAATGTATGAGGTACAAACATAAAATGAGAGGCAGATGGTGTGAGAGGAAGGAGGACAGTGATGACAGGGGCAAAAATTTAAGTTCTAAACCAAAGATCTTTACTGACCTATAGTATTCTTTAGCTTACAAATTTGGACATTCTCTCTCTCTCTCTCTCTCTCTCTCTCTCTCTCTCTCTCTCTCTCTCTCTCTCTCTCTCTCTCTCTCTCTCTCTCTCTCTGCAATACATCCTTTTTCTCAGATTCATAAACAAATAGCATCTCTGAATAACCACCATAATTCTCTACAACTTACACCCTCCACACTCTACCATCTCATCAAAACATACACACACACACACACACACACACACACACACACACACACACACACACACACACACACACACACCAGCAACCACTCACATTCAGCTGTCAAATACAACTGTTTTTCATAAAATGTTTTCTGTCCCTTGAACAATACGATTCTTTCCAAAATGCTGTAATAACAAATGATGAAAGAGAGAAGACTAATAAAAGAGTATATACAAGTTTATCCTCAGAATGATAACAAATAATACCGGTAACCAGTGCATGGTAAAAAAAAAAAAATCTAAAAATTATAAAAGTATATTAGAGGTAACATGTGTTTCCACAGCTTAAAAAATGATAACACTAATCAAAACACAATAACGTACCAGGATAATTCTTTTAACAAATAAAACCATTAAACTCTGATACAATCAAATTTATACAAAAATAATAATTAAGCTGATTACACAAACAGAAAAGGAAAAAATCGGAATACTGATATTGTGTAAAAATATATATGCTGCTATGTGTTTTGCTTGCCAGTGATAAATTTTAAAGTTTTTAAGAAAACTCTGATTAAAACTCCAAACAGGAAAGGATAAGGAACGTGTGGAAATCCTTTTTTTTTTTTTAATGATGATAATGCAAGAATAAAAAGGTTTCCTCGACTCTTGGGATACTGTATGTTGTAAAACACGTGAGAGGAAGTAAAGATGGGGTAGGAGGGAGGGAGGGGAGTAGGAGAAGCAGAGGGATGGAGGGAGGGAGGGCAAACAGAAGAGGAAGAAAATAAGGAAGTGGTAAGTTACGGTATGACAGGTGGAATGGAAGGAAAGAAAGATGAAGGGAGAGAAGAGAGGATTATGAAAGGGAAAAAGTCTCTCTCTCTCTCTCTCTCTCTCTCTCTCTCTCTCTCTCTCTCTCTCTCTCTACTACTACTACTACTACACTCCCAGTCCTCCTTTATATAGTACATAAATTTCCTCTCTCTTTCATTCATAGTTTCTAGTTTGGTACATTTGTCGTCTCCCAGCCTATATTTTGAATCCGTATGTAATCATTTCCCAAGTAATTGTATTGTATATACATCATGGTTACTATGTGGGAAAGGGTGAGTGATTGTTGATGAAAGGAAGAAGACAATGTTGACATAATTAAATGATGACGTGATGGAATACGTTTAGGAGTGCATGATAGCGTGACCAATGGAAGAAAAGGTAGAGGAAGAACGTGACGAATGGAAGACTATGAACGAGGTGGAGAGGTGAGGTGGGGAGCAGAGAGAAGGTTTATAAAGAATAGAGAGGCGAGATGGTGAGTAAAGAAAAGGTTTATGAAAGGTGAATGGAGAGGAAAAGTGGGAAACAGAGGGAAGATTTTAAAGAGCTCAATGGAGAGGGGAAATGTAGGGTAAGGAAAAGGTTTATGAGAGCTGAGTGGAGGGGAGAGGTGGTGAGTAGAGGAAATGTGAATTAGTGCTAAATTGAAGAAACGATAGACTAAGGAGAAGGTGGAGAGGAGACATGGCAGAGTATAATATGCTAGAGGGTTTATGAGAGGTGAATGGAGTGGGAAGAGGCAGGGCAATTTGGAAGGTGAAGGTGGTGGATGGGAAGGAAGACGGAGGATAGGAAGGAGGGAAGGTGTTTGATGGTGAGGTGGACGGGAGGGAAGAGGTAGGTAAAGAATGTGATGGAGGGAGTAGGTGGGGATATCTATGAAATGGTAGTATGTGATGGACGGGAAGGGGGAAGGAGTTTAGGAAGGAAGGTTTATGACGGTGAGGTGGATGGAAGAGAAGAAGTGAGTCGAGAATCAGATGGAAAAAGTAGATGAGGGTATCTGAGGAATGGTAGTTTATGGGGAGAGGACAAGCCGTTGCAGAAGAGGGACAAGATTGGCCAGAGGTCTTTTGCTGAGGTTGCTCTTCAAAGGACTGAAGCAAACCAAAGATATAGAGTGATGTACTACCACCATCTAGTTTAAAAACTCCGTGGTAAATAAATTATCTTTATATATTATCATCTTGCAGTATTCGCACTGTTTCTCCGCATTACAGTTTTGCCATAAATATGTTTCCCTCATCAGTCTGACTCCCATGTCTTGTGTCAGTCATGGGGATTAATTAATCATGGGATATAAGGCGCAGGTGGGAGGGGGAGATTACCGTGAGTTATCACAGTGGAGAGAGAGAGAGAGAGAGAGAGAGAGAGAGAGAGAGAGAGAGAGAGAATGAAAACGGGGGTACGAGGTAAAAAGGTAGGTAACGCAGATGATGTTGCAAGAACCAATGCAATATAAAACAGGTAAGCCTTCCGTCAAACAGCCCAGCACTCTCACCATCCAATATTACTCTTCATCTTTCATACATTCGGATTTCTAGGAGTTTATAAATACGAGTGAACGAAAATATGTATGCTTGGATATACAATGAAAAACTTGGATATCAGGCCCAAATCCTTCCACCTGACGAATTGCTTTTCTTTTACCATTCTTGATATGTCTTAATGATTAACGTTGAGGAACGTCATTGGGAAGGGATTAAAAACGGTCTGCATTTTTATGTTCCGGTTTGAAAATGTCTTTTAATAAATCAGTCTGGTGGCGGTAGAAATAAAGAGGAGGACAACTACTATTGCTAGTATTACATGCATTCTGAAAAGCTTCCTTCGTTACTCTCTCTCTCTCTCTCTCTCTCATCACCATGATCGAGGTCGTAAGAACTAACTTTTGGGTTAGGTAAAGTAACGTACACAAAATTCCCCCAGCCACTGGCACCTTGACTTCTCACACTAAATACCCACACCAGTCCTTAACAACTGGCCAAAGTCACCATCTATATCACACTAAATACCCACACCAAACCTTAACAACTGGCCAAAGTCACCATCTATATCACACTAAATACCCACACCAAACCTTAACAACTGGCCAAAGTCACCATCTATATCACACTAAATACCCACACCAAACCTTAACAACTGGCCAAAGTCACCATCTATATCACACTAAATACCCACACCAAACCTTAACAACTGGCCAAAGTCACCATCTATATCACACTAAATACCCACACCAAACCTTAACAACTGGCCAAAGTCACCATCTATATCACACTAAATACCCACACCAAACCTTAACAACTGGCCAAAGTCACCATCTGTATCAAACTCTGTATCTCATCACTTAGTAAAACAGTTAAATATGTGGATGTACAGTCACACACAACACAAAGCCAGCCAGGAGACAGGGCGTGTGTGCTGGGCAATCCCCAGGCCCTGTCTCCCCCCCTTTACTATTTTTTAATCAACCCATACCCCACTGACAGGGCTAATGGATGGCCCGGCCTGCACTATAGGTGCAAGAAATCTGTAAACGAACGAACGAACATGTACAGTCATAAGAAAAACCATCGATACCCCCAGGAATGTTCAATGCGAAACAAACGTTAGCTGGGCTATGTGGGCGGGTCCTTTTTGTTCGCCCCTACCCTATCTAATATTGCCATATCACAATCCCATTACAAGAGATGGAATAATGAGCAAGAATGTGCCATATGGTGTGGAAATATATAGGACATGTTTGCGTTACCCTGAGCACCCCGCCAAGGATTAATAATGAAACTCAGCACGTTTATTGTTTTCCTACTGTACAACAATTATTATCTATAGAATACAAGAATTAAATTATTTTGAAGTGTATTAAAAATATAGGCATCGACTTTTTTTTTTTTTTTAATGATAGTGTAGCAGGGGTGAACGAGTTTATTTGTTTGCTTTAGATGGGTGGTTAAGTGCTTCAGATGAATGCTTCAGTTAGTGGCATCCATGTGTGGATGTCTAGAGGCTGTTTTGGAAGCAGGGGGTGGTATACAGAATATTAAAACAATGAGACTGAACACGTATTACTATTTTCCTTCTATTCAACATTTATTATATGTAGAAAGCAATACATATCATTATTACACTGAAATTTACTAATTTGGTTTGTATCGGCTGAATTACTGTCATACGTCTGGCATGAGTGCACATACTCATTGCCCGTCTGCATGTGTGTTGCTGACTCTGAACCAATCTGTTGTATTTTTATATAATGGAATCGGTGCCGGATAATAAAACGTATTGTCTCTATGCACAGAGGTCAAATGATCTAATTAGCTTTTATTACCTTTAGCTCAAATTATGATATCTGTGTCTCACATAACCGACATTGACGGGTTTGCGGTACAAACTTTCCTAGTCCGTCATTCCACAACGCTTCGTCATTGTTTCATTGTGCATAGCTCTAAAGGTTAATGATAGTTTTTCTTATGAACGTACTTTTATTTTAATCCTCCTCCTCCTCTTTCTCAGCTGATGTCATTCCTTATTTTACTGAACACTGTCCATTGTCTCATCTTGCCCTTTCATACACATTATCTCTACTTACACACACACACACACACACACACACACACACAAAAGCCCCAGCCTTTGAACTCAACGTGACCCAACTGCAAGGACGCTGATCGAGGTCACACCACAATCACATAATTCTCAGTGTTTTTCTCTCTCCTTATATCCACCCACATTCACTTGAAAGAAAAACGAGGAAAACAGAATGTCGGGAAAATTTATAACATTCTCCTCGCAAAAAACTTATACCACCACCACCCTTGATAGATGGAAATGACTTTCTTTTACTTTTCCTGCTTCTCTCTTCTTTGAGGAGTGTGTGTGTTGGAGGTGGGGAACCAATGCACACATGCACCACTTATTTTACCCTTCGTTTCTTATTCTTCCCTTACCTCCTTATCCCCTTTCTCCCCTCTCTTCTTATCCCCCTTCTCCCCCCTCTCTCCTCATCCCCTTTCTAACCCCACTATCCTTATTCCCCTTTTCTACCTCTCACCGTCACCCCCTTCTCCTTTCTTCTTAACATATCCTTTCTCTACCTGTCTCCTCATCCCCATTCTCCCAGTTTTCTCCACATTCCCTTTCTCTACTTCTCTCCTTATCCCCTTTTTCCTCACTCTCTCCTTATCTCCTTTCTCACCCCTCTCTCCTAATCCCCTTTCTCCTCCCCCTCTCATCCCCTCTCTCTACCTCTCTCCTTACCCCCTTTCTTCCTCTATCTCCTCATATCCTTTCCCTAACTCCCTCCTCCACTTTTTCACCTCAAGGTTCTCCAAGGTAGGATTCTCATCCATTCTAGGTTTGAATGTGTGAGATGGGAATGATTAGTTGGGCAGGACACTTGTGATAAAGGAAGGGGTTGGGCAGGACACTGGTGATAAAGGAAGGGGTTGGGCAGGATGATGGTGATAAAGGAAGGGGTTGGACAGGACACTGGTGATAAAGGAAGGGGTTGGGCAGGACACTGGTGATAAAGGAAGGGGTTGGGCAGGATGATGGTGATAAAGGAAGGGGTTGGGCAGGATGATGGTGATAAACGAAGGGGTTGGGCAGGACACTGGTGATAAAGGAAGGGGTTGGGCAGGATGATGGTGATAAAGGAAGGGGTTGGGCAGGACACTGGTGATAAAGGAAGGGGTTGGACAGGACACTGGTGATAAAAGAAGGGGTTGGGCAGGACACTGGTGATAAAGGAAGGGGTTGGGCAGGGCACTGATGATAAAGGAAGGGGTTGGGCAGGGCACTGGTGATAAAGAAAGGGGTTGGGCAGGACACTGGTGATAAAGGAAGGGGTTGGGGAAGTCACTGGTGATAAAAGAATGGGTTGGGAGGGCACTGGTGATAAAATAAGGGGTTGAGAGGGCACTGGGGATTCTGTAAGGGGTTGGGGAGGGCACTGGGGTAAAAGGGCTGGGGTTGGTGGCACTGGGGTATAAGGGAATGGGTCGGGGATGGCACTGGGGTATAAGGGAAGGGACTGTGGATAAGAGAAGGGGATGAGGTGGGCACTGGGGTATAAGGGAAGGGGTTGCAGACGGCACTGGTTATAAAGGAAGGGGTTGGAGACAGCAGGGTATATGGGAAGCGGTTGGGGAGGGCAAAGGGGATAAGCAGAGAGGTACAGGACGGCATTGGGATTTAAGGGAAGGGGTTGGGGAGGGCATCTGGGATAAGGAGAAGGGATGGGCAGGCCTTATGGAGGTGGTTAGTTTCATTTACATTTTGATCTGAACATGTAACCAAGACCATTTTACCAAACGGATTATTTTAAATTACAGGTGCTTGTAAACCAATGATTCGTGATGATATTATGATTTTTTTGTTGATTTTTTTCTTCATAGTAGCATTCGTTCATTACATACCTCTTCTCGACATTCGTTGGGTCTGACAGACCCATTTTTGGACAAACGAAAAAGCATATTTAAAATCAAACTTTAATGGATCTGAAGAAATACACACAAAATTTAACCTTTCAACTTTAATCTGAAGCCCCAAATAACTCAATTAACCCCTTCACGTGTGGATAAGTTTTTAACCCGCCCCATCCCGACCACTTTTCCACCACTGACTCCCCCCAACCCCGACCATTTTTGGAATTTTTTTTTTTTGCCTCAAACCTCCGCTTTTGGTGAGAAACATCGAAAATTCATAGAGAAATTGCTCACCTGAGGTTTAAAATACTTGATACAGGTAGGAGTACCTCCTTACCTTACTGGGTTTTCTAACAGGCTGGCACCAAAGGAAACGAGTTCTATGGGAGGATAACTATTTCACACCACTCATAACGGTATTTATTTATTTACTTGGTACGAATTTATATGTAGTATGAGAGTATATTGGTTTTCAAGCAGTAATATAGGCATTATAAGCATTGTTTCACTCACTAACTCATCACCATACCAGAACTTTTTTTGCCACATTACCTGATCATCATTTCTGTTTCTTCCTCTAATGCTATGTAAAGTTTGTCCTCCACATTGTCATTGATTGGGGAATCACTCTGGCCCTGAATTTCGTACCGTGGTATGACATGGCTTTACTGGCCAGGTCACTGATAACAGGTGAATTGCTGAGACAATGGCATGCAGGGGGAGGAGGAGGTCATGCTGGGTAAGGCATTGTCCCTGCCTGGCATCTTGAAGAGGAAGGTGTCACGTGTATACGTACCAAAAACACTCGCGAAAATTGAAAAGTGTGCACATGAGGGACCTGGCAATTGATTCGCGTTTATGTATGTCGACGGGATTGGCAGTGACAAAAAGTGTGGACGTTAAAGAACGTCGATGGGACGCCGCGGGTAAAGTTTTCTGGGATATGATGTGCGGGCTTTACTCCTCTCCCTCCGGCTGCCGTGCTTTCCAAAAATATGTATTCTCGGCTTATTGTCACCATCCAAACATATTAATTTTGCCACAAAACCCACATATTCCTATTCGTCGATGTTTGTTCTACATGATAAGCAAAAAATAACGCCAAAAAAACAAACTATACATACGTTAGGGCTCTCGGAATAAACATTCGGGATCATAGATTTCTATTCCCAACATCATAAGTCGAATGTTTAGTAATCAGTCTCTACATGTTATACCATCAATCGAAAGAGAATTTTATTACCTTTCGAATGGGTCAGGTCCCAGTTTGATACGAGGTATGGTCTTCGAGCAATAAGCGAAGAAGTAAACCCATTTTTGACAGAAAACAATTTTTTTTATTCGGGGAGCCTTTGCGAAGAACTTTGCTCAGCACCGTTATGATTTTATTTCATCATCCTATGCACAGTTAAATCCCTTTCATCTCAGTAAAGAACGATGATCCTAGGCTTCGTAGTTTTTGAGAAAAATGCAAAAAACTATGGTGTATTTTGCTGCACGCTGACCCGCTGTAAGCCATGCTCACTTACGTTATTTTCCCGTGGCGCGCTAACACTTTTATGCTTGCTAGCTACACTTTCTTTGGTTTTATAGCAACAACTATTTTATATAATTACTTTTATTTTGTTTTTAGTCCTCTCAGAAACCACTGAAACTGAAGCTGTACTTATTTCCCTGTCATATGTGTTGAGGTTAAATAACAATACACAAGTATATGTAAATATCCTGACATAAATTAAAGTTAATAGAAAAATAAGAAAAGAATATCTCGTACTTCCCAAGTGGCGATGATCTCCCTACAGGACCAGATCGGTTGGGATGTGAGGAGTTTTGTACTGTGTGTGTGTGTGTGTGTGTGTGTGTGTGTGTGTGTGTGTGTGTGTGCTCCACTAGTGAGGGTCTCGCTCGGTATGGTACCGGTTGAAACAATCACCCATGCAAAGCGGCACATCACATATAGGACACATGTTCCTTGTGTCATTCCTCACCCCCAGCTTGAAGCACAAAGTACACCTGAGCCTCTTCTTGTCAGGAATCCTAGCCTGGTGGTGGCCCAGAATGCAATCCAACCTCAAGTCATCGTCAATCACCCAGTGACGCTTGCATTGATACCCTCGTGCTCTGTGGTCCTGTTGTGCAAGAGCTGCAGGCCCAGGCATGGGTTCTCTCAACTGACAAGCAACTCGAGGTGGTGGTGGTGCTGGTATCCATGATGGCCCTCTTGCAGGTGATGATGGTGGCACCTGTGAGTGATGGCCCTGCTTCTGGTGGTGATGGTGGCACCTGTGAGTGATGGCCCTGCTTCTGGTGGTGCTGGTGTGGGGTGTCCTGCAGGCTGTGCTGGTGCTGGTGGTGGCTGGGTTCAACCTGGTGCTGGTGGTCATGCCAGCTGCGTGCTAGGTGTTGCTGGTGCTGACCACCAGGTAGGTAGGTCTGGGGCATGATGGAGTGTGTGTCCAGATGCAAGCCAGTCCTCTTCATGAAAATGGAGAAAATCGTAGATGATCTGCTCCACAAATTCAAGGAGAGTTACTTGTGCACGTCTGTACTTCTTATACAAGGCAAACGCATTCAATAATTAATAATGAAACTCAGCACGTTTATTGTTTTCCTACTGTACAACACTTATTATCTATAGAATACAAGAATTAAATTATTTTGAAGTGTATTAAATCTATAGTACAGCAGGGGTGAACGAGTTTATTTGTTTGCTTTAGATGGGTGGTTAAGTGCTTCAGATGAATGCTTCAGTTAGTGGCATCCATGTGTGGATATCTAGAGGCCTTTTTGGAAGCAGGGGGGGAAGGTATACAAAAATATTAAAACAACGAGACTGAACACGTATTACTATTTTCCTTCTATTCAACATATATTATATGTAGAAAGCAATACATATCATTATTACACTGAAATTTACTAACTTGGTTTGTATCAGCTGAATTACTATCATACGTCTGGCATGAGTGCACATACTCATTGCCCGTCTGCATGTGTGTTGCTGACTCTGAACCAATCTGTTGTATTTTTGTATAATGGAATCGGTGCCGGATAATAAAACGTATTGTCTCTATGCACAGAGGTCAAACGATCTAATTAGCTTTTACCTTTACCTCACATTATAATATCTGTGTCTCACATAACCGACATTGACGGGTTTGCGGTACAAACTTTCCTAGTCCGTCATTCCACAACGCTTCGTCATTGTTTCATTGTGCATAGCTCTCAAGGTTAATGATAGTTTTTCTTATGAACGTACTTTTATTTTAACCCTCCTCCTCCTCTTTCTCAGTTGATGTCATTCCTTATTTTACTGAACACTGTCCATTGTCTCATCTTGCCCGTTCATACACATTATTTCTACTTACACACACACACACACACACACACACACACACACACACACACACACACACAAAAGCCCCAGCCTTTGAACTCAACGTGACCCAACTGCAAGGACGCTGATCGAGGTCACACCACAAACATATAATTCTCAGTGTTTTTCTCTCTCCTTATATCCACCCACATTCACTTGAAAGAAAAACGAGGAAAACAGAATGTGGGGAAAACTTATAACACTCTCCTCGCAAAAAACTGATACCACCACCACCCTTGATAGATGGAAATGACTTTCTTTTACTTTTCCTGCTTCTCTCTTCTTTGAGGAGTGTGTGTGTTGGAGGTGGGGAACCAATGCACACATGCACCACTTATTTTATCCTTCGTTTCTTATTCTTCCTTTACCTCCTTATCTCCTTTCTCCCCTCTCTTCTTAGCCCCCTTCTCCCCCGTCTCTCCTCATCCCCTTTCTAACTCCACTATCCTTATTCCCCTTTTCTACCTCTCACCGTCACCCCCTTCTCCTTTCTTCTTAACATATCCTTTCTCTACCTGTCTCCTCATCCCCATTCTCCCTGCTTTCTCCACATTCCCTTTCTCTACTTCTCTCCTTATCCCCTTTCTCCTCACTCTCTCCTGATCTCCTTTCTCACCCCTCTCTCCTAATCCCTTTTTCTCCTCCCCCTCTCATCCCCTCTCTCTACCTCTCTCCTTACCCCCTTTCTTCCTCTATCTCCTCATATCCTTTCCCTAACTCCCTCCTCTACTTTTTCACCTCAAGGTTCTCCAAGGTAGGATTCTCATCCATTCTAGGTTTGAATGTGTGAGATGGGAATGATTAGTTGGGCAGGACACTGGTGATAAAGGAAGGGGTTGGGCAGGACACTGGTGATAAAGGAAGGGGTTGGGCAGGACACTGGTGATAAAGGAAGGGGTTGGGCAGGATGATGGTGATAAAGGAAGGGGTTGGACAGGACACTGGTGATAAAGGAAGGAGTTGGGCAGGACACTGGTGATAAAGGATGGGGTTGGGCAGGACACTGGTGATAAAGAAAGGGGTTGGGCAGGATGATGGTGATAAAGGAAGGGGTTGGGCAGGATGATGGTGATAAAGGTAGGGGTTGGGCAGGATGATGGTGATAAAGGAAGGGGTTGGGCAGGGCACTGGTGATAAAGGAAGGGGTTGGGCAGGATGATGGTGATAAAGGAAGGGGTTGGGCAGGGCACTGGTGATAAAGGAAGGGGTTGGTCAGGGCACTGGTGATAAAGGAAGGGGTTGGGCAGGGCACTGGTGATAAAGGAAGGGGTTGGGCAGGACAATGGTGATAAAAGAAGGGGTTGGGCAGGGCACTGGTGATAAGGGAAGGGGTTGGGAAAGTCACTGGTGATAAAATAAGGGGTTGAAAGGGCACTGGGGGATTGTGTAAGGGGTTGAGGAGGGCACTGGGGTAAAAGAGCGGGGGTTGGGGATCGCACTGGGGTATAAGGGAATGGGTCGGGGATGGCACTGGGGTATAAGGGAAGGGACGGTGGATAAGAGAAGTGGATGAGGTGGGCACTGGGGTATAAGGGAAGAGGTTGCAGACGTCACTGGCTATAAAGGAAGGAGTTGGAGACAGCAGAGTATATGGGAAGAGGTTGGGGAGGGCAATGGGGATAAGCAGAGAGGTACAGGACGGCATTGGGGTATAAGGGAAGGGATTGGGGAGGGCATTTGGGATAAGGAGAAGGGATGGGCAGGCCTTATGGAGGTGGTTAGTTTCATTTAAATTTTGATCTGAACATCTAACCAAGACCATTTTACCAAACAGATTATTTTAAGTTACAGGTGCTTGTAAACCAATGATTCGTGATGATATGAATTTTTGTAGATTTTTTTCTTCAAAGTAGCATTCGTTCATTACATACCTCTTCTCAACATTCGTTGGGTCTAACAGACCCATTTTTGGAAAAACGCGAAAGCACATTTAAAATCAAACTTTAATGGATCTGAAGAAATACACACAAAATTTAACCTTTCTACTTTAATCTGAAGCCCCAAATAACTCAATTAACCCCATCACGCGTGGATAAGTTTTTAAGTTTTCTGGGATATGATGTACGGGCTTTACTCCTCTCCCCCAGGCTGCCGTGCGTTCCAAAAGTATGTAGTCTCGGCTTATTTTCACCACCCAAACATAATAATTTTGCCACAAAACCCACATATTCCTATTCGTCGATGTTTGTTCTACACGATAAGGAAAAAATAACGCCAAAAAAACAAACTATACATACGTTAGGGCCCTCGGAATAAACATTCGGGATCATAGATTTCAATTCCCAACATCATAAGTCGAATGTTTAGTAATCAATCTCTACATGTTATACCATCATTCGAAAGAGAATTTTATTAGCTTTCGAATGGGTCAGGTCCCAGTTTGATACGAAGTATGGTCTTCGAGTAATAAGCGAACAAGTAAACCCATTTTCGACAGAACACAGTTTTTTTTTTATTCGGGGAGCCTTTGTGAAGAACTTTGCTTAGCACCATTAAGATTTTATTTCATCATCCTATGCATAATTTAATCCCTTTCTTCTCAGTAGGGAACGATGATCCTAGGCCTCATAGTTTTCGAGAAAAATGCAAAAAACAATGGTGTATTTTGCCGCACGCTGACTCGCTGTAAGCCGTGCTCAATTACGTTATTTTCCCATAGCGCGCTAACACTTTTACGCTTGCTAGCTACGCTTTCTTTGGTTTTATACCACCAATTACTTTATATAATTACTTCTATTTTGTTTTTATTCCTCTCAGAAACCACTGAAACTGAAGCTGTACTTATTTCACTGTCATCTGTGTTAAGGTTAAATAACAATATACAAGTATATGTAAATATGCTGACATAAATTGAGGTAAATAGAAAAATAAGAAAAGAATATCACGTACTTCTCCAGTGCCGGTGATCTTCCTGCAGGACCACATCGGTTGGGAGGTGAGGAGTTTTGTACTGTGTGTGTGTGTGTGTGTGTGTGTGTGTGTGTGTGTGTGTGTGTGTGTGTGTGTGTGTGTGCTCCTCTAGTGAGGGTATCGCTCGGCATGGTACCGGTTGAAACAATCACCCATCCAAAACGGCATATCACATATAGGACACATGTTCCTTGCGTCCTTCCTCACCCCCAGCTTGAAGCACAAAGTACACCAGAGCCTCTTCTCAGGAATCCTAGCCTGGTGGTGGCCCAGAGTGGAATCCAATCTCAAGTCATCATCAATCACCCAGCGACGCTTGCTTGGATACCCTCGTGCTCTGTGGTCCTGTTGTGGAGGAGCTGCAGGCCCAGGCATGGGTTCTCTCAACGGTCCAACAACTCGAGGTGGTGGTGGTGCTGGCATCCCTGATGGGCCTCTTGCAGGTGGTGATGGTGGCACCTGCGAGTGATAGCCCTGCTTCTGGTGGTGCTGGTGTGGGGTGTCCTGCAGGCTGTGCTGGTGCTGGTGGTGGTTGGATCCAACCTGGTGTTGTGGTCGTGCCAGGTGCCTGCTAGGTGTTGCTGGTGCTGGCCACCAGGTAGGTAGGTCTGGAGCATGAAGGAGTGTGTGTCCAGATGCAAGCCAGTCCTCTTCATGGAAATGGAGAAAATCGTAGATGATCTGCTCCACAAATTCAAGGAGAGTTACTTGTACACGTCTGTACTTCTTATACAAGGCAAACGCATTGAATAATTAATAATGAAACTCAGCACGTTTATTGTTTTCCTACTGTACAACACTTATTATCCATAGAATACAAGAATTAAATTATTTTGAAGTTTAGTAAATCTATAGGCATCGACTTTTTTTTTTATGATAGTGTAGCAGGGGTGAACGAGTTTATTTTTTTTTATTTATTTTTTTTTATGCGAGGAAGAAGGAACCAAAGGCCATGAGCCCGCAGTAACAGTTCCCTCCAAGAGAAAAACAAAATACAATAGAGAGCCAAATTCAAGATCCGATCATTTTGAGATGCCTGGACACACTGCGTTTGAAAGACTGGAGATCATAGGCAGGAGGAAATACAGACAGAGGGAGACAGTTCCAGAGCTGACCTGTTGCATGAATGAAAGACTGGGAGTAACGGTTAACTCTTGCATTAGAGAGTTGGACAGAAAAGGGATGAGAGTTTGCTGCCAGACGGGTGCTACGCGCCCGTCGTAGAGGTGGAGGAATGCAAGCAGACAGTTCAGAGGAGCAGTGACCATTAAAGTAGCGATAGAAAAGAGATAAAGATGCAACAGTGCGGCGAAGAGACAGAGGTTGAAGGGAGTCAGTAAGAGGAGGAGAGTTAATGAGACGAAAAGCCTTTGACTCCACCCTATTGAGAAGAGCTGTATGTGGGGACCCTCCCCACACATGAGAGTTGTACTCCACACAGGGGCGGATAATACCCCTGTATAGAGTCAACATTTGTGCAGGGGTTTGCTTTAGATGGGTGGTTAAATGCTTCAGATGAATGCTTCAGTTAGTGGCATCCATGTGTGGATGTCTAGAGACTGATTTGGAAGCAGGGGGGGGGGGTATACACAATATTAAAACAATGAGACTGAACACGTATTACTATTTTCCTTCTATTCAACATTTATTATATGTAGAAAGCAATACATATCATTATTACACTGAAATTTACTAACTTGGTTTGTATCGGCTGAATTACTATCATACGTCTGGCATGAATGCACATACTCATTGCCCGTCTGCATGTGTGTTGCTGACTCTGAACCAATCTGTTGTATTTTTATATAATGGAATCGGTGCCGGATAATAAAACGTATTATCTCTATGCACAGAGGTCAAATGATCTAATTAGCTTTTATTACCTTTAGCTCAAATTATGATATCTGTGTCTCACATAACCGACATTGACGGGTTTGCGGTACAAACTTTCCTAGTCCGTCATTCCACAACGCTTCGTCATTGTTTCATTGTGCATAGCTCTAAAGGTTAATGATAGTTTTTCTTATGAACGTACTTTTATTTTAATCCTCCTCCTCCTCTTTCGCAGCTGATGTCATTCCTTGTTTTACTGAACACTGTCCATTGTCTCACCTTGCCCTTTCATACACATTATCTGCTTACACACACACACACACACACACACACAAAACCCCAAGCCTTTGAACTCAACGTGACCCAACTGCAAAGACGCTGATCGAGGTCACACAACAAACATATAATTCTCAGTGTTTTTCTCTCTCCTTATATCCACCCACATTTACTTGAAAGAAAAACGAGGAAAACAGAATGTGGGGAAAATTTATAACATTCTCCTCGCAAAAAACTGATACCACCACCATCCTTGATAGATGGAAATTACTTTCTTTTACTTTTCCTGCTTCTCTCTTCTTTGAGGAGTGTGTGTGCTGGAGGTGGGGAACCGATGCACACATGCAACACTTATTTTACCATTCGTTTCTTATTCTTCCCTTGCCTCCTTATCCCCTTTCTCCACTCTCTTCTTATCCCCCTTCTCCCCCCTCTCTCCTCATCCCCTTTCTGACTACACTATCCTTATTCCCCTTTTCTACCTCTCACCGTCACCCCCTTCTCCTTTCTTCTTAACATATTCTTTCTCTACCTGTCTCCTCATCCCCATTCTCCCAGCTTTCTCCTCATTCCCTTTCTCTACTTCTCTCCTTATCCCCTTTCTCCCCACTCTCTCCTTATCTCCTTTCTCACTTCTCTCTCTTAATCCCCTTTCTCCTCCCCCTCTCATCCCCTCTCTCTACCTCTCCCCTTACCCCCTTTCTTCCTCTATCTCCTCATATCCTTTCCCTAACTCCCTCCTCCACTTTTTCACCTCAAGGTTCTCCAAGGTAGGATTCTCATCCATTCTAGGTTTGAATGTGTGAGATGGGAATGATTAGTTGGGCAGGACACTGGTGATAAAGGAAGGGGTTGGGCAGGACACTGGTGATAAAGGAAGGGGTTGGGCAGGACGCTGGTGATAAAGAAAGGGGTTGGGCAAGATGATGGTGATAAAGGAAGGGGTTGGGCAGGACACTGGTGATAAAGGAAGGGGTTGGACAGGACACTGGCGATAAAGGAAGGGGTTCGGCAGGACACTGGTGATAAAGAAAGGGGTGTCAGGATGATGGTGATAAAGGAAGGGGTTGGGCAGGGAACTGGTGATAAAGGAAGGGGTTGGGCAGGATGATGGTGATAAACGAAGGGGTTGGGCAGGATGATGGTGATAAAGGAAGGGGTTGGGCAGGGCACTAGTGATAAAGGAAGGGGTTGGGCAGGGCACTGGTGATAAAGGAAGGGGTTGGGCAGGGCACTGGTGATAAAGGAAGGGGTTGGGCAGGACAATGGTGATAAAAGAAGGGGTTGGGCAGAGCACTGGTGATAAAGGAAGGGGTTGGGAAAGTCACTGGTGATAAAATAAGGGGTTGAGAGGGCACTGGGGGATTGTGTAAGGGGTTGAGGAGGGCACTGGGGTAAAAGAGCGGGGATTGGGGATGGCACTGGGGTATAAGGGAATGGGTCGGGGATGGCGCTGGGGTATAAGGGAAGGGACTGTGGATAAGAGAAGGGGATGAGGTGGGCATTGGGGTATAAGGGAAGAGGTTGCAGACGGCACTGGTTATAAAGGAAGGGGTTGGAGACAGCAGGGTATATGGGAAGCGGTTGGGGAGGGCAATGGGGATAAGCAGAGAGGTAAAGGACGGCATTGGGGTATAAGGGAAGGGGTTGGGGAGGGCATTTGGGATAAGGAGAAGGGATGGGCAGGCCTTATGGAGGTGGTTAGTTTCATTTAAATTTTGATCTGAACATCTAACCAAAACCATTTTACCAAACAGATTATTTTAAGTTACAGGTGCTTGTAAACCAATGATTCGTGGTGATATGAATTTTTGTAGATTTTTTTCTTCAAAGTAGCATTCGTTCATTACATACCTCTTCTCGACATTCGTTGTGTCTGACAGACCCATTTTTGGAAAAACGCGAAAGCATATTTAAAATCAAACTTTAATGGATCTGAAGAAATGCACACAAAATTTAACCTTTCTACTTTAATCTGAAGCCCCAAATAACTCAATTAACCCCTTCACGTGTGGATAAGTTTATCAATTTTCTGGGATATGATGTACAGGCTTTACTCCTCTCCCCCCAGCCGCCTTGCGTTCCAAAAGTATGTAGTCTCGGCTTATTTTCACCACCCAAACATAATAATTTTGCCACAAAACCCACATATTTCTATTCGTCGATGTTTGTTCTACACGATAAGGAAAAAATAACGCCAAAAAAACAAACTATACGTACGTTAAGACCCTCGGAATAAACATTCGGGATCATGAAATTAATTTCCCAACATCATAAGTCGAATGTTTAGTAATCAATCTCTACCTGTCATACCATCAATCGAAAGAGAATATTACTAGCTTTAGAATGCGTCATGTCTCAGTTTGATATGAGGTATGGTCTTCGAGTAATAAGCGAACAAGTAAACCCAGTTTCGACAGAAAACAATTTTTTTTTATTCGGGGAGCCTTTGCGAAGAACTTTGCTCGGCACCGTTATGATTTTATTTCATCATCCTATGCACAATTTAATTCCTTTCATCTCAGTAAAGAACAATGATCCTAGGCCTCATAGTTTTCGAGAAAAATGCAAAAAACTATGGTGTATTTTGCTGCATGCTGACCCTCTGTAAGCTGTGCTCACTTACGTTATTTTCCCTTGGCGCGCTAACACTTTTTTGCTTGCTAGCTACGCTTTCCTTGGTTTTATACCAACAACTATTTTATATAATTACTTCTATTTTGTTTTAAGTCCTCTCAGAAACCAATGAAACTGAAGCTGTACTTTTTTCCCTGCCATCTGTGTTGAGGTTAAATAACAATATACAAGTATATGTAAATATGCTGACATAAATTGAGGTAAATAGAAAAATAAGAAAAGAATATCACGTACTTCTCCAGTAGCGATGATCTTCCTGCAGGACCAAATTGGTTGGGAGATGAGGAGTTTTTTACTGTGTGTGTGTGTGTGTGTGTGTGTGTGTGTGTGTGTGTGTGTGTGTGTGTGTGCTCCACTAGTGAGGGTCTCGCTCGGTATGGTACCGGTTGAAACAATCACCCATGCAAAGCGGCACATCACATATAGGACACATGTTCCTTGTGTCCTTCCTCACCCCCAGCTTGAAGCACAAAGTACACCTGAGCCTCTTCGTTTCAGGAATCCTAGCCTGGTGGTGGCCCAGAGTGCAATCCAATCTCAAGTCATCGTCAATCACCCAGCGACGCTTGCTTGGATACCCTCGTGCTCTGTGGTCCTGTTGTGCAAGAGCTGCAGGCCCAGGCATGGGTTCTCTCAATGGACCAGCAACTGGAGGTGGTGGTGGTGCTGGCATCCCTGATGGGCCTCTTGCAGGTGGTGATGGTGGCACCTGTGAGTGATGGCCCTGCTTCTGGTGGTGCTGGTGTGGGGTGTCCTGCAGGCTGTGCTGGTGCTGGTGGTGGTTGGGTCCAACCTGGTGCTGGTGGTCATGCCAGCTGCGTGCTAGGTGTTGCTGGTGCTGGTGGTCATGCCAGCTGCGTGCTAGGTGTTGCTGGTGCTGGCCACCAGGTAGGTAGGTCTGGGGCATGATGGAGTGTGTGTCCAGATGCAAGCCAGTCGTCTTCATTGAAATGCAGAAGATCGTAGATGATCTGCTCCACAAATTCAAGGAGAGTTACTTGTGCACATCTGTACTTCCTATACAAGGCAAACGTGTTGAACAGTGCCATTTGGATGAAGTAGAATGTGATCTTCTTCATCCACTTGACAGTTTGGCATTGGATGGGGTAGTACTGGACCATCTGATCAAAATGATCCACCCCACCCATGTACCTGTTGCACCCCTCCACAACGATGGACTTGTAAACAACCTTCTCCACGTTGGTTGTCCTCCCTTCATTACCCCGCACCTTTCCTTGAATCCTCTTCAGAAGAGTGCCTGCAGTGTGAAAGATGGACACCGTGTTCACAGTGCGCTTGTCCCTCCATAGCAGGACTAGCACATTGTCCTAGTGCCTGTATGCCATGCCCCCCGCAGGCAGGCTCTAAGCCCTGGCGATGGCCCGCAGTTGGCGTGGCGCTCGTCTAGGCAGCCGTAGGGTCCCATTTACGTAAAATCCTGCAGTGAAGAGTTGTTCACACATGACTACAGAATTGTAGTAGTTGTCCATGAACAACTTATAGCCCTGGTCCTTCAACGGTTCCATGAGGCCCAACACGGTGTTCTGGAGGGTACGCTGCACCCCCATGTAGAACTCGAGGTTCCAGATGTAGCCCAAGGACGACTCAGCCAGCATGTATATCTTGATAGCATACTTGGTGGGCTTCTGGGGGTTGTACACATGGAAGGACAGCTGGCCCTTCCACCCCAGAGAGCCCTCATCCAGGCTGAGCTGCTCCTTGGTTAGTTATGCTGATTGGAACCACTGAAGGAGGTACTGCATGACTGTACGAACACAGATGAGCTGATCTTGGTTGTCCCGGGGAATGGTGAGTGAGTTGAAGGTAAGGAAATCCCTTAGGATGGCGGGTTAAGCATCTTCTACTCATCGCCCACTGGACCCTAGGGTAGTCGTGCAGCTCGGAGCTCTGCCAGTAGTGCCTAATGGTCGGCATGTGCACGACCCCCATGAAAAGGTATAACCCCAGGAACTTGGCCATCTCTTCTTCATTGCAGGAGAACTAGGCATCCAGCTGAGTCTGCTGGAACATGGCATACCGGTTGATTTCCACAGTGATGTATGACAACTCCCGCATGAAAAAGAACTGGAAGAACTGTTGGGGAGTTGTTGGACTATTCACCTGGATCCCTGGGAAGCCAGTGAACGGCTTGTGATTCGGTGTGAATGGGCCACTGTTCCACCCAGGACCCTCTTCAGTGGCGGTGGTGGTGATGACAGCAGGTCGGCCTGTCGACACCTGTCGGCCTGTCCTCCAACCTCTTGGATGTCCCCCGTGTCCAGGCAGCGGACCACAGCATCCTCATCTGGGAGGGGATGCCTCAGACGAGGACGAGGATGAGACAGAGGATACTGGGGACACCAGTCTCCTCCGCCTGTCTGGCGAGGATATAACCATAGCATCCTGCATGGCAGAAGCAGGTGGAGGGGCCATCACAACAAACGATGGCCTGGCTTCCAGTGACACTGGCTCACCAAGGAGAGCAGAAGGGCCTGGAGATTGAAAGCTGACGAAGAGAGCGGTGGGACCGGCAGGTTCTATAGGTGGGAAGGGTTCTCCAGTGAAGCTGGCTGATGATGGTGGTGTGGTCTTCCATGATGAAAGGCGGCGAGGTAGCTCCACTTGCTGACCGGATGGCATCAGCTCAACCTCCTCCACCTCAGAACGGTCGCTCTCAATGTCGCTCTCCAACTCTACATCATCGAGGATCTGATGCCACTCGTGTGGTGCACACCCGCATTTCATCTTTGCAAAACTGCTGTCGTTACAACCCAACTTGAGAATAAATTGCTGTTTGAGGGACTGTGGACCCTGTGGCAATGACCCTGTGGCAGTCCAATGCTGTGGTAGGAGTGTGAGCTGATATAAAGGAGTCAAGATAATTTATTCACAGCCAGCCAAGAACTTGGCTCAACACTGGCACAACACAAGGGCTCGTGATATATGTGTATGTCCTTGAAAAACATCGTCTCCTACACTTGACTTAGCGCACAGGTAGGGGCCACTAGCACGTGGTTACCTCTTTCATTTTCTTTGCACATTACGCATAACCAAATCTATCATTTTTATGAGATACACAGTACATTTCATAAGTAACATGTAAATGGACATGTTCTGTAGGCCGTTATCTGTGCAATAAGGTGTAGCAGACGGTGTTTCCCTTACGAGAACACACTGCAGTAGGTCAGTCTTTTATTGTCTTTACACATAAAACATAACCCAATGTATCACTTTGTATGAGTCAAGATATTTTATTCACAGCCAGCCAAGAACTTGGCTCAACACTGGCACAATGCAAGGGTTCATGATATTTGTGTATGTCCTTGAAAGACATCGTCTCCACACCTGACTTAGCGCACAGGTAGGGGCCGCCCCTAGCACGTGGTTATCTTTCATTTTCTTTGCACATTACACATAACCAAATCTATCAATTTTATGAGATACACAGTGCATTTCACCAGTAACATTTAAATGGGTGTATTCCGTAGGCTGTTGCCTGTGCACTAACCTGTAGCAGACGGCGTTTCCCTTACGAGAACACGCTGCAGTGGGTCAGTTTTTCACTGTCCTTTCACATAAAACATAGCCAAATATAGCAATACATGGGATACACAGTATATTTCACACACAAAACAAAAATGTAATTCCACTTGTTCCTAACCTCGCGTTGCATTTCACTACCTTTGTGCTAGCTCAGGTTTACGACACACACTCTTCACTACGAGCACGTGGGTCAATTTTTTCCCTGTCTTTTCACATAAAACATAGCCAAATATATCAATACATGGGATACACAGTATATTTCACACACACACAAAAAATGTAAATGCACGTGTTCCTAACCTCGCATTGCATTTCGCTACCTTCATGCTAGTTCAGGTGTATGACACACACGCTCTTCATTACAAGTACGTGGCTCAGTCTTTCACATTATTTCCACATGGTACGTAGCCTAATCTATCAGTATATGAGATACACAATATATTCCACCAATGAAATGTAAATGCACGTCCGACATAGGTCAATAACGTGGCCCATACCTGGTCGGTAAGGTGTAGCAGACGATGATTTCTAGAGGAGCACATGGTTCACTTTCACTTTCCTTTTACATAAACAAATAACAAAATATATCAAAATACAGCACTCCAATCAGATTGAGCCAGTGAAGGTTTGTATCCAAGGAGTGGTTGTGGTTATTGCTCACGTAATGCCACTCAGGGATGAGTGAGGCTGGTCACTCTCATCTTAAATGTCAGGACCAAATTGCCTAGCCCCGGGCTTCTACGCTCCTCATGGGGCAATGTAGAATTGGATGATGGATGGATCGATGGATCACTGTATGAGATACACAGTATATTTCACCAATAAAATGTAAATGCCCTTGATCCTAACCTCGCTTTGCATGTCACTACCTTTGTGTGAACACAGGTGTACGAGACGCACTCTTTCCTACGAGCAATTGAGTCAGTCATTTACTGTCTTGCACATAAAACTTAACCAAATCTATCAATATATGAGATAAACAGTATATTACACCACAACAAGAACAAGTACGTGGCCCTTACCTGTCCTCTAAAATGTAGATGATGTTTTCCTTACCTGAAGATGCTGCAGTGTTTACAATATTATTTCACAATACTGTACACATAATCAAATCCATCATTTTATGAGACATACAGTATATTTCACCACAACAATACCTGAACGTGCTCTGTATGTCACATATGCGATAGCTAAGGTATCGCAGACGATATTTTCCGACGCGCATGTGGTGCAGTGTTTACGTTCATCCACACATGCATACGCTAAACATATCAATAACACTCATGCTTTATTTCACACAGAAAGCATACGGAATTAATATAACAATATGATAAAATCAATTATCCCTATAAATATCCTTTATTTTATCCCCTTCTGACAACAGCATGCCGTGGCTGTAAGGTGTATTTGTCTCCTGCCCTACCCAATGTTTGATCACATACACTCGTTGCACTATACTCCTATCTTTTGCACAATAACAGTATCCATCATATATCAGCATAAAACAAGGACTTTATCAACATCTTGCCAAATATTCTGTTCAAGACAACGCCGTGTCGTCAGGCAGTTTGCCACTTCCCTCTGCTAAACGTTTCACCATGTCCTTCCTCACCAGCAATTGCATACTATATTCACCTGATTCACTGTCACTATTATTCAGTGGTTGAATACTCACATTGGGTGCAGGGTAAAGGGAGTGTAGTCATTGGGACACGCCGAAAAACAGGGTAGGCCTAGCACAATCTTCGTTGGGCCAACGGCTGATAACAGCCGGGAATGATTCACAAAAACCTAATTCCTTGTTGCATACACCAAATCTAATCAAAATAGTGCCCAAAAAAGTAGGCACAAGGACTATTGGTATAGTGGAATATGAATTGCGTCCCAGGACAGGGTAAATAGAGTATGATTTTAATGCCCAGCTGCAGCTACTTTCTCCCTCAACAGCTGATAAGGAACTAATCAACCTGCCCGTGCTGCCACACGTCTCAGGCCCCAAGGTTGCCAAGTCATCACTTTTGACGAGAGGGGGGGGAACTATGACGTGTCCAAAAAGGACACTGATAGGCTGAAGCCTTTTTCTCTGATGAAGGTTTTTATGCTTATATGATGACAAAGCTAGCTAATCAGGTCAGGTGCGAGTAAGGGGATGGGTCTATTATGATGTGGCATGGGTAAACCAGCTCTGCTGTCGGGCCCTGCTGCGGATATCACTGATTGCACTGCGCAGTTGACCCATGTGTGGTGTGATGCGGTGAGGATCTGTCCCTTCTCCCCTTTGGGGCTAAGATGTGACTGACTGTGTTTGAATGGATGAGTAAATGGGGAGTGTGTCGTCCTGTCTCGGCTACCTCCCTTTCCATGGGGGAAGCAGCCTAGGTATATAGATAGATAGATAGATGATGACAAACGTGTCATAGACACACCCAAATGATGACAAACATGTCACTGTGTGTGGAGGGGTTAAAAGAACACTTACGTCTTCAAGAGTGACAAAAAAAAAAAAAAAAAGGCAAAACTTACCATAGGGGTATATAATCTTAAAAGAATAACACTTAAGACTTATCCTTCGCTTCACAGTCGTACAGGTTCTTGAAGAATCTGCTGTGGCCACCACAACCCTCTGGCACATATTTTGGGTGTGGTACCCCAAAATTAGATATATGGAAAAAATCAATAGAGAGAGCCAAGAGGCACTACCTTCCCTGTCCACTGTTAGACAAATGCTGAAGGTACTGGGGTGGGCAGCCGCGCTTCCCCTAAACCCATGCAGTTATTACGTGATTTCCATATCGTCGGGTCTGACACACCCAACGGATGCCTAGAAGGGTTTAAAAAAATGACAAATCTGAGAAAATTTGACGAAGAAAAAGACAAGTGTGGTGGGAAAACCATAAAGAGAAAAAGATAAGACGAGATGATCCAGTGAAAGTCAGAAATTATAAGAACAAAGACGTATCAGAAAAAAAAAGGAGAAAACATAAGAAACAATTACAGATGAACTGAAAGACATGGGAGGTGTGGGTAAGGAAGAGAAAAGGAAGGAAAGGTGAAAGAACAGGAGAGAAAATAAAGGGTATCAAGGGAGACAAAAAGGACGATAGTGCAAATGCTGAGTTAGAGGGAGAGAGAGAGAGAGAGAATCCAGTCTCTCTCCCTCCCTCCCTCCCTCCCTCTCTCTCTCTCTCTCTCTCTCTCTCTCTCTCTCTCTCTCTCTCTCTCTCTCTCACACACACACACACACACACACACACACACACACACACACACACACACACACAAAACCATCACACTGATCACTGCTTCTCTAAACTCTATGTCTCTCTCTTTACGTTGGGTACACAACGACCGCCTCATCCATAAATATTAATCGCCTTTCTGTGTGTTGGCAGTACTGGCGTCACTAATTACTGTACTGTACCTTGTGAGCGCACAGGATAATGACACACCAGTCGGATAATGACTGTATGATCAGGAACATGTTACCTTGCATACATTAATTCATACCTCCTCACTTCACTTCCTCATGTTACCTCGCTCGCATCACGTTATATCCACGTCAATTAACTTCATTTCCATTCTTAGTTCTCATGTCGCTGTATTGTTCGTCACTTTTTCGTCGTTACTGCAGCTGGCCCCTTGCTCACGTCACTACTGCATTTACTGTCATTTAACTCTGTCACAGCACTTGGTTACGTCACATCCGCAGGAAAAGCTACACACCACTCACAGACAGCAGCATATCAATACTTTCAAGGTGACAAAGTAGCAAGCACACCTTCCCTCCATTGCCGTAATGAGATATGCGGCACACACACACACACACACACACACACACACACACACACAGAATTTCCTCCTCATAACTGTCAAGGAAAACGACAAATGAGAACTGCGTCTGCAGTCGTGTTAAAAGTAAAACATTCTCTCTCTCTCTCTCTCTCTCTCTCTCTCTCTCTCTCTCTCTCTCTCTCTCTCTCTCAATTAACCGAGTAAAGAGCAGTCAGTTTCATCCCCCATCCCCCCTCTCAGTCCGTGGCTGCAGAAAACAGATATGCTCCACCCAGCCCTGCTTAGACCACCGCAACGCTCACATTCTCACTCACTCTTATTCTCCGACACAAACCTGTCCCTCACTCCCACATTCTGCTCACTCACTCTTTTTCTACCACACAAACCTCTTCCCTGCAGCCATGGCCATAGAGCACAGTGCAGCCTGACTATAACCAACTAAACGTCACTGAAGTCTAATGTAACTGATACTGTAATATGATTTCTTGCAGCAGGAATATTTACAAAAATCGGAGGGAATTGTAAAAGAAAAAAAATACACAGGTGTTCCGAGAAATAATTAAATAATTGGGTGAAGTGCATTAGCTTTGATGTACTCGTCAGTGAGGCAGAGCCAAGTAAGAAGAGGTTTTGACTGAACATGGTATGGAGGGTTGTTCATTTTTTGTGCGGCACTGAGGAAGAAGGTTAGGACGATGATTGTGATGATGATGATAAGGAGGATGATGGTGACTGACTAAAATCACCCAAGTCTTAAAAAGTTTTCAGTCAAGGTCTTCTTTCTGTTTAACAAAAAGTTAATGTGTACCTCTTTCATTTAGGTACCTTGCGTCTTTCATCACAAATGTACAGCCATTATAAACATATCGCCTTACTGGTAAATGAAATAAAATTATACACACATACACACACACACACACACAAACACACACACACACACACATATATATATATACACACACACACACACACACACAAGGAATCTCAATCAGAACTAAAGAAAAGTCCAAGCTAAGAGTCACACATCGTTACAAGTAGTATTACACATATCAAATTTCTTTGTTCTCTACAGTTACCAGCAACAGTTAGAAAGCATTTACTGCTAACTGTGTTAGACACTTAGTGCCAGCCTCAATGTGAGAATTCTTTAAGATGGAACGTAATGTTATCTAATTTGAGTTTTTGAGAAATGGATAAAAGAAAAAAAAAAGACGAAAGGGAAATACCCTGATAAACAAAGGAAGCTTACCTGAGGGAGGCGAAAAAAAAAGAAACTTAGATGAGCAACAGAGAAAAGGAAACAAACAATAACTGCCAACCAAAAAGCATGAAACAAAATGAAACCTTCCATCAATGTGACAGCAGTAGAGACATGTGGGTTGTTTACGACTTAAATTACGCTGCAGTTCGGTTCATTCACCCTCATCCTTCTTCCACTCACTGTTTACATAGTTCGAGGGAACTAATGGGGACACATATAACAAATATGTGGGTTGTTTTATGTAACTAACCCCTCATAGCTTTAAGCGTCGGGTATTATGAAGTCTGAGAGGTAGATGTTATGTAAATTCATTCAAAGCACATTCTATTCAGCGAAACCGTTCATACAGACACTCACATATTTTTCCAATGTTCCCCCTCGCCCAAAAATAATTTTAATAATTACTGCCATCGTTACATCACTGAGAGGTCAAGCGAGAGGTAACGTCCAGACACCATGAGGAAATGAGTCAACAAGTCACTATGAAAACCGAATCTGCTTATAAAAAACCTGTCAGCCGGGCATTGCTTTGTTGAGTGGTCGCTTTGTCAACAAGGTAACTTTATTAACACAGCAACGAGTCACGTACACAGTGAAATTATATTCAGGGATTCCTTTTTCACTGGCTCGAGTAAATAAGCCTTGTATTTGCCAGTCTCTGATATGTTAGTGGCGGTCGCTCTCAAAATAACGTAATTAGCACAGCAGCAAAAGAAATACCGGCACTGCCAAGAAGGCGGGTGGGAGGGGGGACGGTGTTCGTTGACTGCCACCATCTAAAGCTGACATTCTCGCCGCTTTAATACTTACACCACCATGTTCAACCTAATTGCATTCTCAGTAACAACAGTCAACTTTACTCACCAAAAGAAAACCCTGTGCTGTCTAATGAAAAACAAAATCTACAATCTTTTCAGTTCGATGATGGAATTTAGGTATTTTATCCTGGATACTTCCGGGCGACTTTATTCACCAGATACTTTACGCAGTGAAAAGGTTAAGCTGCTGGCAAGTCGCTTAGCTGGTTTAGTACCGCAATATCATTTTATTAACTGGTACTGCTAGATCATTAATATTTAGTTACAATATATGTAACCACAGTAAATGCACAGCAGTATGGCCTTAGCTTATAGGTTGTGTTGTTATTGCTGTACTCATCTGAAATGTGAACTCTGCAGACAGCAGGCTGAATATGCCAAACTCCTGCTGTCCATCATCCTCTCTTCGGGGGATAGGGTGGGAACTTAGGAACGTTTGTATATCAAGGCAGCGGAACCGTCTGGTTTTATCAGTGCCACCATGTGTTAGTATAACGTCCAGGATAAACACAAAAAACTTTCAGTGTGTTAAACTGAGTCACTCCTGTAAGTATTGCATTACCCTTTCGCGCACACACACACACACACACACACACACACACACACACACACACACATCCTCGTTTCATCACGGCTCACCTCTTGCTTGTCCTCTCACTCCCTCCATCTCTCTTTTCTCCCTCTCTCACCCATTCACACGTCCCTCTTTTCATTCACGTCCGACTTCTCTCACCCTCTCCATCTTTCTCCTCCCTCTCACGCCGACACTCACATCCCACCTCTCACTCACCTCCTGCTTCTTTCACTCTTTCCATCTCTCTTCTCTCTCTCGCACCACACACGCCGTCTCCTCTTACTCCCTCATCAATCTCCGTTGTCGGTTCACATTTTCTCCCTCCCCTCTCACTCTCCCTCATAAGATTCAATACGTACTTTTCCTCAATCATTCCTGGCTCATTATTACATTTACGTACTTTTCCTCTCTCTCTCTCTCTCTCTCTCTCTCTCTCTCTCTCTCTCTCTCTCTCTCACACACACACACACACACACACAGCTCTTTTTTTTTCTCTCAGCCAGAATCTACTCACAGCTTTATAAGTGTTTCTCTGTTGCACTGCAGGCGTGTGCTTGGTGTGGAAAAAAAAAAAAAAAAAGGTTATTACTGACAATGCTAGGAAAAGATGAAGTGGAAGAGTGAGACTGAGAGAAAACCTATTCATCAACACCATCATCATCATCCGGATCTCCTTTCCCACCCTAGGGCAGGGTGAGGAGTAGCTGTCCAGACAGCCCAAATTTGCCCAGTCCAATGCGCCACGCTTCCATTCACTCATCATTGAAACTCCCGGAATCCTGGCTGTCTCGGATACGCCCAAAACATTCACCACGATCTGTAGCTTCACATAAACGTATCCGATTGAGTCAATCCGGACGCTGCCACGTTGAAAAGGGGTGCCATATCCCTGATCATGCACGTCTCTTCGCAACATTCATCTAGCCAGCTCGATCTCTTGTCAGTTCCGTAGCCTCACCGACTTCTAAAACTGTCTTTCCTCAGACACTCATCCACCACAACTCTCCTCCTTCTCCTTGGCCAACCTCGCCTCCTCCCTCCTCCAGATTCACTCAGATATACCTTTTTCACCACTCTATTGTTAGCCATTCTCTCCACATGACCATACCATCTCAGTACACTCTCTTCGATTGCGGTGGCCACCGACTTCCTCACTCCACATCTTTCACGAGTCACATTATTTCGCATCCTATCCACCCTCTGTACTCCACATACATTCCTCAGCAGTCTCATCTCCACTGCTCTTACTCTTGACCTTTCATTTTTATGCCACACCATAGTCTCACATCCATATGTTAAAGCTGGCACTAACACTCCTTCATGTAAGCCTCGTGCAGCTGCAACACTCAAGCCTCTGTTTCTTCTCAAGACCTTCATTGCACCAGCTACTTTTCTTCCTTGTGCCACTCAGCTTTCAACTTCTTTTGCACATTTTCCTCTCTTTTCTAACACTGTACCCAGGTATTTGAACTCGCTCACCAATGTCAATCTTCCTCCATTCACTGTGACATTGCACTGGGAGTCACCTTCTCTCTCAGTAACCATCACTTTACTCTTTTCTATATTCATTCTCAAGGCACGACGCTCACAGACATCAGCAAAACTGCACTAGCCTACCAAGTTCTTGTCCGGTACTTGCAAGCAGTACTGCATCATCAGCATACAACAAATTTGAGATATTCCATCCATCGCCATTCATTACCAATGCCATCCCTTTCTCCATTACTCGTGTTTTTACTTCCCTCATCACCCCATCCATATAATTTTACATTAAACAACCATGGAGACATCACACAACCTTGTCGCATGCCCGCACCAATCGTGAACCATTCACTTAGATGCCCATTAACCCTTACACGTGCTTCACTACAATCATAAAAACTCTTGACGGCACCTAGCAGCTTAGGCTACCATCTACACCATACATGCGCAAAATTTTCCACAATCCTTCTCTGTCCACTATGTCGTATATATGCTTTTTTCCAGATCCATGAATGCGATAAACACCTTATGGTCCTTCTCACAAGCCTTCTGTGCTATCTGTCTCACTGCCAATATTTGGTCCACACTTCCTCTGCCACTCCTAAAACCACCCTGTTCATCATTCACTAGGACTTCTGATATCACTTACATTATAATAATTCTTCCATATGCCTTCCATACCACACTCAATAAACTTATACCACGATAATTCTTGCACTCACTTCGTTCACCTTTATTTTTGTATAGGGGTATAATCACAGCCTTTTTCTACTCTGCAGGCACAGTTTCACCCATCCATGCCTTCTTACATATCTCCAACAAGCACTTCATTTCACTTTCTTCACTACACTTAATCATCTCTGCATACACCTCGTCAACCCCATCTGCTTTCCCAATTTTCAGCCGCTTCCCAGTACTCTTCACCTGTGCAAGTGTCATGTCTCCTGGCACTGCATTCCTTCTCTGCACACCCCCAAAACCAGTCATGTTTACAGCCACTCTGCTGTCTCTGTTCCTACTCATCGGGCTTTCAAAATATTCTTTCCAACTGGTCCTTACTTAACCCTCATGGGTTGATAATCTACCACCTCCATCCTTCACACCATCACATTTCTTTCCGCTTTCACTTCTACATTTCCGCACCTTTTTCCAGAATAACTTCCTATTTTCAGAGTAGTTTGCATTTATTTTTCTTCCTAGATGATCATTTACCTCCCTCTTTTTCCTCTTCACTCATCTCTTTACGTGCTTCTTGCTGTCAGTATATTCATTTCTTATTTTAACTGAATCCCTGCCCTGTAACCACTTTAGCCATTTCTTCCTCTTTTCCTCCACCACTCTCTTAATCTCCTCATCCCACCATGCTGTATCTTTCTTCTTTGTTGTTACTCTTGCCACACAACACACCGCTTTAGCATTCCTAACTAAGCAATCCCGGAATGCATTCCAAGGGCTATCCAGATCCATCTCATTCAAAATCACTAATTCTAACTCCTCCTCTACTTTGGTCCTGTAATCATCTGCCATTTCTTTGATCTTCAGCTTCTCAACTTTCAGTCTTTCTCCCTGACTGCTCCTCTCTCTCCTGCTCCACCTCACTCCTCTCAGCTTGATCTTGCAGACCACAATCATATGATCTGACAGACCTCCACATCGTCCTCTCACGGCCCTCGTAAGAGGACGATGTGGATGTTGTATCTAACGATGTGGAGAAACCTATTACTAGACACACTTATCAAAGGCGAGATGAAGAATACTGCAAAATGGCAATGATATGGAAAGAAAGACACGAAAGTTTAAAGATTACAATTGGACAGAGAACAATAACCATGTCACGGAGAGGGAAGAATATGAAAGTATATTAATTGTTATCTTCAACCAAACGGCGTCTTATTTATTTCTTGTGGCCTACTAATTATTTTATCCAGTTTACGACAGTCCTTTTGTATTGAAGAGGTTAATGAAGGTTGGATACATCGAAGTATCTCTTGATATACTCGTCTGGAAATACCAAGAATGAACAAAGAAAGATGTCACCGTAACTAAAATAATCAGGCCAAATTACGATGCTACAGCGGGAAGGCAAAGATAAAAAGGAAAAAAATGCATAAGGAAAACAAAAAATTGTGAAAAACAATGACATGGATAATAAGCACAGAAGAAAACTACATAAACAAAATGACGAAGGAAATGGAAAAGCTCACTATCAATGAAAAGCAATGTAAGATGAAGGAGAAATGAAAAAACCTCAATAATACAAACAGAAGATAAGAGAGAGAGAGAGAGAGAGAGAGAGAGAGAGAGAGAGAGAGAGAGAGAGAGAGAGCAATGAAACAACATGTATTGTGACAAACGAAAAATATGAACAATTATGGAAGGAAGAACAAGCTATCAGTAATACATGCAAGAGACACTTTACTAAAATAAGTAATGATAATAATTGACTACGAATTGGCGCATTTTTTTTTTTTACATGAAGTAGAGAGACAGAGGGAATACAATACTGGATAGAAAATGAGGGTAAAAAGCACAAAACGAGGAATGAAATTGGATTACTGAGGAAGTGCACATGCAAGCCAAACACAAAATGCGAAAATTACCTTAGGGAGGAAAAAGAAATAGAGTGAAGAGAAAGAGACAGAAAGGGAGGGAGAGAGATACAGAGGGAGGGGAAAGAGTTAAGATTTTTTGTTTCTCGACGGGAAAAAGGCAGCACTAAAACGAACGATATCATACACACAATACACTAAAACAATATGTACAGCCAAGTTAAATGAACCTAGCGAGATAAGAAAAAAAAATGAACCCCTGAACACAAATAATTCCTAACTGAACGACAGAATCACACAAGACGAAAAAAAAAAAAATAATAAAGCTGCAGAAACCAACCTATAAGACCGTTATCACTTAAACTATGCTAATCAAAACAACACACAAATCAAAATGCAATCAAACACTAAAATAACTATTAAACCATATTACCAAAATAAAAAACAAACAAAACAAAACCTTCCACATGTATTACGAAGCTAACAATACTAAGCTGCAACAGAAATTAATGAATGAATACATAAATTAGTAAATATAACCCAGCCAGGCTACAGCACAGCATCATAATATGAACCATCATACACCCCTGCAACATCACATAGACTTAACCCATCGCGTCCAGGTGTCATGTAAACTCATCGTCCCAGGGCCGTCTTGGTGATATGTATACATGATCTATTTATTCCCTCCATTACCTGAATATTCAGCTGGTTATTTCCACCACAGGCAGCCACTGGCAAGTGGCAACATTCTAGCACGCAGCATCCCAGTCACGCTTCAGTTGTCTGCGTACCTCCATCATGGATAGACATACACAAAAATCTTTCCCTGTGTCTGGACCCTTGGCTGAGAGTCCGCAGTTACCGACTTCAATACCAGTGCAGTCTAAAGGGCCGAAAAGGAAAGGCCTTAGTGATAGCGCAATAGGAGACAATTGGACCTGCCATTATCGCCAATTGTGAGTGAGGAAAGTGACTCTTCCTCTGATGAAAGTGACCTCGCCATGCTAAGTGTGGAAATGTAGTGTCGGATGAGAAGATTGACCGTGAGTTCTCCACTGTGTGGAGATCTTTTGGTAATTTTTTACAAGTGCACAGGGACGTCTTTTTTGGTGAAACCAAAGTATTTCTGATAGTTTTTGATTTGTTTTGAACGAATCTGACCTTCATTTCTGCCGCAAATCAGTATATTTCAAGATATCCCCCACCCCCCCTTCCCCCCACAAGAATGGGGGAGATGGGCGAACCCGGAGTTTTTGAGTGGGGGAAATCACATAATATATTGATCTGCGATAGAAATGAAGGTCAGAATAATTCACAGCACATCAAAAACCATCAGAAATACCTTGGTTTCACCAGCCAGGCTGCTACGCGCCGGGCCGTCTGTCGTACTCCCCACTGCCTCACACCAACAATCGCCTGCCTGCTGTCACCAGCAAACCATTATCTCCTAAGCTAAACTAAGCCATAAAATTATAATTTTCCGTGCCAAGAACAATGGGGGACCTGTGGGAAAGCGGGATTTTGGGTGGGGAAAACACGCAAAAACGAGTGATTTCCGACTGAAACTGTTATCAAATTCAAACTGAAAACACTAAAATCCTTCGGAAAAATGAAATTTTAAGCTTCTTAGGGAGTCCGTGTTTGCTAACTGGGGGGCTTCGCTCCCCAGACCACCCAGCCCTGGCCGTGCTTTCTAACCGGGGGGCTTGGCCCCCCAGACCCCCCCTGACATTAACCAAACCTCATCTAACCTAACCTAACCGGGTGTAAATACGAAATAATGCCTTTACTCACCAGTTTACAGCTCCTGAAGTACTTACGGTAATTTTGCAGGCTTCACAGGTCGTGGCTGGAGACGAACTGACTTTCAAATCCTGCGGGACCCTAGCGTATCTGAAATTCAAATTTGCGCACCGGTTGTATCAGTTTGAACTTCACGCATGAGCAGATAGCGCGTGACGTAACAGTAGACACATGCTTTAGCCCCACCCATAAGTCACGTGAGCCGTGACGTGATGGTAGACACACGCGAGACAGGACCACAATGTCTTAGGCATGCGCCGCGATGGGTGTCACGTATCGCCAGACTATGTAGAGAGTAATTTTTTGGAAAATTTTTAAAAATCTTTTCTTGTGTTAATATTCATTTGCGGAAGTTGTTTCTAGGGTTCAAAATGTTCGCAACGGTGAGATTTAGATATCTGTAAGAGTAAAATTGAGATTCCAAATCCCTGTGCACTTGTAAAATAATACCGATCTTTTCCCTCTGCATGATCATCAGCCTTTTCTGATGATGGAAATGGGTCAGATATCCTGTTGACCAATAATTACTACACTGTGCCAAGTCTTGCAAAACATCTGCAAGAACACAAAATTGGGTCGTGTGGTACTGTGCATGCAAAGAGGAAACATTGGCCATCCTTTTCCAAGGGCACTGTGAAGGGGGAATGCAGGACCTTAAAATCAGGTAAACTCATTTCTATTCACTGGCATGATAAGAGAAAGGTAAATGTCATCTCCACGGTCCATGAAGGTAAGTTGGTAGACACAGGCAAGATCAATAAGAGAACGAGGAAGCCAGTCTTCAAGCCTGATGCAGTTATTGATTATAATGTCAACATGCAACTCGTCGATAAATCTGATATGCAGATCGGCACCATCGACTGTCTGAGGCAATGCTGTAAGTGGTACAAAGGGGCATTCTTACATTTGCTTGACATCTGTGTACTGAATGCCTTCATTCTGTAAAAGGATGTAACACAGACCAGCACATCCCACAAACAGTTTGAGAAGGATATACTCTGCGGCCTCTTAGAGAGATATAGCCAAGTAATGCCTGCTGTGAAACGGAGACATAATGTACAGCAACCTGCCTGGCAGGCTGCAGTGTAGGGACTACCTCACTAAGCATTACATGGAAGCACTGTCTCTAACACGTGCAGGCAAAGAAGCACTGTTATGTTTGTGCAAATTCATCGCGCCGACCACAGCAACGCCGTATGATGAGGTGGTGGCGTGCTGAATGTGAGGTGGCACTGTGCATTACCTGTTTCTTTGACTTTCACTCAAGACCGGGTGGTAGAAGTATGGGTTGCATGCCTAAGTTGGTGTTAGTTTGGTACATACCGGTATTTTGGTTTTTGTGTAATTAGAATAGAAATGGTTTTACTGCTCTGTGTACATTTATGTGAATAATAAATGCAGAAAGTTTGTTTCATGATGAAGTTGGTGCCTTATTTTCTATTGAAAGTTTTCGTGTGTATACATATTTGTTATGATGAAAATGTACAAATCACAGGGAAGCAAAATATCAGTCATAATGGTAAATATTTTCTATTATGTGTACAGCACGTTGTGGTATTTTATCACGTTACATTTTATACATATGTCCTTTATAGGAAGGATCCGTTTGGTTTTGAATAAAGGTGCATGCATGCTGATCCCTAGCCTTGTGCTTGGTTGTTTACTTCAGCCTCCTCCCTGGAACCCCAGAATATTACATTGGTGATAAGGATGGGATCTCAGTGTACATCCCTCGCATCCCTGAAAATACAGGCTGTGTTAATTTGTACTGGGCTTGCCGGCAGATTGTGCGGACGAGTGGAGAGAAGAGTATCACTCAGGAGTTGGAACCAGCCATGGCGGGGCAAGGCAGCTACATAGGACACCTAGGCGTTTATGATGAGATGAAAGAAGATATCTCCTCTTACTGTGACCAGATGGAAATGTTTTTCGCAGCAAACTGACCCACATCCGATGAGGAGGCATTGTCAACAAAGGAAGGCAATATTTCTAACAGCAGTGGGCCCTTCAGTGTACGGTACTTTGTCAAATTTTCTGGCACCAAAGAAACCTAAGGTCACTCCACTGAAAGATATAATGGAGACTTTGAAGAAACACTATAATCCAGCCCCTCTAGAGATTGCTGCGAGCTATAAATTTGGCTCTAGGAGTAGGGAGAAGGATGAGAGTGTGAGTCATTACGTAGTGACATTAACCCGCCCCATCCCGACCATTTTTCCACCACTGACTCCCCCCAGTCCCGACCATTTTTGGAATAATTTTTTTTTGGCTCAAACCTCCGGTTTGGTGAGAAACATCGAAAAATCATAGAGAAATCGCTCACCTGAGGGGTAAAATACTCGAAACAGGTAGCAGTACCTCCTCACCTTACTGTGTTTTCTATCAGGCTGGCTCCAAAGAAAACGAGTTCTATGGGAGTGTAACCATTTCACACCACTCATAAACGGTATTTATTTATTTATTTGGTACGAATTTATATGTAATACGAGAGAATGTTGGTTTTCACACAGTAATATAGGCAATATAAGCATTGTTTCACTCATGAAACACATCAACATACCTGACCTTTTTTGACAGCATTACCTGATCATCATTTCAGACTGTTTCTTCCTCTGATGCTATGTAAAATTTGTCCTCCACATTGTCATCGACTGGGGAATCATCTGGCCTTGAATTTCGTACTGTGGCATGACATGGCTTTACTGGCCAGGTCACTGGTAACAGGTGAATTGCTGAGACAATGGCATGCTGGATAAGGCATTGTCCCTGCCTGGCATCTTGTAGAGGAAGGTGTCCCGTGTATACGTACCAAAAATAACTCGAAAAAATTGAAAATTGTGCAAATTAGGGACCTTGCAATTGATTCGCATTTATGAACGTCAACGGGATTGGCAGTGACAAAACGTGTGGACGTTAATTCACGTCAATGGGATGCCACGGATTAAAGAAGTTGTCTATTAATTGTCATTTTGGTTCGTTTCTAGTCAGGGCACTGAGAGATAGGTCTGTAGCAGGATTAAATTATGGAAAGATCCAGAATAAACTGATGACTATAGAGAACCTAACATCTGATAAAGCATGTCATTTGTCCTTAACAATGGAAACTGCAGATAGAAACACAAAGGAAATCTCAAATGATGAAGTACCTAATAATGATGGACTTATCTGTAATGAAGCCAAGGGTTCAGATACGACTGAGGAAATACATAAAATTGAAAGACAAAAAGTGAGACAGCACGAGGGTCGGCTGAAGTACCAGAACAGAAGTCCAGATTCTATTAAATGTAACAGATGATTAGGGCCACAGTATGCAACAAACCGTAGGATGAAAAATGTAAAATGTTTCAAGTGTAACAGAGTAGGTCATACTTAAGGTGACCAGACTTACTGGAGCTAAAAGCTGGACATTCTCACGTGTATGTGTGTGTGTATATATATATATATATATATATATATATATATATATATATATATATATATATACAGAGAGAGAGAGAGAGAGAGAGAGAGAGAGAGAGAGAGAGAGAGAGAGAGGAAAAAATCAGTAGGATAGAAGTTGTGGAAGCAATGAAAAAAGTTAAATTGGGAAAAGCCCCAGGAACTGATAGAGCGTGTGGTGAAATGCTGAAGGATGGGAGAGAGATAATAGTGGAATGGATGTGGAAAATGTGCAGATTGGCCTGGGAGGAAGGTAGAGTCCCGGATGATTTGAAGTCAGGTATAATTATTCCCTTGTACAAAGGAAAAGGGGAAAAAGAAGTGTGTGGTAATCATAGGGGCATCTGTCTTCTTAGTATAATAGGAAAAGTGTATGGTAGGATACTTATTGACAGAGTTAGAGAAAGAACAGAGGAGTTAGTTGGAGAAGAACAGGGAGGTTTTGGGAAGGGAAGAGGTTGTGTAGATCAGATACTCATTCTTAGATCATTAGTGGAAAAGTTTCTAGAGAAGGGAAAGAAGTTGTATGCTGCTTCCATGGATTTGGAGAAAGCTTATGACGGGGTGGATACACAAGGATTGTGGAAAAGTACTAAGAATGTATGGAATAGATGGGAAGTTGTTGAATGCTGTGAAGAGTATGTATGAGGGTGCTAAGGCTGCAGTGCATGTGGATGGTGAACTGAGTGAATTTTTCTCTTTGAAGGTTGGGTTGAAATAGGGATGTGTCATGTCTCCATAGTTGTTCAATCTGTACATGGATGGGGTAATAAATGAGGTACAAGGTAGGGTAGTGGATGTTGGAGTGGCCATGGTGAGAGAGGGTAGTGTTTGGAAACTCCCTGCACTGTTGTTTGCAGATGATACTGTGTTGTTGAGTGAAGACGAAGGGAGCTGCAGGGGTTGGTGGATGAGTTTGGGAGAGTGTGTAAGAAACGGAATCTAAAGGTGAATGTAGGGAAGAGTAAAGTGATGGTCTTTGAGAGAGATGAAGTCAGTGAATGTACAGCGAGGTTGGATGGTGAGGAATTGGAAAATGTGAGTACGTTTAAGTACTTGAGTAGTGTGATGAGTAAGGATGGAGGTTTGGAGGGTGAAGTGCTTGAAAGGGTACAGCAGGGAAGATAGGTTGCTGGTTCCTTGAAAGCAGTGATAAGAAGCAGGGAAGTGAGCATGGAAGTGAAAATGTTACTACATGACAGTATTGTGATACCAACTCTAACGTTTGGAAGTGAAGCTTGGACGTTGTTGGAAGGACACAAGTCAAGAGTGAAAGCAGTGGAAATGACTTATTTAAGAGGAGCCTGTGGAGTCACATGGAGAGACAGGCTGACAAATGAGGATATAAAGGAGCGGTGTGGTGTGGATGTGGATATGATAGGAAGCGTTAGGAGGAATACATTGAGGTGGTTTGGCCATGTGGAGAGGATGGAGGGTGAAAGACTGACTAAGAGAGTGTATGTGAGTGAGGTGGAGGGGGGGAGAGGGATGGGGAGGCCGAGGATGAGATGGAGGGATGGGGTGGAGAGGTATATGAGAGAGGGGTGTGTGAGTTGGGAGCGGGGCAATGAAATGGCGGGGGACAGGGCGACGTGGAGGCGATTTGTTTGTGGCCACCCTGAACGGGATTGAGGCATCTGGCAATATATATATATATATATATATATATATATATATGTGTGTGTGTGTGTGTGTGTGTGTGTGTGTGTGTGTACAGTATATACATACACACACAAACACACACACATGCACACACACACGTGTTTATATATATACAGCGCTACACCTCGCCCTGAAACTGCACATCAAACACTAACATATCACACAAATTCCTAACATACTTAACGGTACGGTGACCAGACCGACCAAGTGTATGGATTAGTATTACACAATTTATATGAACAATTCGGTATTTCATTTGGTTTGGATTATACTTAATTTTACTATTTCATCATAATTTCATAAAAGAAGCTCATGTTATATCTAATGTAACAGTAACTTTCTAAAAGCGGGACATTTAAGATAATTTGCTTAAAAAGTGGGACATTTACCTCACAATTAGGAAGGCGGGACGGACGTAAAAAAAGAGGGACTCTCCCGCCTAAAAGCGGGACTCTGGTCACCTTAAGTATAAGTCTTATTTTTAGAAAAATATTGAAGAAAAATAAGAAAACATAACTATAATTGCTACGAAGGCGTGTGTATTTTTTTTTTTTTGTCAGCAAAGGAACACAGAAATCCTCATGTTATTACTGACATGCACAGCTCTCTCTCTCTCTCTCTCTCTCTCTCTCTCTCTCTCCGTGAGGAAATCTGCTCACAGAAGTAACACAGACGTTATAATCTAAAACACACACACACACACACACACACACACACACACACACACACACACACACATTCGCTGGTGCAGTGGTAACGTTCTCACTTGCCAACTGGTGGATGGGGGTTCACACCTCGCTCAGGTTGCAGAAAGTTTCACTGACGAAGTGGGTGGTTACTGTCTCCCTTGAGCAAGGGGACGGGTGTGTGCTTGTGTGAAGGTCGCAACCTTGCCCTTAGATCAGACTATATGAGCTCTCAGCTCCCTTCCGGGAGGGTAAAAGCTGACGATCATGACCATCAAGTGATCCTGACCGACCCGGTGAATTACACACACACACAAAACCCGTATAACCCATTCCCTGAGATCCAGCAGTCCTCGTATGTGTCACACACCTTCACAAGTCATTGCTTCGGCACTAATACCCACCGACCATACTGAATACAGGTTGTCATGGTATTACTGATATGTTTTTATGACTATGTCAGTGGTTCATGTAGATTATATGAACTAAAATCAAGCTGAGAAACTATTCTAATCTGGGACTGATGTCGCGTTCTTTCGGACAACAGACCAATCCCCTACCGTCAACAGTAAGCTGGCTTATCACCCTTGTCATAAACCAACACACTCCTCTCACTCTCACACTCTTCACTCATAAATTCAAATGGTAATTTATGCGTCGTTATCAGCTAAGTGACATATTTCTCCCAATCTATTTTGACTACACTCCTTACAAACATTACAATAATTATGTATACTTTTGTGTATTTCAACTAGTATGATACATGACACCCATTATTTTCTTTACATACAGTGCTTAAGGAATTTAGTTATATCGTCTCTCGTTTCCCTGTTTTCCAAATAAATTATAAAATCAACATCACATACAAGATTTCTCTCAAGGTAAACGCTAGCTGTAGTCATACATTTCCCTCTCGCAAATTGACAGAAACCTTGCCCGTTCCAGTACCACACTAAGATACATGTCAGATTTAACCCCTTAACTGCGGGTGTCATTCCAGAATGACATTGCAAAAACTGGACCAAACCACGGGTGTCATTCTGGAATGTTTGTGAATATTTTGAATACCCCGCGTTTTTTCCGTGCACCAATTGTTTCAAGGGAGAGTAGCTATTAAGTTTTTTCACTCCAGCCAACCCCCACCTCCCTCCTCCCACCCCCTGGGTCCCCACCTCCCACCCCCCGGGCTCCCCACCCCACCCCTGCCCAAACACGCATCATCTGTCCAGCTTTGTGAGTGACAATGGCGCTGATGTGGCAGTGAAGTGCAGGCAATTACAGTGCCTTTTACCTGCCTCAGTGAACACAGAGTGGGTGTTTATCGTATGTGCAGTGTTCATATATGTTTATAGTAATTATCAGTGTGTGGTTGGCATTTGGTAATGGTGTGTGGGGTGAAAAATAGTGATTTTAGATTGCTCAATTCTAATGGCACTGCCCGTCCAGTGATAGTCAACGAAATCATGAAACCTACATCATTGCAAAGCTGAAGGTTAGTACTTTCTAATGGTACTTCATTTTTCGCTTTAGATTTATTCTGTCCAGAGTTAAAAAGGTTTAAAGTTTGTTTACATTTTGGCTGGAACCCCCACGGGGGGGAGGGGCAGTAGGGTCAAAACAATGCCCGTGGTTAAAAGATTAAAGTTTGGATGCCCTTGTCCAGAGTTTCAATCCAGTCACACAGTTCTGAGTGATTCACTTTCCGTCGTGGTTGGTTTGTCTGAATCTCCCCTTGATTTTCGTCCCCACCTCTTCTCTGTATCCATCTAACCTTGTCAGAATTTATTCCCTTCCCAGTCACAGAAAAAAATTAAACTGATACAAATAGATTAGTTATGGCTTTTAGCAACAGAGAATGGGACACAGACAAGACATACAGAAAATGTATCTATTTAGGGGAAACTGAGAATCCTTTATTTTATTTTATTTTTTTTTACACACATTACCTAACTAACATGTGCTGCTTAAAAATTGTCTGAAGATTCACTGTTCATGTACACTACCTAGATGTCATATGATGCTGAAGTTCCCTGTAGGTTCGTACTACAAGTGCACACACTTTGCCATGTTTCTTCTCCAACCACACAACAATCCTCTCCCCACACTGGTCCTCAGGTAACTGTGATATGCCGCACCACTTCACACAGCCTACATGCCAGATACTCGCCCTGCCTTACTCCAGCCTCCACTCCCAGGGTTGTCAGATGTGTCTAGATCATACCACCCTTCACCGCACTGGCCTCTGTGAGCTGATATCTCGCACACCAGGGCGAGATAATTTCCAGTTCGCACTTGAAGGTAGAGATATCTCTCACAGGCAGAGATAGGGAAAGAATGAGATTAATTACTTTGAAATATCTGCTCCACTTACTCGTTCCGGAATTAGTCCCCTTGCAACAGGAGAGTAAGATTTTCTGTTTCACCTGCAGGATCACGAGCGGTTGCAAGGGTTTTTCGCTGTACAAATCCCTTTAGCACCTTTTCTTATCCCAGCACTGAACACCAATATTATATGTCGGTTTGTATGAATTCCTCAATTGGTCACTAATATATAAGCTTATTGGAACCCCACAGTTAATCACCAATTATATCTCAGCTTAGACGTGACCTCACTGTTCCACGCAAAGTTAATAAAGTTCTGCCTGGTCGAAGTCACATCCGGCTGACACTCCACCATGTCTTTCTCACACACTGGAGATGGTGGGAATCGTGTGGATCCTGTTGAAGGAATTGTAGAGGTAGGTAGCATGTGCAGGTGAAATGAAAACTGAGTAGACTTATCTCCCTTTATTGGCCACAGAAACATACAACCGCAACACAGAGAATGCCCAGAGTATATACGTCCCTCTCGTTTGAATGATAAGTGCATTCTGCCCTAGCTGGCTGGCGTCGCCTTTGGGAGTGGTGCTGAGGTCAACATATTCAGAGATCCCAAACCCCACAGACAACTGGGATTTATACATGAATAGAAGCTTCACAACTTTACCATGCATATTATACACTTCAGTAAAGTAGTATTGATTACATTAACCCGCGCCGTCCCGGCGACGTGAATTAACGCGGCAACATTGCAAGGTCCCTAATTTACACAATTTTCAATTTTCACGAGTGATTTCGTGAGTGATCTTCGGCATGTATACACGGGACACCTTCCTCTATTTCTCTACAAGATGCCGAGCAGGAACAATGCCTTACACCGCATAACCTCTCCCCCCCCCGCACGCCATTGTCTCGGCAATTCACCTGTTACCAATGACCTGGCCAATAAAGACATTCAGGGCCAGAGTGATTCCCCAGTCGATGACAATGTGGAGGACAAAGTTTACATAGCATTAGAGGAAGAAACAGTCAGAAATGATGATCAGGTAATGTGGGAAAAAAAAGGTCATGAATGGTGATGAGTTAGTGAGTGAAACAATGCTTATAATGCCTATATTACTGTTTGAAAACCAATATACTCTTGTACTACATATAAATTCGTACCAAGTAAATAAATAAATACTGTTTATGAGTGGATAAAATAGTTACCCTCCCATAGAATTCGTTTTCTTTGGTGCCAGCCTGTTAGAAAACTCAGTCAGGTAAGGAAGTACTCGTACCTAAATCCGGTATTTTAAACCTCAGGTGAGCGATTTCTCTATGAATTTTCAATGTTTCTCACCAAAAGCGGATGTTTGAGCCAAAAAAGAAAAAAAAGGTCCAAAAACGTTGGGATGGGGCGGGTTAACCTGCCCCATCCCGTCAACGTATGGGTATGTTGCAATGATTTGCATTTGCCAGTCCCGGCGACATACCTGTACGTCGCACAATTGCAAAGTGCATAATTTCGACAATTTTCAAATTTCACGCTTGATTTGCAGTGCATATCCTCGCATGACCTTCCCCTACCTGCCACCAGGCGAGGAGACTCGGCGACCCCGCGTGACCCGCGCTAACCCGCCACTCGTCCACTCACCTGGTAGCAACGGTCCTGCTCAGACATGGCTAAGAGAGGTCTCTCAGAGGGCGAAATTCAAGCCGCCCTGGACGCCTTTACAGGCAACAGTGATTCCCCACTGGACAATGAGGTTGTGGATAAAGATTATGTGCAGCCAGAAAAGGAAGAAACCACCAGCAGTGATGAAGTCCTGTCTCCCAGGAAGCAGCAGTATGTGACTTACCGTGCTGCTAGAGAGGGGCAGCCGGCCAAGAAACCACGTGGAACATCCTATGCCAATCCCCAGCGTGATTTGGAACCAGATTTTGATGACAAGGATGAGGACGGAGTCGTGGAACATGCTGCCATGTGGTATGGATGTGAGGTAATCACTCATCGTGGCCCGAAACGCACACCACGTCGGACGAGCAGGTATGGGCTTAGTATTTTGTTTGGGGAGTTAGGAAGTGCCGTGGAGGGAGTGGAGAGTGAAAGGGAAAGTACAGGGAGGATTAGGGAAAGTGAGAGTGACGTGAGTGAGTCATTGCTCTCCCTAGGTAGTGTGAGGCGGCAGAGTGTATCACGTGGGCGAGTGCAGGTGCGTTCAGTATCACGTGGGGTTGTGATGGAGGGGGAAGGTGGGGAGGAACCACTCCCAAGCACATCTTATGCTCCCCAATATCCCCTAACACGTGGTCGAGCTAGGGTGCGTGAGAAAGCACATGGTGTTGTCATGGAGGGGGAAGGTGGGGAGGAACCACTCCCCAGCACGTCTTCTGCTCCCCAATATTCCACTACTTCATCCCCACAGCCCCCTAATGTTCCTCAAGGCCGTAAGGGTAAGGGAAAGGGAAAGGGTAAAGGCAGAGGGAAGAGGAGTGACAGTGGGGAAGCCCTCCGCACTCCTTCTCCCCCACCTGCCCCACCAGGATCTCCTCCCCACCCAGACGAAGGCGGTGATGGGGACGAGGGATTTGTGGGATAGAATTGGGAGGATGAGAGTGATTTTTCTCCCCTCATTCACCCCTTCACTGAGCAGGGGCGCTCTGGCTGCATTGCTCCTGGAATTCACCATAATTCCACCAGGTTGGATTTTTTCCACCTGTTTTTTAGTGAGGCATTTGTGGAGCAAATTATATACCAAACCAACCTTTTTGCAATCACCCAGCGCCTTGAGAGTGAAAGATTGGGAACAAGGAGTAGGCATTTTATCATATATGATTACCCTGTCTCCCTTTCAGAAATGTTCCTATTTTTTCCCCTGGTCCTTTTGGTGGGTATTATACGAAAGAACAGAATTCCTGCTAACTGGACAGGGGACCCTGTTATGTTTACCCCAATATTTGGGCAAATGATGAGCCGTAATCAGTTTCAACAAATTCTAAGTCGCCTCCATTTCTATGATGCTCATGATCCTGCAAATGCGAACGACACTGATAAAATGAGGCGAATTAGCTTGGTCATTGATCACCTGAGGCAAACCTTTCTTTCGTCATTCTATCCCTATAGAGACCTCGTCATAGACGAGAGTCTCGTGTTGTGGAGAGGCAATATTTCATTTAGGCAGTATATACCCAGCAAAAGGCACCGTTTTCGGTTCAAGATCTTTGTTCTGTGTGACTGTAGGACTGGATACGTGCAAGACATAGTCTTGTACACCGGTGCACAGACAGACATAGTAGAAGATCGAGGTATTGGACTGTCGGGAGCAGTGGTAAAGACAATGATAGAAGACTACCTTCATCGTGGTCACGTTCTCTACCTGGACAACTGGTACACTAGCCCTCTTCTCGCTCGTTATCTTCACACGCATGAAACGGGAGTCTGTGGAACCGTGAAGGTGAACCAGTGTCACATGGCCAAGGTAGGGCGGAAACTTGCAAGGAATGAGGTTGTCTTCTTCAAAGCCAACAACATCCTTGCAACTGTGTGGAACCACAATAGAGAAGTAAGCCTCTTGTCAATGGTTCACCGCCCTTGATGCACTGTACTGATTCCGTAGATTACCGTAGCGAGAACAGGCATCAAATTTGGAAACCTGAGTGTGTCATGGACTATAACATAAACATGAGCCTCGTAGACCAGTCAGACTCCATGTTATCGACGGTAGAGTGTGCCAGGACCACGATGAAGTGGTATAAGAAACTGTTCTTTCACTTCCTAGACATCACTGCTCTGAATTGCCACCACCTTCACACCATGACAACAGGAGTTCAGGAAACCTTTGAAGGGTTTGTGAGGGAGCTCACAAGAGAGATGTTTGCACGTTATGCTGTAGAAAGGCCCCAACATTGCACCCGCACTGCCCCTATTGCCCAAACTCCCCTGAGAATATCCGGCCACCATTTCCTATCCCTCCCCAGCCAAACAGACCTAGGCCCCAATGCAGGTGTCACGTGTGTAGCAATTCCCGGGTGAGACGACACAGAGGAAGGACACCCGCTATGAGTGCATTCAGTGTGACTTGGGTCTCTGTATTCACCCATGTTTCAGTGAATATCACACGTTGATGCAATTCTGATATGGCGTGACTGCAACAGGACGCTGAAAGTATGAAGTAAATGCAACAAACAGACGCTCAGTGAAATTATCAGTCATGTTGATCTCCAAATATTAGTATAAAGTGCATACGGGTATAACTTAAGTGCAAAAATTGTATGTAAGTGTATAAATATGCTGTAAGTGGACACATACATAGTGAGGGTTTTATGATGCGATATTCTGTCGCTCAGTGCAATAAATACGGCCCGAAATTATGTAATTATTATTATTGGAAATGCTTACGGGTATAATATAAGTTCAAATTATTGTAAGTGCTGAAATATATTCTAAGTCAAATATTCATAGCGTGTGCATAGAGATGCGATATCCTGACGCTCAGTTGAATGAATAAGGCCCGTAATAATGAAAATATAAGTCAACAAGTGGGAAAGTGTGTAATATATGTGAAGAATTAGTATATAAGTGTTTGAGTATTATGTTGGTCGAAACATTGCGAGGGTATTTTCATGCGATATTCTGACGTTCACTTGAATAAATAATGCCAGTAAGTATGTACAGTGTAGTATAGGGGTGTAAACATGTGTAATGTAAGTGGGAAAATATAATTGGAGTGAATAAATAAAATAGAAGATGAGTCACGAGTTTTTGAGATTGTCGTTGATACGTGAATATATGCTAGCATATCGCTATATGCCCTCGTAATGAATGTTGTTACATAGCCTATGATTTCATCATCCTTTGTATAATTCTAATGTACAGTATGCTGCATGTTTGATCACGATTCGCCACGTGGCTGCCATAGCGACCAGGCTTGCGTGTTCTACCTCACTCCCCCCTTTTCCCCCTTATAGTAGAGTAAGTCGTTCTTTCTCTTATTCAGAGCAGGAGTGTCAACTCTTCGTCCTCTGTCTTCATTTGCCATCCTTCTTACAAGTTGAATCAAGCTCTGCCGGCCCCCTATATAAAGAGCTCAGTCTCTGCATTAGTTGCCACTTAGATCTACTCCTCATTCTGTTCACATCACTGTCCTCCCCTTTACAGTATATTATTATTTTTGTGAGTGCTCAGGAAGTGTCCAGCCATCTAGCTGCTGTATAATTTGAGTACAAGTGTTATTACCATTTTTTATAGCACAAGGCGTTGATTCGTAAGCCTGGTGAAGTTTTTACTGTCAGCCAGTGTTAGTAACATTTTGTATGTGTAATAATATTATATCTTACATTAACTGAGCATTATCTGGTTTTCTCATTTTATCAGGGCTGACTTAGATAAATTTGCTCTTGCTAAATTCGTGTTAATAGAGGCTATTGCAGTTAACCTGTTTTGCCATTACATTATCCTTATGAGTCCTGAATGTTTAGTTGTTAGTTTGAGCATTAAACTTTAACTTGTAATTTTACCTAAGTCTTTTGTTTTGAACCTGGAACGTTGCGGGACAGTAGTGATTTTAGTATTCTCACTTGAAGTGTTCATTATCTCTCTCTGTTCTGTAACATAAATTTGGCGACCTCACCAGGATATTCAGGATATTATCATAAGGATATTGCTTGATATTTTGGGACTGTGATTTATTCATGATGTCTACTATTACTACTCTTGATGAAGCCAAAGATTTTTTGTCAAATGTGCAAATAGTGTGTGATGTAGAAAACAGAACAAAGAATGAACTTAAGCTTGTTGCTCAACAATTGGGAGTTGCTGTTCGCTCTCATCATTCTAAAGATCAAATTGTTGGCATGATTAATAAAAGCTTGTTTAATGTAACTCCTCCAGATGAGCAAAAGCAGATAGAAATAGCTAAGTTACAGCTAGCCCTGCAGGACGCTCGTGCTAAGGAGCCTGAGTTTCAGGCTCGTCCTAAGGAGGTTGAGTTTCAGGCACATGCTAAGGAGCCTGAGTCTCAGGCTCGTATTCAGGAGGCACAGGCACAGGCACAGGCTCAGGCACAAATTGAACTTGCTAGGATTCAGGCAGACCATGAGTATCGCCTGAAACAAGGTGGAACTGGATCATCTAGCTCTGATGATTTTGATGTGGCTAAAAATGTTAAATTTGTCGCTCCTTTTAATGAATCTGATTTAACAAAGTATTTTCAGTTGTTTGAGAGGGTAGCTACAGGTTTTAATTGGCCCAAAAAGTATTGGCCAGTACTCCTTCAAACTGTTCTCACCGGTAAAGCTCAAGTAACTTATGCATCTTTGCTTCAGGATCAATCTGATAATTATGATGTAGTAAGAGCTTGATTCTTAAGGCCTATTAGCTTGTTCCTGAAGCCTACAGAGTAAAATTTAGGACAACTTATAAGAAAGATAAGCAATCCCATGTTGAGTATGCAAAAATCAGAAGATCTATTAGAGCAGTGCTTAAATTCTAAGAATGTAAATTCTGATTTTGATAAATTTAAGCAGATGATTTTGCTGGAGGACTTCAAAAGGTGTATTAATAAAGATGTAAGCCTATATCTTGATGAAAAAAGAATAGATAATTTGTCTGATGCTGCAGTTTCAGCTGATGAATATGTTCTCACTCACAAGATATATTCTAAAGAAAAAGGGAAAGCTGAGAGTAAGTACGTTGCCTCTACTCAGAGTACAGGTAACAGGAAAGAGAATAAAGAAGATGTTTCTCAGGAAGTAAATACCAGCTCCGCCTCAAGATTTCAGAAAAGTAAATGTACTTATTGTAGTAAGCTTGGTCATACTACAGAGAAATGTTTCAGGAGACAGCGTGATGTGAACAAAAAGGAGTCTTTAAATATTCAGTCAATTGGTCTAGTGTCCACCCTTGAGAGTTCCCAGAATTCTTTAACCCAGTTAACTGAACCTGCTTTGAGGGGTAAATTAAATTCTTATGATGAAGCTCCTCTTTTGAGCAGTAACGTGGGTGACACTCTCAGGAGTTCATGTGCTAATTTCCTGTCTGATGGTTTTGCCAGTCCTCTGGACAGTAATGACAGGAAATCAGTTAAAATATATCGTGATACAGGTGCTTGCCAATCCCTTATGCTGACCAGTGTTCTAGTCTCTAATGTTAATTCCTTTGCTGAAACTGTAATCTTACAAAGTGTAGGGAATAATTACTTCTCTGTCCCTCTGTGCAGAGTGAATTTAGAGTCTGGTTTTGTTAATGGTTCCGTTATGGTTGGGTTGGTTGAGACACTCCCAATGTCAGGTGTAACTTTCTTACTTGGAAATGATATTGGTGGAAGTCAAGTGTGTCCAGCTCCTCAGTTGTCTAGTGAACCAGTGACTGCGACCCAGGATTGTGATATCCCTGATGTGTTCTCTGCATGTGCTGTCACTAGGGCTAAGTCTAAAGTTACTGGTGACTTAGAGGATAATGATGATGATGATGTTATTCTAGCTGACATTTTTCTTGCTAATTTGGACCACTCACCAGATGAGGCAGTACCCCGTAGGGTTGATAATTTGTCTCGTCAAGAGTTGGTTGAGTTGCAGGTTGCTGACCCTGAGTTGAAAGGTCTAGCTAACTCAGCTGGCAGTGAGGAAGAGTCAGCTGGTGCTTCTACTTGTTATTATATAAAGTCAGGAGTACTTATGAGGAAGTGGAGACCCCCAACAGCATCAGCCGACTGTGAATGCACCTGTAGTTCCCATTCCTCCTTTTGAGGCGCCTTTCACCCGTGTGTTGGTGAATATTGTGGGCCCTCTTCCTAAGACTTCTTCAGGATTTTCTTATGTGTTGACCCTGATTGATATGGCTACTCGTTATCCTGAACCCATTCCACTTAGAAATATCTCAGCAAAGAATGTGGTTAAGGAAATGGTAGGGTTCTTCACCAAGTTTGGTCTGCCCAAGGAGGTACAGTCAGACCAGGGAAGTAATTTCATGTCAAATGTTTTCAAGCAGTCTCTGAAAGAGTTGGGCATCACCCAGATCACGTCTTCAGCTTAACATCCCCAGACCCAAGGAGTGTTGGAGAGATATCATCAAACACTCAAATTGATGCTCAGGAAATACTGTTTGGAACGTCAGAAAGATTGGGATAAAGGTCTTCCATTCGTTGTACTTGGCGCAAGAGAATCTCCAAATGAATCACTTGGCTTCTCACCCTTTGAACTACTGTTTGGCCACGAAGTAAGAGGACCCCTTAAGCTACTCAAGGAATGGTGGCTGTCGGAGGAAGATGACGTCAACCTGCTGGAGTATGTGATGAAGTTCAAAGAACGGCTGTCCACTGCTTTACAGGTGGCGAGAGAGAATTTAGGAGCTGCTCAGGAGAAGATGAAGACTTGGTATGATATGAAGTCCAGGTTATGCCACTTTCAGCCAGGAGATCAGGTTTTGATTCTGCTACTGGTGCATGAGCAACGTCTTCAAGCCAAGTTTAGTGGTCCTTATTTCGTGGAGAAGAAACTCAGTGATGTCAACTATGTCATCGCCACACCGGATCGTAGAAAGAACAAGCAACTTTGTCACATCAACATGCTAAAGTTATATCACAGGCGGGACGAAAATTTCCCAGTCTGCACTGTAGCTATTCCACCCGAGTCTGTAAGTGAAGCTCTCCCATGCAGTATGAGCCTGAGTGATAGTTTGGGGAAGAATCCTGATATCATGAATGATCTCCAGACTAAGCTTTCTCATCTAGCTCCCGAGGAAAGGCAGGAGTTTTTGGCATTACTGCAGGAGTACCTGCAAGTGTTCCGTGCCACTCCAGGAAGAACCATTGTGTTGATGCATGATGTCGATGTTGGAGACGCAAAGCCAATTAAACTGCCTCCTTACCGTGTGAACCCAGTGAAAGTTCCTCTCATCCAGAAGGAGCTTGGCTACCTGTTGGACCACAAGATGATTGAGCCCTGTCAGAGCGAGTGGAGTTCTCCTGTCACTCTAGTCCCTAAGCCAGGTGGGTCACAGCAGCTTTCCATCGACTACAGACGTGTTAATCAGATAACCAAAACAGACACTTACCCTCTCCCTCGCGTGGAAGATTGCATAGACAAGATCGGAAAGGCTAGGTACATAAGTAAGTTTGATTTGTTAAAGGGATACTGGCAAGTACCTATGACTGAACGTGCTAGGGAGATCTCATGTTTTGTAACACTAGGAAAGACTTTTTCATGTTCTGTAATGCCATATGGTATGAAGAATGCACCAGCCACATTTCAGGAGCTCATGAATGTTGTAACAGAGGGTTTGGCAGGGTGTGTTGTTTATATTGATGATGTATTAATCTTCAGTGACAACTGGAAAGATCACCTATGCCAGGTCAGTAAATTTCTTGAGCGTTTGGTTCAGGCTAATCTTGTAGCTAATTTTTCAAAGTGTGAGTTTGGTCAAGCTAAAGTTCAGTACCTTGGGTATGTAATTGGTGATGGACACGTTGCACCAGCAGGAGCTAAGGTTCAGGTTATAAGTGATCTTCCCAGACCTAAAAGTAGGAAAGAGCTACAAAGATTTTTGGGAATGGTAGGTTATTACAGGAGATTTGTTCTTAACTTTTCAATTCTTGTATCACCACTTACAGACCTACTGAAAAAGGGAGTTAAATTTGTCTGGACCGATAAGTGAATCCTCTTTCAGTAAACTTAAAGCTATCCTATTAAGTCAGCCAGTGCTCGCTACTCCAAATTTTGCTAAGCCTTTTAAGATGGCTGTTGACGCAGGTGATACAGGAGCTGGGGCTGTTTTGCTACAACAGGATGATCAGGGTATTGAACACCCTGTATCTTATTACAGTAAGAAGTTCACTCCACCTCAAAAGAACTACTCAACTATTGAGAAAGAGCTTCTGGCCTTGATTTTGGGTTTACAGCATTTTTCATTTTATTTGTGTTCTGGTTTTGACCCCATGGTCATTTATACCGATCATAACCCACTGAAATTCCTTAGTAAGTTTAAAGATAAAAATCAGAGATTGACAAGATGGAGTCTACTTCTTCAGGGGTATTCATTAGACATACAACATGTCAAGGGGAAAGAAAATGTTATTGCAGATTGCTTATCTAGACTTTAGACAGATTGTTTTAGAGTAATAAGAAATTTCCTTTGTAAATTTCTTTTTCTTTGTGGGGAGGTGTTACATAGCCTATGATTTCATCATCCTTTGTATAATTCTAATGTACAGTATGCTGCATGTTTGATCACGATTCGCCACGTGGCTTCCATAGTGACCAGGCTTGCGTGTTCTACCTCACTCCCCCCTTCTCCCCCTTATAGTAGAGTAAGTCGTTCTTTCTGTTATTCAGAGCAGGAGTGTCAACTCTTCGTCCTCTATGTCTTCATTTGCGCGTCCTTCTTACAAGTTGAATCAAGCTCTGCCGGCCCCCTATATAATGAGCTCAGTCTCTGCATTAGTTGCCACTTAGATCTACTCCTCATTCTGTTCACATCTCTGTCCTCCCCTTTACAGTATATTATTATTTTTGTGAGTGCTCAGGAAGTCTCCAGCCATCTAGCTGCTGTATAATTTGAGTATAAGTGTTATTACCATTTTTCTTGTACTGTATAGCATAAGGCGTTGATTCGTAAGCCTGGTGAAGTTTTTACTGTCAGCCAGTGTTAGTAATATTTTGTATGTATAATAATATTATATCTTGCATTAACTGAGCATTATCCGGTTTTCTCATTTTATCAGGGCTGACTTAGATAAATTTGCTCTTGCTAAATTCGTGTTAATAGAGGCTATTGCAGTTAACCATATATGTAACCTGTTTTGCCATTACATTATCCTTATGAGTCCTGAATGCTTAGTTGTTAGTTTGAGCATTAAACTTTAACTTGTAATTTTACCTAAGTCTTTTGTTTTGAACCTGGAACGTTGCAGGACAGTAGTGATTTTAGTATTCTCACTTGAAGTGTTCATTATCTCTCTCTGTTCCGTAACAATGTAAATAATTGAAAACATTTACAGTGGTGGAGGAAAGGTTCAATGTAAAGGGAAAAATAATAGGAAAGTGATAAAACAATTGTGTATGTTGAAATACGAGTCATAGCGAGTGCGCTTACTAAGCTGATGTGCGCTAAACTTATGCTGCATGTCATCATAATGAATGAAAACATCTGAAAACACTTACAAACAGTAGAATTTGGTAAAATGTCAACAGAAGTATATTAGTAGAAAAAATGATATGTTGACTGATACAAGAAACTTAGCATATAGCATGTTACAATTCGGACCTAACTTGCTATGCTCGCGCGATGGTACAATGCTTATTTTTCATATATATGTGTCTGAAATCCATTATATTGTTACTGTCATTGTTTATTAGTTCAAATTCAATAAATATAGAGGTGTTGTGTGTTGTTTCTCCCAGTATTCCTTACCATAGAAAACGTGAGCGCCTGACACGTCAATAAAAGAATACGATACTTGGTGCGGGGGACCTCACCTGTTCCGACCACTTATAGACCACGGTAAGCCCTTTCTTGGTAATTTTCCTTCGTTTCTCAACCTAAGCGGAAGTTTGAGCCAAAAAAAAAATTTTCCAAAAAGGCTCGGGACTGGGGGATGTCAGAGGTGCAGAAAACCTCGAGACGTGATGGGTTAAAGTATACCAAGAGGGTAAATATTTCCCCCAAGACTTTAAACACATATACAATTAATATTTCTCTATCGCTTTCCCTTTACCCTTGTTTGATAGAGAATGCTGGGCTCTGCAAAATCTAGTGCTCATTTCGTTCCCACACCACATTACACTAAAGTGGTATTTGGACTCTAATCTCAACGCTACAACACATTTTCTCTAAATATGAATAATATAATGTGTACAGTAGCGAGAGAAATGTTCCAATGTGGAAAAAAATGTCAGACACTAGAACATACAGAGTCATCAAGGTGGAAAAGAGGAGGAAAGGATGGTGAGGTAGAGTTGTTAGAAAGGTTTTTGGCAAGTTGCCCGAAGGAGTGGGAGGAATTTGAGTTGAAGAGTTCAGAGCATTTAGTAAGAATGAAATTATTTTTAGCAGACAGAGAGAACATACTTTGCACGTTTCCAGGAAAAAACATCAGAGATATGAGATTAAGGGGTGGGTTGGCTCTGGAACCTTTTGTAGGCCTTCTCCTTGTTGAGAACACCATTAGAACACGTATGTTTATGCCCAGCTTTTTTTTTTTTTTGCATTAGGCACACAATAAGAGAGAGGAATGCATGCTTCTATCCCCGAGAGAATAACCTCCACTATGCACAAGGCACACTCAGATGGCTTTCGGCCATGGAAGCAATAATCATTTCAGGGAAAGTCAAAAAAGTACTGTCTGAAGGCCTCCCAATCACCAGCTCCAAAGTACCATAGCCACCTTTTCTTGAGAGGGTTCACTGGCTTTACTGGAGAGATAGGGCAGGTTAAGGTATAGGTTGTGATCAGAGGAGCCCAGTGGAGAGAAAAGATTAACAGTGCAAGAAGAGGGATGAGTTGTAAGGAAGAGGTCACATATATTGGAGCTATCTCCATGGCAATCAGTGATGCGGGTAGGGTGCTGTAAAAGCTACTCTAGGCCATTAAGGGTAGAAAAGACGTAGGCTTGTTCACTGGTTTGATCAGTGAAGGGAAAGGAGAGGCAGAGTTGGTGGTGAACACTGAAATCAACCTAGAAGGGATATTTCAGAGAAAGGAGAAAATGATATGCAGTGTTTCACCTTAAAAGTAAGATAGTCAAAGAAGTTTTCGTAGTCAGTAGAATTACTGGATAAGTGGACAGCACAGATAAGTTAGTCTCAGACGAGACTCTTCTTTACAGCTGAATATAAATTTGCCTGTCTTACTTTTTCCGGAGGGTAAACATTATAACTTTTTAGCAATTTGTGTGTGTGTGTGTGTGTGTGTGTGTGTGTGTGTGTGTGTGTGTGTGTGTGTTCTTACCTTACCTAATTGTTCTTACCTAATTGTATCTTTACAGGAATGAGTCAAGCTCGTACTGTCCCGTGTCTTAAACCATATTTATCGTACATATCCTTAAATTTGTGAATTGTTTTGGCACACACTATTTCATTCGGTAGTGCATTCCATTGGTCAATTGCTCTGTTTGGGAAACTGAATTTCCTTACATCTTTATCACCTCTCTTCTTATGCAGTTTTTTGCAGTGTCCTCTTGCTGATGCTTCTCCATGTGTTAAGTAATCATTTATGTCTATTTTCTCCTTCCCTGATATGCACTTATATAGCATTATCATGTCACCTCTTTTCCTTCGTTCCTGTAGTGTTGGTAGATTCAGTTTATTTAGTCTTTCTTCGTAGCTTAGGTCCCTTAAGCTTGGTATCCATCTTGTAGCGGCCCTTTGAACTTTTTCAATCTTGTCTATGTGCTTTTTGAGATGAGGACTCCAGACTACTGATGCATATTCCAGGGTTGGCCTAATGAATGATGTTATTATCCTTCTTAGCATGTCTTCATTTATGTATGTGAATGCTATTCTCATATTTGCAAGCAGTGTATACATGTTCCGTACCTTCTCGCTGATGTGGTCAGCCGGAGATAGTCTGTTATTGATAATCACACCTAGATCTTTCTCTCTTTCTGATGTGTATAGGGTTTTATTTCCTAACTTATAATCCCAATCAGGTCTTTTTCCACTTTTACCAAACTTGATTACATGACACTTGTCCACATTGAATTCTATTTGCCATGTACTACTCCATTCATGAAGTTTATTTAATTCTTCTTGTAGCTCTTTACAAGAGTCTGTGTTAGTAATTCTCCTTTGTATTTTCGCATCATCTGCAAATATATTGAGATAGCTCTCATTTCCAGTGTTACTGTTTATATCATTTATATACACTAAAAACATGATTGGTGCCAGCACTGAACCCTATGGTACTCCACTAGTCACTTCTTTCCATGATGAGTAGTTTCCTCTTAGTACTGTTCTCATTTCTCTTTTTATGAGAATGTCTTGCATCCAACAAAACAGTTTGCCTCGAATTCCTCCTTGATGGTACAGTTTCCATAAAAGTCTTTGGTATGGTACTGTGTCAAAAGCTTTCTTGAAATCTAAATAGATACTGTCCACCCATCCTTCCCTTTCCTGTATTGTCTTTGTTACTCTGTCATAGTAGTTCAGCAGATTAGTAACACATGATTTTCCTTTTCTGAAACCAAACTGTCTTTCTGTTATCATACTGTGTTCTTCTAGATGGTTTACCCAAGCTTTTCTTATAAGCTTTTCTAATACCTTGCTTACAACACTGGTCAGTGATACTGGTCGGTAGTTGAGTGGATTTTGTCTATTTCCTTTCTTGAATAAGAGGACAATATTTGCTTTTTTCCAAAGATCAGGTAGTTTACCTTGACTCAAGGATTTCTTGAAAATTAAAAATAATGGTTTACTTAACTCCTTTGCACATTCTCGTAGTGCCCAACATGAAATTACATCAGGACCACTTGCTTTTCCTCTGTCTAATCTACTTAACTCCTCCTGTATTACGTTTTCTGCTATTTGTATATCTGGTAGTATGTGTAGACATGCATGTTCCACATAGTCCCTCTCAATATTTTTTTTTTCTGTAAAAACTAATTGGGAATTCTTATTTAGTGCTTCACAAATATCCTTCTCTTGTGTATAAGTGATTCCCTCGTCCGTAATTGATTGTATTATATCTTTTACTTTGGTTTTGCTTCTGATATAGCTTTTAAACAGCTTTGGTTGATCACTACTTTTATTTATTATATCCTCCTCAAACTGTCTTTGGGCTTCCCTCCTTATTCTTGTATAATCGTTTCTTGCCTGTTTGTAATTATTATACGCCCTTTCACTATTATGTCTTCTGTATCTATTCCACAACAAATCTCTTCTTTCTTTTGATTTTTTACATTCTGTATTGAATCATTTCTGTATTTTCATATAGCTTCTTTGTGCTGTGGGATGTACTTCTGGACTCCTATTTCATAAAATTCACAGAATTTTTTATATACAGCATTTAAATCTTGTCCTCTAAGCTCATTTTCCCAATCAACTTCTAAGAAATACTTCTTTAGGTCTGGATAATTTCCCTTTTTGTAGTTTAGGCTCTTTTTGTAACTGTCATTGCTGTTTACTATGTCATATGCTATCCTGAAGTTATAATTTAGTACTCCATGATCGCTTTTGCCGAGTGGAGGGTGATATATTAAACTGTCAATATCATGTTGCGTTAGGAAGAACTCTTGTACGAGATCCAGGAGCTTTTGGTCCCAACAGCTTTCTTGGCTAATTATATCTAGAGTATTCCAGTTTATATTTGTATTGAAATCCCCAGTTAGTATAATTCTTTCTGATTTCTCTTCCATTTTATGTAACAATGATCTTAAACTCTGAATTGTACTCTCTGCCAGGTTCTCATATTCATCTCTTTCCCATGTGTTTGATCTGGGTGGCATGTACAAATTGGCTACAATTACTTTACCTTCAGATGTGTTGATCCCTACTGCAATCAGTTCTACTTGTGATGGTATATCTAGTTTTATTTCATTGACTTTTAGATTTTTCTTAGTTAATATTATAATTCCTCCTCCTTTTTTTTAAATTTCTGTCTCTTCTCCATATATTGTATTCCTCTAAGTTTAGTGTGTCATTGGATATCCTTGGTGTTAATTTTGTTTCAGTTAGGCATATTATTTGTGGTTCATTTTCTCTGACACAATAATTCATCTCTAGTAATTTAGATACCATTCCATCCACATCTGAGTACATCAACTTTATCTTCTTGTTTATATACTTGTCATGACATGGTTCTACTACCTTCCTCCTTTTTATTCCATCCTGTTTGTGTACCACTTTCGTACCTGCAATCCTGTTACTTTGTTAGAAAAAAACTTCTTCTTCTCCTCTTCCGAGCTTCCCTCATTTTTTGTTTTTGCTTCCTCCCTTTTCTCTTTCAGTAATTCCAGTTTCTCTTGTGTTAGGCATCTTTTTATCCATAAATTTTTGAACTCCTCTTTTTCCATAAGATTCTTTTGCATTTTTTAGTATCTCTTCCACAGTGTTTACACTCTGGAAAGTCACCTTTAGAGGTCTTGTCTTGCTTTTCTCATATTTCCCTAACCTTTTGTGTTCCTCTATGTCTTTACTACAGATTTCCTCTGATACTTCCTTCAGTAAGCTCATTACATTTGCCATCTCCTTTTTGTCTCTTGTGATCTTGTTTTTTAGATCTTCCTCTTCTATACCAGTGATTACTATAGATTTGTTTATATCTACTGAATCTCTGACTAACTTTGGATTATTTTGGATTATTCTTTTCACTTCCTTTTTAATATTTTTTTTCCTCCACCCTTGTTTCTAAGTCTTTCTTTACTTTCACCATTTCAGCATACGTGGTTTCCACATCATTTTTGTAGCTTTGCACAGCTTCATTCACCTGTGTTATCTTCTCCTCAATATCACTGCTCTGGTCAATAAGACTGCTTACTTGCCTAATTGTCTCTCTGTCATTTTTTAAATCTTCCATAACACTCTCGTGATTGACTACTGTACTTGCCATTTCACTCACTTTCTTCCTAAGTGTACTCAATTCCACTGTTAGTTCACTGATGGTTGTGTCTTTCTTATTGTCCTCCCTTCCTAGTTTTTCTATTTCTTCCTTTTGCAAGTGCATCTGCTTCTTTATTTCATCAATTTCATTTTTGAAAGCCATTTCTAGTTTGTTGACACGTTCAACCAGTCTATTGTGAGTCTCCACTTCAACCAGTTGTTGGTAGAAATCATCATTTTGCTTTTTACTTTTATCCCTTTTCGTTTCCAAATTTGCTTTACTAAAGTATGTATCCATTTTGCAATACTAAAAGTGCAAAGTATATACTTACAATCCCCGTGTTGTTGTAGACTAAACAAGCCTCAGATGACTCAGCATTATTCTTTCGTCTTGTTTTTCTTTCCTGTTTGAACAAGTCTTTAAACTTTTTTTTTTTCCTTTTAATAATGAAAAATCATTTAGTCTAACCTAGTACAGAGCTTGACTCATGCAAAGATACTAATTTAGGTAATGCCACTGGCCGTGTTGGTTTGGTACGGAGCGCCAATGTCGCACGTCCTACTCGGTTGAATCCCTCTACGTGTGTGTGTGTGTGTGTGTGTGTGTGTGTGTGTGTGTGTGTGTGTGTGTTCTTACCTAATTGTTCTTACCTAATTTTATCTTTACAGGAATGAGTCAAGCTCGTACTGTCCCGTGTCTTAAACCATATTTATCGTACATATCCTTAAATTTGTGAATTGTTTTGGCACACACTATTTCATTCGGTAGTGCATTCCATTGCTCAATTGCTCTGTTTGGGAAACTGAATTTCCTTACATCTTTATCACCTCTCTTCTTATGCAGTTTTTTGCAGTGTCCTCTTGCTGATGCTTCATATGTTAAGTAATCATTTATGTCTATTTTCTCCTTCCCTGATATGCACTTATATAGCATTATCATGTCACCTCTTTTCCTTCTCTCCTGTAGTGTTGGTAGATTCAGTTTATTTAGTCTTTCTTCGTAGCTTAGGTCCCTTAAGTTTGGTATCCATCTTGTAGCGGCCCTTTGAACTTTTTCAATCTTGTCTATGTGCTTTTTGAGATGAGGACTCCAGACTACTGATGCATATTCCAGGGTTGGTCTAATGAATGATGTTATTATCCTTCTTAGCATGTCTTCATTTATGTATGTGAATGCTATTCTCATATTTGCAAGCAGTGTATACATGTTCCGTACCTTCTCGCTGATGTGGTCAGCTGGAGATAGTCTGTTACTGATGATCACATCTAGGTCTTTCTCTCTTTCTGATGTGTATAGGGTTTTATTTCCTAACTTATAATCCCAGTCAGGTCTTTTTCCACTTTTACCAAACTTGATTACATGACTGTGTGTGTGTGTGTGTGTGTGTGTGTGTGTGTGTGTGTGTGTGTGTGTGTGTGTGTGTGTGTGTGTGTGTGTGTGTGTGTGTGTCTTATGTTTAAGATCAAAATTTTGCTCCTGATTGTAACAGCAGGAGATGAAGGGATATAATATGTTTAGGAATATAGCCTGTATACATTAGAGATAAAATTCAAGCCTTCTGGCTTTCTGGTAGCATCAGGTGAAAGATGACAACGGCATTTAGGAATTACAGCATAAAGTGTAATATCATGAATAGTAGATGGCCTGTCTCTCCGTAAAAAGCAGACTTATTATCAGAATGTCTATCATGCTTTAACTTACAGTACACTGTGAAATCTGCAGCATAACAAAATCCTTGTAAAGTTAATTTGACATTTGGCTTGACAAACTTGACTGAAACCAGTAATTGATGTGGCTGGGTCATGTACCACTATACTACACCCACTAATAACTGATAGGACTGGGTCAAGTACCACTACACTACATCCATTAATAACTGACAGGGTTGGGTCAAGTACCACTACACTGCACCGTCTAATAATTGGTAAGGTTGAATCAAATACCACTACACTACACTACACCTTCTAGTAAATGCAGTTTTGGATAGGAAGGTAAAAAGTAAAAGTTTGAGTGGCTGGTTTTTGTCCTAACTCTTTTTCAGCAGTTTTTGAAGATATCTACTTTGATAACGACCGATGGTGGTGGCTGGTACGATTTTGGGGACAATTCAGTCATCAGCACTCCACACTTTGTATTTGTCATTGTTATATTGACGGTTATTGTTTAGACTATATACCACAAAAGCATTCGTACGTTTTGCCAGTACAATTTTCACTTCCAGTTTGATCCAAATGGTATCAGTTATGACGTGCAACAAGTCTGCAACTCCAGATATTACAGCATCCTCTCTTTTTTTGGTTTCACAGCGACTGGAACTTCTGCTGTTTCGTTGAATATTCTGTGTAGTTGTTCGAGGAAATTGTAAACAGAATACAAGTACTATAGCCCTTCACTTTATTTTCCCATGTTTAAAGTTAGTCAACAGCTTCAGGTAGCTTTCTTATAGGCCTATTACACTGTACAAAGATACTCTCTTACAATTATAACTCGCTGATAAATGTAATGTAATATAGTATTGTTAGTGATTAAACAGAGTTGCCAGGGTCAGGTATTGCTACCCATGCTGCTACTACATCTTCATGCACATTTTTTTTGCCTTTCAGGTAAAGTTTGTTTGGATACAAGCAGATTATTTATCACTCTGTTTCTAACTTTCTGCCTATCCATTTTTATCTCTGTGTTTATGTGGCTTTCTCACTGTATATGTCTGTTTGTCTGTCTAACTGTCTGTCTGACTGTTTAATCATGGATTTGTTGTAATGGTACAGCTGCACAGAACAGCTTAGTGCCATTACCACAACTACTTAGTTCACAAGAATTTCCCTTTGATTCATTTACTGTACATCTGTATGACTATAAAATGGTGAAATTCCCAAAACGGCCCAGTGATATGTTTTACGCGGGATGGCACTAAATGTAAATAAAAATGGTGACGAAATAAAGTCTTCTGATTTGCTGGCCACCTAGAACAAAAGTTTCTTAAATTTAATTTGTAAAATCTGATACCGGTATAAAGAAAATGAAAATCACAGTAGCTTTAATAACAATGGAAAAGAAAATGCTGCAACACTGCCGTGAAGTGAATATCAAAATGAGTGCAGGGAAAAGTGGGACAACAGTCTTATTTCAAGCATTATCAGAAGCAAGGAACAAAGAATTATGAAGGCGGTCCTACCTCTCATAAGATGTAACGTCGGGTAAGAGGTAGATTTACAAAGTGGGACAACAGTCTTATTTCAAGCATTATCAGAAGCAAGGAACAAAGAATTATGAAGGCGGTCCTACCTCTCATAAGATGTAACGTCGGGTAAAAGGTAGATTCACAGATAGACGGGTATATGTATAGACTTCCAAGGTACTTAAGAAGCAAAAGAAGGATTGTATTCAGTCTATCGTGTAGCTTCGGAACGTTTTTTTTTTTTTTTCTTGTGTCTTACCAGGTCGATCACGGAGATGAACATAACTATTACTTAACACTGAAAATACTATATCTGGAAGTCTGAAAGAGGAGTGGCAATGAGTGCATTTAATTTTGCAGGAGAAAGAAAACATCATGACTGATGAGCAGATTTGTGACAAGAGAAATAACTCACAACATTAAAAGAACTGGAAACTACGTAAAATATCTGTAGTCGGTAAGACTGAAAAGAACCATGCAGATACAACGACAGCATCCACAGACAAATTGTTCTTAAAATAAGTGAACCTTTTAACTGGACATTACATGGAGAATCTTGTATATTATCAGAACGTCCTCTCCTGACATGTATTTGTCACGGTGGGAATGTGAATTTATTAATTAAAAATGCTGGATGTTACTTGAAAATAGAGACAAGGAATTGACTTGTGAAAATCAAGCAGTAAGTTTAACTTTATGTGACTTACTTCGCCAATTCTCTAAGGACGAGAATTTATGAACTTTCTCAACAGGACACAGCAGAGACTAATAACTCACGTGTGCTGTTTAGTACTGTTAGCCTCTCGAGAAAGTGACTCCACCCCTGACAATCAATAACTAATGCTATTAATAATAAACAGGTTCTTGCTGGTGCTTAACTCCTGGCTGGCACAACGGATTTAAGTTTGATACAAAGGAACTGGCCTAAGTACCAGTTACGAATATTGTAAAGAGTTTGTGCAAACTAGGAGCAGCAACTAAAATAAGCTTAATGTGGAGAAATAAAACACGAGTCTAATTACATTAAGCTCAAAGAAAAAAAAACTGTAAATTTATTGATTACAATAAAATAAATTTGCGTTATATGAATCTCAAAATAAATTCAAAAGGAAAATTTCATGGTCGCTAGGGGGCTCATGAATTCAAATAACAAGAGAATACACTCACTCGCTCATTCAAAAGCTAATTAAACTTAAGCCTAGAAAAACGAACAGAAATACTGGTCAGTGGAGGGGAGCCAAAACAAAAGTCTGGGCGCCTGTGATGAACACCAACACTGCTATTCGCTCCAAGCCCACTTCGCCAATCAATGTCTAGGTGGAGATTCAGGAATTCGCTGTACAACAGAGACGCTGCTCTACATTGGGCACAAAATGATCCTATCCTCACAACGATTCCGAACTGACTGACTTCAAACTCAGAAGGGAGGTACGAGCTTGCCGTATTAGCAGGAAGTAGGGGTGGCCTAACTCCAACAGTCAATGGAAAGAAGGTGAATGATATAGGCTCACAATAAATCACTCAGTGAAAGCACTAATGTCGTGGATAAGAATGGTCACTCGTGAAAAAGTGACAAATGTTCTGAAAACCATCCCAATTGAAGTGAATATGAGGATGGTTGAACCGAGTGATGCCCAGTGGGAATTCCACTAGAGTTCATGGTTTTCTCATTAAAGTACAATGTCACAAATTTATATAAATACGCTCGCACAAATTCATGACATTACACCCCATGAAAATCAAATTTTTCTTCAGAAAAATTTTTGATATACATACATATAAATCCTAACTCAGTCACACAAGATTGACACTGCGGTGTGTGTACTATCCTGCTACAGGAGAAAATCACAGTCGCCCATGAGCGTAAAAAACTCGTATTTACGTTAATAGAAGCAAGCTTGAGGAAAAAACTCTGTGACGACAGTGAAAAATTCTGTACTCAGGTCAAACTGAGTAATAAGGTCGCTACATTTACATTAACAACTGATTGTTATTTAGCGTGACGTATGTAATACACGTTGTAGGTGTGACAGTTGTGGTGTAACTGTGTGTACGTGTAAAATGATAATACAGATCAAAGTAAATAAAGACAACGAGGCAGAAGAGAAGAGGCAGCAGCATACAGCAGAGACGATCAGCTGATCTGCACGACAAAGTTGCTACACCCGCCAGCTGCACCTGCAAAAGCAATCAAGATGGAGCATCAAAAGTGTCAGTACGACAAACAGTTTTTATTAAATTACAATTTCTTTCTCTGCCTAGTAGTCGATACTTGTGTTACAAAAAGTAACTATTATTTTGTTAATGGATAAATTATTAACCAGGAAACGTAGTCCTTGGATTGCTTAAATCTCTGAGGACCCCTGTAGTTTACTGGTTAAACCTACATTCAGTGGCGTATATAGGGGGAGGGGGCACTCGGCTATGGCCCCCCCCTTTTGTCCCAGTAGGCCTACATATCTGCAGATCTAAATACATATACAAGTAATCAATGAATTCAGCCGTAAAAATAGGCTGCTTGATTTCAAATGATCAACTTTCACACGACTTTAGTAATCTCTCTCTCTCTCTCTCTCTCTCTCTCTCTCTCTCTCTCTCTCTCTCTCTCTCTCATGCGAGTTATAGTTTAATATGCTCAATGTTTCATATACAGTACTCTCTCTCTCTCTCTAAGTCATTAATGCGAGTTTTAGTTTATTTTTTTTAATATTTCATATAAAAATGAACATTGCAGCTTCCAAGAATGTAGGAATCAACAATTGCATATGATCTACCATTTTTTTTTTTTATACATACCGGGTACTGTAGAATTCCCTATTTAAATATTTTTCAAACAGCTCATTCTTGTTTCAGCCAAGATACTTAAACTTCTTTATATTGTTTTGCCACTGAATATCAAATAAGTGCAATGTATCCCTCCTGAGGCCTCAAAATGCCCCTAATAGTGCTTGATTTCCAAAAAATTTCCTGGGGCGGCTTACACCGCCCCCCCAGATCCCCCAGCTGTAGAGGCTCGCTTCGCTTGCCCCCCCCTTAACAAAATTCTGGATTCACCCCTGTGGCCCTCCCCTTTCCACGGACCTATATACGCCACTGCCTACATTATTAACCAGGAAACGTGCTAGTCCTTGGATTGCCCAAATCTCTAAGAACGGGCAGTTTACTGGTTAAACCTACATTATTAACCAGAAAACGTGTTAGTCCTTGGATTGCCCAAATCTCTGAGAACGGGCAGTTTACTGGTTAAACCTACATTATTAACCAGGAAACGTGCCAGTCCTTGGATTGCTCAAATCTCTGAGAACGGGCAGTTTACTGGTTAAACTTAACACTACACTTATGATTAATAACGGCAAGCTGAGAATCCCTATGCAATCTCGGGCAGGTCACATTTTAACACCCAACATGTGTGTGAATACTCATGTGGATAATGTGCATTCTCCGGGAATCCTCAGAGAGGCCCACTGCTCAAGGCACCACAAGGTAATTCAAACACAGCCTCGGATTGTCCTTGCAGGGGTCTCGAACTTCCCCTTAACCTACAATATACATGTATATACAGGCCCTGGACGTAATGTGTCCTGTGGGACCAACGGACGAGACTTCAGATCTTCTGAGACACTAATAACTGGGAACCAAGCTAGTCCTTGGATTGCATAAATCTCTGAGGACGCCTGTCTTACGGAACCCAGCATACAACAGTTGCCCATGTTAGTCATCAGTTAGCAGGCGAGACATCAGGTCTGCGCCTACATTGTCACTTCCCTTGATGTATCTCACAACAAAGTTAAACTGCTGCAAATACAGTGTCCAGTGTGTCAATCTTGCATGAGCTGTCTTAGTCGTGCTGAGACTAGTGAGTGGGATATGATCGGTTTCCAGAGTGAATGGTGCTCCATATAAATAATAGTAATATTTCTTAACACCATCAACGACGGCCAACAGTTCCTTCTCAACAGTACTGTAATTCCTCTCGGCGGGTTTTAGCTTATGGCTGTGGTATGCCACTGGGAAAATTCCACCTTCTGTTTCTTGCATTAATACGGCACCTACTCCATCTTGTAAAGCATCAGTGTGCAGCATGAAAGGTTCATTGGAATCAGGCAACTGCAAGATAGGCTCCTTACACAGCATATTCTTAAAGGCGGCAAAAGATCTCTCTTGCGCTTCTCCCCATTCAGTGGTGTTTGGAGCATGTTTCCCAAGCACCTCGTACAACGGTTGGACAATGAGAGCAAAGTTGGGGATAAAACTCCTATAATACCTCACTAGGCCAAGGAATGCCCTAACCTGTTTCTTGGTCACGGGTCTCGGGGCTTCCCTAAACTTTCTGATCTTGTTGCCCTGACACCTGCAGCGATTGTTGCCAACAATATATCCGTGGAACTCCACCTCACTGTGAGCAATTTTACACTTGCTAGGTATCAGAGTCATGTTGAAACTCCGGAGTCTACTGAAGACAATTTGCAAGAGTCTGAGGTGCTCCTCCAACGTGGCAGAATGAACGAGGACATCATCAATGAACATTTTTACTTCTACAATACCATGGAGCACTTGTCTCATGGCATGATTGAATACTGCTGGGGAATTGTTAAGTCCAAATGGGAGGACTTTATACTGATACAGCCCCCTAGGAGCAGCAAAGGCAGTGAACTGACGGCTCTCAGGGTGAAGGAAAATCTGAAAGAATCCCTTCACCAAATCGAGCATCGTGAAATATCGTGACCCCTGCCAGCTTGGAGAAGATGGCAATGTGGTCACTCATTGGCTCAGCATCCACTTTGGTGATTGTATTTAGCCTCCTATAGTCACCACAAATCCTGACTCCACCATCCTTCTTGCGGACTACAACCATTGGGCTACAGTAAGGAGATGAGGACTTTTCAATAATATCCGCAGTCTCCATGTCGGCAATTTCGTTGTCTACTGCGTCCAGTAGTCGCATGGGAATCCGATATGGCTTAACCTTTACTGGAGTATTGCTGGTCAACTCAATTGACAATCAACCTTTGCGAGTCTAGGTTGGTCAGAGAAGACATCAGCATACTGACAGAGCAGTGACCTTATGGCATTCTGGTCACCTAATCCTAAGTCAGTGTTAAGTAAGACATCTCCGACAGTCTCCTCCTGACGGGACTGAACGGTTAAGGGCTCGTCATCATGGTCATCAGCTGGGATCACTGCAGTTGCTCCGGTTTCTTCTAGTGGCTGATCACTGTCATCGGCTACTCGTGGGCCAGTCTCCTCGGGGTTTGATTCATGATATGCCTTCAACATGTTAATGTGGAACCTTTTACGAAGATTCCCCATCTGAATTATGTAGCTGAGGTCTGAAATGCATTCTGCTACATCATATGGACCCTTCCACTGTGCCAGCTACTTGTTCTGGGCAGTGGGGACTAACGCCAAGCACTTATCGCCTGGACTGAGCTTCTGAAGCTTTGCCTTTATATCATAATAAGCTTTTTGAACTTCAATAGCCTTGATCAATTCTTTCTTAGCTAACTCGCACGTTGACTGGAGGCGGTCAGCTAGATCAAGGACATAGGTGTAGGTGGTCTTGACTTTAGGGTCTGGTTCTTCATCGTCCCATAACTCGCGAAGAACTTGAAGTGGTCCACGGACCGACCTTCCATACACCAGTTCAAAAGGTGAGAATTTCAAAGAATGCTGTGGGGTTTCTCGATAAGCAAATAGAAGAGGAGCAATGAACCACAGCCATTCCTTTGGCTGTTCAGCAGCTATGCGCTTTAACATCTTCTTGAGAGTCCCATTGAACCTCTCACACAACCTGTTACACATGGGATGATAGGGCGTAGTTCGCAAGCCTCGGTTGGACAACAACCTGAATGCTTCATTCATCATTGCAGAGGTGAACTGTGAACCCCGGTCACTTAAGACCTCCTTGGGGATACCTACGTTACAGAACACTTCAATCAATGCCTCAGCAACAGTGACGGCCTCTATATTCTTAAGGGCCACGGCTTCAGGCCACCGTGTGCTGAAATCAACAATAGTGAGGATATACTTTGATCCATCACTTGTCCTAGGAGAGATTGGCCCAACAATGTCAACTGCTACTCTCTCAAATGGTTCAGAGATTATAGGCATTGGTTTCAATGACACAGGATGGACACGTCCCCAGTCAGTGGTGCACTGACACACATCACAGGAACGCACAAGCCTAGTTATTTCCTGTCCATTCCTGGCCAGAAAAAGTCAGCATGGATGTGGTCAGAGGTTTACTTTTGGCCCATGTGACCTCCCATCACTGAACAATGACCTAATTCGAACACTGCTCGGCGATATTTTGCGGGAACGATGAACTGCAGTCGAACCTCACTGTGGGGTGTTTGTGACTCATGGTACAGCCATCCTCGCTTATGAAGGAACCTGGCTTGGCCTCCCCGTGAATACTTAATTACACTTCCCTCCAGCTTCTTACGCACTTAGGCAAGTGTCGGGTTGGACTGTTGTTCTTGGACAACATCTTGGCTACGAATCAGATCTTGCGGCATTGCAACGGTCAACGGGGTGACACGGGTTGAAGCCTTGGGCATGGCTCGTGTTACTGCAACAGCCGAAGTCTGAGTAGCAACATCTACCGCACAATTATTTTTGACACCAGGTATGTTGCCGATAATGAGGTCAAACAAAGGTTCTGGCATGACAACAGCAGCTGTCAAGCCAATGTAGAAAGAAGATGCCACCTGGATACGTGCCTCAGGGAACAATCTCACTGATCCATCAATAAGTCTAACTTGGATCTGCTTACCTCTGTAATCGCTGGGCCGAACTAAACTTTGCTTGATGGAGCAACCTGAGGAACCATTATCTCTCAGAACATTTACGGAAACACCTCCCACAAACCCAGGCTGAACAAGAAAGACAGTGTTGCTGGTGGAAGAATCTGAGGAGGTAACAGCCAGTCATTGATGAGACTGCGGAACGAATGACGCAGCAAATGTGGCGCCCTTCATGCTCACCATCTGAAGAGTTAGAGCATTGACCACCTGAGTTGGAGAGTTCACTGTCGCTGGGGGACTAGTGAACTGTGGAGAAGTACCTGTACTGGTGGGGTTGGCACCACTGTGCGTTTGTTGTGGAATGAAGGCTGCATTTGCATCCTGCCTCTGATACAGTAAAGTCGATTGTCCTGGCTGAGGGTTACGTGGTTTGTCCTTGCTCTGCTGCTGCTTGAAATACCGGTACTGCTGCTGGTTAGGGTTCTGCTTGTCGTACCACTTCCACTCAGGTTTCTGGGTGTTTTGCCCCTGGTCCTTCTTCTGTGGTTTGTTTGGACCTTGGCCATTATTCTGAGAATGGCCTTGATGCTGGGATTCTGTCTGAGATGGTTTCCCAGATGTGTCAGCTTTCCTGTTCCAGATGTGTTGCTTACGAGTTTGATACCCATATGCAGTGAAGAATGCATCAGCCTTCTCCACCATTTGGCTGGCATCCCTTACCTGGCAGATCTTAAGCTGAGCCATAAGCTCAGCAGGCCGTGACTTTTCTAGCTGCGTGTGCAGCATAAGGTCAATTATCGCCTCTCGCACGGGAGGAGTTTCATCTTTCTCTATCCACTCATCTAAGTAAGCAGTAAGCGAATCAAGAAACTGAACAGCCATCTCCTTTTCTTGTAGATGCGCCCTCATAAACTTACTCCTGGCGTCGTCAACGGTGAGACAGTATGCTTTGATGAATGCGGCCTTCATCATCTCATACTTGAGATTGTCTCAACGAATTCTGTGGAGAATATCGAGAGCAGGGCCCTCGAACAAGCTAAGAAACTGGAGCCGCTTTGCTGCCTCATCCAGCTGGTACAGCTGAGCCATGTCTTCGAAACGAGCTATGAATGGCTCGATTCACTCGCCTTCATTGTATGGAGGAAGCTTGATGCATGGGGTCGCCAGAACATGTGCAGGGAGAGTGCTCGTGGAGCTTGGGTTAGCTGCACCAGATGTGTCTGAAGCCAAGGAGTCTTGCTTGAGCTTCAGCATCTCAAGTTCATGTTTCTCACGTGCCTCACGCTCAGCACGTTCGTGTTCTTGTTCTCTCTCTCGTTGTTCTCGCTCGTGTTCACGTTCTCTCTCTCGGTTTTCTCGCTCGTGTTCCTGTTGTTCTTGCTCATATTCACGTTGAATTCTACGCTCTTCACGGGCATCATTCTCACGCTGCTGTTCGTAACTAAACCGTGAGAGCACATACTCTTTAATTTGTTGGGGGTCGGTAAGCCCCATATCTTTGGCTTCCTGTACATATATATTAGTAGCCATGATGCTAACTCAGCTAAGGCTGAGTAGACTAAAGACTGAGTACTGACTACTATTTTGCAGAGAAATGCTAATTAAAAGTAAAGAATATAGGCACAGGTTGGTGGTGACCAGTTTTCTCTAGTTAAACTGGCAAAGAAAGAAAAAAAAAATGCATCTGACTGGGAAAACTATTACGTAAAATTAATAGAAATGAATCAATAACCACCGGTAAGATAGTGTTCTGGTGCCAATATTGTTTCCCACGACTAGTTGTTGTTTCACACTATTGTTGCATGTTACATATAAAGTTGTTTATTCATAATTAACAATGTGCAACATAGAATGAATGATAAATAACCAAATACCATTTCACTGTAAAGTGAGGCTTGGGATGGTGTGCGCAATCAGACATCTTCTTTTAATCAAAACCTAGGTAAAGGGAAGGCGATAGAGAAATATAAATTGTATATATGTTTAAGTCTTGGGGGAAATATTTACCTTGCTGGTATACTTTAATGTAATCAATACTACTTTATTGAGGTGTATAATGTACATGGTACAGTTATGATGCTTCTATTCATGTATAAATCCCAGTTGTCTGTGGAGGTTTAGCACCACTGATTTTGCTGACCCAGTGTCACACCTAGAGGGGATGCTGGCCAGCTAGAGCAGAACGCACATATCATTAGAACGAGAGGGACGTATAACTCTGAGCTCCCTGTGTCGCAGTTGTATCTTTCTGTGGCCAATAAACAGAGATTTAATCTGCTCAGTTTCAATTCACCTGCACACGCTACCTTCAAAATTCCTCCAACAGGATTCTACACCGATTTCCCACCATCTTCAGTGAGTGAGAAGACGTTTTGGTGGAGTGTGTCACCCGGAAGTGACTTCAACAAGGGGCAATGTTAACCTTGCTTGGAACTGTGAGGTCACGACTCAGCTGATATACATAAATTGGTGATTAGCTGTGAGGTTCCAAGCTGATATATTAGTGACTGGTTGAGGAATCCATACAGCCTAAACAACAGTGCCTATAGACTTTAATGATAAATACCTAGGTGTGAGTGGGTGAGTATTATCTCGTTAATAACTTTAGAGCTAGGAGTCAATATTCTGGAATGAGGTCGCCAGATGTCACGGGGGGAATGTGAATTTATGAATTAAAAATGCTGGATGTTACTTGAAAATAGAGACAAGGAATTGACTTGTGAAAATCAAGCAGTAAGTTTTACTTTATGCCGGCTTACTTCGCCGATTCTCTAAGGACGAGATATTATGAACTTTCTCAACAGTACACAGTAGAGACTAATTACTCACGTGTGCTGTTTGTAGTACTGTTAGCCTCTCGAGAAAGTGACTCCAACCCTGACACCTGCTAATAATAGTACACAGGTTCTTGACGGTGCTTAACTCCTGGCTGGCACAACAGATTTAAGTTTGATACAAAGGAACTGGCCTAAGTACCAGTTACGAATATTGTAAAGAGTTGTGCAAACTAGGAGCAGCAACTAAAATAAGCTTAATGTGGAGAAATAAAACACGAGTCTAATTACATTAAGCTCAAAGAAAAGAACTGTAAATTTACTGACTACAATGAAATAAAGTTATGTTATATGAATCTCAAAATAAATTCAAAGGGGGAATTTCATGGTCGCTAGGGGACTCATGAACTCAAATAACAAGAGAATACACTCACTTGCTCATTCGAAAGCTAATTAAACTTAAACCTAGAAAAACGAACAGAAATACTGGTCAGTGGAGGGGAGCCGAAACAGAAGTCTGGGTGCTTGTGATGAACACCAACCCTGCTATTCACTCCAAGCCCACTTTGCCAATCACCGTCTAGGTGGAGATTCAGGAATTTGCTGTACAACAGAGACGCTGCTCTACGCTGGGCACAAAATGATCCTATCCTCACGACGATCCCGAGCTGACTGACTTCAAACTCAGAAGGGAGGTACGAGCTGGCCGTATTCGCAGAAAGTAGATGTGGCCTAACTTCAATGGTCAACGGAAAGAAGATGAACGATATAGGCTCACAATGAATCACTCAGTGAAAGCACTAATGTCGTGGATAAGAATGGTCACTTGTGAAACAGTGATGAATGTTCTGAAAACCATCCCGATCGAACTGAATACAAGGACGGTTGAACTGAGTGATGTCCAGTGGGAATTCCACTAGAGTTCGTGGTTTTCTCATTAAAGTACAATGCCACAAATTTACATTAATACGCTCGCGCGAATTCGTGGCAGTATTGTAGTCAGATTTCCCTTGGCAGTCTTAGCTGTAATTCCACTGTGATCGGGTATTCTGGCAGCTCTTGCTTGAAGTGCATTTGATGGAGCAAAACAAGCCCTCAGCACAACAACAATACCACGAACTCCATCTATTGTTTAATCTCTACCACAGGAAGTTATGGTAGTAAATGTCCTGGCACCACTGCAGAAAATCTCGGAAAATAAATAGTCTCAGGGTGTTAAAACTGATTACTTAAGAATTGTGCTTGCTGTTCCAGCATGAATGTTTTAATGCCGTGCTGATGTGACTTCAGTGGAGAATGTTATTTTGACGAAATTTTATTCTACCGACTGTTCCCTGCTACCGTTAGGCTTCCGTGTCGTGACTATGAGATCAACAATGCATTACTGCTAGTGAAAGTCATTCCATAAGAGCCTTAAGAAGCCAGCCTGGATGATATGTTTATTTATTTTTTTAATGCGAGGAAGAAGGAACCAAAGGCCATGAGCCCGCAGTAACAGTTCCCTCCAAGAGAAAAACAAAATACAATAGAGAGCCAAATTCAAGATCCGATCATTTTGAGATGCCTGGACACACTGCGTTTGAAAGACTGGAGATCATAGGCAGCAGGAAATACAGACAGAGGGAGACAGTTCCAGAGCTGACCTGTTGCATAAATGAAAGACTGGGAGTAACGCTTAACTCTTGCATTAGAGAGTTGGACAGAAAAGGGATGAGAGTTTGCTGCCAGACGGGTGCTATGCGCCTGTCGTAGAGGTGGAGGAATGCAAGCAGACAGTTCAGAGGAGCAGTGACCATTAAAGTAGCGATAGAAAAGAGATAAAGATGCAACAGTGCGGTGAAGAGACAGAGGTTGAAGGGAGTCAGTAAGAGGAGGAGAGTTAATGAGACGAAAAGCCTTTGACTCCATCCTATTGAGAAGAGCTGTATGTGGGGAGCCTCCCCACACATGAGAGTGGTACTCCACACAGGGGCGGATAAAACCCCTGTATAGAGTCAACAATTGTGCAGGGGTAAAGAAAGAGCGGAGTCGGCTTAGCACACCCAATCTCTTGGAAGCAGATTTTACAAGAGATGTAATATGATCTTTCCAAGATAAGTCCAGAGTAAATGAAACCCCAAGCATGTTCAAGGATGATGCAGGATTAAGCTGAATATTATTAAACATTAGTGGGTATACCTGTGGAAGATTTTGTCGGGTTGATAGGTGTAAGAACTGAGTCTTAGATGCATTAAAGACAACCATATTATTTTTACCCCAGTCAGATTTTCCCTGCATTATCCCATATATACTTCTCTAATTTCCCCCAGCTTTTTCGATACTTTATTTCATTACTTCCAGGTATACCCGATACATACTTTTCACATGATTTACATCGTTTCCTGCACACTCAGCAATTAACATCATGGATAGTTTGGTGATTTACCTGTAACACTGTTAGTATCATGTCTTTGTCATTTGTGAGTATTTTTGACAGTGCTGAGTCTGTTTACATAAACTTGGTTCTTTTAAGTGTGTCTGCTGTTCGTTGGATGAGGGGGAATAATAATAATAATAATAATAATAATAATAATAATAAGAAGAAGAAGAATGATAATAATATAAAAATAAGTAATATTAATAACCATAATAATAATAATAATAATAATAATAATAATAATAATAATAAATAAAGAGAACGTGGTAATTTCAATGTTAATATTAAAATTTATAGATGTATTGAGAAATGAGGAAAAAAAAAAAGAAAATCTCCATCTAGAACTTCAACACCCGATGCATTGTGAACCTCATCATTGTGTGACAAAAAACAAAAATGTAAACGTGTTGACATAAATGGCTTAATGAAACAGATATTAACTTGGCTTTATTTAGCATTATCAATTTCTGTGAAGTGATTCATCTTGTATTATTTTTAGACATAATTTCCTTCATCACCATCTCTCCGTATGCACACCTACTTCAGTTTTCCCTCCTATTATTTTCTTTCTAATTTTTTCTCGCGTTTTGGTTCTCCGAGTTTTATCACTCGTTTTTCTCCTTCTTACTTTTCCTACTGTTTCATCTATTGTTCTCCTCGTTTGTCTTCCTGACATTTTTTTTTTATTTATGTTCTCCAAATCTCTTGTTCTTGTTCTCTTTTTCATTTTTCCTCTTCTCTGCTCTTATCAGTTTCTTTCTCCTAGTAGGACGTTTCTTGTCTTACTTCCTCTTTTCCTTCCTTATCCTCTTCGTTTTTTTCCTTCTAGCTCGCGATTTTTTCTTTTTTTATTTTCCTGTTCTCCTTTTTTCTTCTTCTCGTGTCTGTTTTCTGTTATTTTTCCTATTTTTCTTCGTTTATTCCTTCTTTCTCCTCCTGTGTGGTTCCGTGTCATAATGTCTTTGTGTGTTCGTGGTAATCCTCTGCGGCCAGTAAATGCACCTGCTGCCTTTTATCTCAATCTTCCCATCCTTCATTGTCAAGGAATGACTGGAAGGAGAGGGTGTGGGAATGTATGAGGGAGGGTGCTCTGTGCTGGGAAGGAGGGGCACCATTGTGTAAGAATAGAATGCATGTTGTTGTTCTTCTTCATAATAATAATAACAATAATAATAATAATAATAATAATAATAAGTAGAACACCACAGAACTGTCAAATGACAATTTTGATAAAGAAAAATTTCCCACTGAAACTACCTACTAGAAGCCGAGCAACAAAGTCTCCTTGTGGTTAAGTTCACTGATCTTGTGCATGTCACCATTGGTCATTACAGTCGTATAAGTCCACAAAGTTTGGTGGCTCTAGCTTTAATCCTTCATGGAAAATTACGAGACATTCAGAATATCTGGAAAAGTCCCACTATTTACTCTTGTCTCAGAGAATAATCAACTGATTGGAACCATACTCCCTTCGGCACTGCGTCCTCCTTAAGGCTATTTTGTAGTAAAATTTTAGCTTCCTAACTTAAGCGGTTCTTGAGATATCTTGGCTGACTCATGCTTCTTTGTTCCAGGTAATATCCAGAGATCCGGTTGATGGACTGGCACCATAAATGTCCCAGGGAAGCGGACAGGCGTCCGACTAAGTTGACCATGTTTGAAGGCTGCAGGCCAAATAACCTTTGAAATAGCTCAATTTTAAAATAAGTAATAATTATAATAATAAGACAAGATAAATAAAACTTTGCTCAGGGAAAGTTTCAAGTATTGACAAGAACAATTATACTTGTGACAGGGATATGGGAAGTTTTAATAGTAATATTGTCAAAAAAAAAAAAACTTCCCACAGGGTTGTCGGATGTTTTAATAATAATAATAATAATAATAATAATAATAATAATAACAATAGTAGTAATATAATAATAATAATAATAATAATAATAATAATAATTAAAACACCGAAAAATTTCCCAGCGACTGTTTTGATTAAGAAAATCTTCCTACAGCCACTGCCTACTAGAACCCGAACTGTAAAGGGATCTTAAGGTCAAGGTCACTTATCTTGTGCATGTCACTTTAGGTCATCACAGTCTATAAGTCCACCAAGTTTGGCGGCTCTAGCTTTAATCCTTCGTGGAAAATTAGGTGACATCGGGAATATCAAGAAAAGTCCAAATATTTCATCCTAAGCAAACTCAACCAATAATCAACAGATTGGAATCATACTCCTTTCCACACTGCGTATGCTCTAAGGCTATGTTGCAGTAAATTTTCTAGTACCTTGCTTAAGCGGTTCTTGAGATAACGTGGCTGACTCACTTTTCTGTGTTATGGATAATATCCAGAGATCCGGAGGACGGATTGCCACTATATTTGGCCAAAAGAAGCGGACTGCCATCCGACTAAGTTGACAAAGCTTGAAAGCTCTAGGACAAAAGTATATCCCTTGAATTATAGCAATTTTTTAAATAAGCAAGAATAATAAAAATAATACTGACGAGAATAATAATAACTTCCCACAGGAATTTGGGAAGTTCTAATAAGAATATGAAATACATGAATGCTGTTTGAAAATCCAAAAAAATGTAAAACCCAGTGAGTTGGGTTCATAAACAGAAAATTTTTCCCGTTGGGAGTGAATGACAGTTGTGTATTAGTGAGACCCCCAGAGAGCGTTATGGTGAGGTTTTCCACCCAACCCTCAGCAAACAACAAACACATAAACACGTTCACAGGTAAACAAGTGCATAAAATAAATGATTCATACAGTTAATCCATTATCATATAGTGTTTGTTATTATTATGTGTGTACAAGTATTGCAATATTCATAACACTTTCACTACCCTGATGTGAATGAATACCTACGCCGGCAGAAAAATAGAAAAAGAAATATAAAGAAAGAAAAGGAATAAAATAATGAAAAAAATGAAGCAGAAACTCATCGCACTGAAGGTGTTGAGACTTTTTTGTCCCTTGAATTCTGTATTTCTCTACCTTTTGGTTTCTTTGACATTTCCTTGTCTTCCATACTTATGACCTTGTGTTGCACATGTCGTGTGCTTGTGTTGCGTGTGGCGAGCGTGATAAATGACTACTCTGATCCCAAATGAAAAAGGCTACCACGCAACCTTCCTTTTAAAGTTTTTCACATTCATTTAGCAAATTCGTCCCTGAAAAGACCATTACATCCACCTTCTGATATTGATCTTCTTTCTTCCGCTTCTTGTCCTCTCTTCCTATTTTCCTGTTTTCATCATCTTCCCGTTCCCGTCTTTTATTCTCTTCTTCACTCACCTGCAAACGGTCGCGTGCATGCGCGCGCGTGCGTGTGTGTGTGTGTGTGTGTGTGTGTGTGTGTGTGTGTGTGTGTGTGTGTGTGTGTGTGTGTGTGTGTGTTTAAATAAAGGCAGAAACAAGAAACCACATATGAGATGAATTAAGGGAGAATATTGGAGGAAAATGTTAACTACAATAATTAGCAGCTAATTTAAAGAGTAAGCGTCAGATCACAGGAATGAACAAACAATGATCAGCAATGTAATCCACAGTTTTCAAAAGGATAGTCTCAAGAGCATAAGATGAAGGACATAACTAAAGAAATGTAAAATACGATAAAACTTTGTATCGTCATTAACTCTTTCACTTCTGGTGTTATTATTATTATTTTTTTTGGGGGGGAGGGGTCTGAATGTCCCACACACAAGGGTTTTGAGTTATTTAAAGATAATTGTTTTGATAAAGTATTCCACACGAAAAAATAGACCATAATTTTCTGAGTATATATATATATATATATATATATATATATATATATATATATATATATATATATATATATATATATAATTGCCTGCGGGGTGAGCTGTCAAAGTCTGAGTTGTTGGAGCTCCTCCACTGCCAGACTTATGATATTCGGTATAATAAAGTCAAAGCTGTTCTTTTTTTTATTCTTTTATTATAGCACTGTCATTTTCACTATCACTTTCATCTGACAACATAATCTGAGTCATCAGCCATTGCTTCCATCAGATCTAAGTAAGCTGCCGTGGCAGCAAAATATCTCGTACTGCATACCTCGACATACTTCACGTACGTGGAGAAACAATCAAGTAGTCCTCCCGTCCCGTGATGGCAACTCATCAGTCTTGCCACCTGCTAATACTGAACCACTATTGAGCCCCCAGTACTAGCAAGCAAATATGAAAAGTCTAGAAAACGTATATGTGTCATCCGATGGCCACAGACATTTCTTTAGTGGCGCGTCAACTTGCCACCCAGTGCTAAAGGGTTAAGGGTCCACTGAAACTTCATTTGCATGCTTAATTAATCCGGCGATTAGTTATTTTTAACCCTTCCCACCCTCCCCCACTCCCATCCACTCTTCTGCTGATGTTCATTCTTTCTTTTTGTGGGGTTGTTTGCTTGTGTGTGTGTGTTTGTTGCTTGAATGGCCGATGGTCAGGGTTTTTGCTTTCTGTAGCAGGAACAGACACCTTTACTACCAGGGGTCTTACAACCTGACTAAAGTCGCCTGGGGTCAATATGTGATATAGCTATGATAACTGTTATACAACCAATAAAGAGGGTATCGCCATCTTAGTTAATCTTCTCCCTACCCTCAAGCATTCCTTCGTTAAGATCCCTCCCCCTCTTTCCTTTCGTATTTGCCTTTTCTCATCCATGTATCGGTAACTTTTTTTAAGTTACACATTCCTACTGTCTACATGTACACTACCTCATCTTTGCCAGCATTCCATTTCTCTCTCTCTCTCTCTCTCTCTCTCTCTCTTTCTCCAAGACTCAGATATTCGCTTCGTTGCCATACATATACTAATATTAACCTACTTATAATTTATTATTTTATCATAAGTAAAAATCAACACCTGCACACATGCAGGGCACTAATTTTTAGCATAAAACTTCCAACAAAAAACTAACAAAAACAAAACGCTGAAGAAGATGAGGCTAACTTTTACTGCCACTGCCACTATAGATTATTTAATACGGTACATACCCATGAGCATAACTTCAACACCAGGCAAGTATGGAGAGAGAGAGAGAGAGAGAGAGAGAGAGAGAGCAGAAAAATGAGACTGGGTGTAGGAATTCAATGATCTGTATCTTCCCACCCGTACTCATATCCCCACCCCAGCCATACCACCCCACCCATAACTCCACCCCAGCCATACCACCCATCCCATAACTCCACCCCAGCCATACCACCCATCCCATAACCCTACCCCAGTCACACCACCCTACCCATAACCCCACCCCAGCCATACCACCCTACCCATAACCCCACCCCAGCCATACCACCCTACCCATAACCCCACCCCAGCCATACCACCCTACCCATAACCCCACCCCAGCCATACCACCCTACCCATAACCCCACCCCAGACATACCACCCTACCCATAACCCCACCCCAGACACACCACCCTACCCATAACCCCACCCCAGTCATACCACCCTACCCATAACCCCACCCCAGCCATACCACCCTACCCATAACCCCACCCAGCCATACCACCCTACCCATAACCCCACCCAGCCATAATACTGATAACCGTATCAAACCATCAAGGTGGAAGCTTTACGGGTGTGTGGAGGAAGACAACCTTGAGATGGATCCACAAGTTTGCCGATGGATTGTGATGCCTAAATTTGAAGAGAGGAAAATTTTTGAAGAAAATTGTAACTGAAGGAATATTGCACAGATTCTGGATGCTGAGAGAGAGAGAGAGAGAGAGAGAGAGAGAGAGAGAGAGATTGCTACAGTACATGGAGGACGAAGTGGTACACACGTACTGATTTACCCACATATGTTAGTACAGACCAAGGCCTAAGGATTACAACAGGTCAAACAGCGGCCAGACGAAAACGCGTCTATCTTCGCGCATGACGTCATGCAGCCAGCAGTGGTGTTGGCCCTCTCATTCTCTTAAGGTCGCCGTGCTGTTCACAACTATTCAATGTCTACTAACTGTGCAGTATTCGAGTGTTGTGAAGCTCTGGAAAGAAGGTTAAGGGTGTCAGCTTCTTTTGATTATCAAAAAGTGAAGAAGTTCTTCGAAAGTGGATACGTTTGGGTAAAAGAAGACATCTTTAACCCAGACATAGCGCGAGTATGCAGTCGTCATTTTGAGCAAATAGCGTTTAAAAGGTCACTCATATATGAACTGCTGGACATACCAATACCTCCAAGTCAAAGAAGACTAGAGGATGATGCATTTCAACACTGATTTCACGAAATTCTAAAGGCAAGAATGTGACTCACGACTAAAAGAAAAAAAAAAAAACACGAAGGGATATTTTTCAAAGATCCTTTTCAACAGTTACCCATGAAAATATCAAATGGTTGGACATATTCACTACGTTTTTCTTGCGATAACTCTTCTATACATATGTCTATCTATTTATTCATCTATCCTTCTGTCTAATATATAATGATTTTATACTGCATGAGGTTCGGAGGAACACCTCAAATACATCATTCTCTCTCTCTCTCTCTCTCTCATTATATACTGACATGTATACAATGATATATTGACATATATGTGGATATACAATATAAGAAATCGTATATTTAAATAGGGTTAATAAATATTCACTACATTTTTCTTGCAATAACTATTCCAAACAAGCCTTTCTATCTATCTATCTATCTTTCTATGTAATGTATACTGATTCTATACTGTATATAAATAATGAGAGAGAGAGAGAGAGAGAGAGAGAGAGAGACTGAACCCTGTATCTACAGGGTGAATCAAAAGTAGCGCCCAGATCCTGGGAGGTCATGTTGTTCATGTTTTCTTGCATTATTAATTTTCTTAGTTAATTCTTTTTGTTTTTATTTTGCAGGTTATTCTACCTTCTTGTACACTGTAATAGAAATGGCAGACAGACAATCAACTGGCAGCAGTAGAAACAGAAATCGGGCGCTACTTTTGACTCGCCCTGTATATGGGAGTGTCAAAGGACACTGGGGAATTGTATCAGAAGGAACACCTCTCTCTCTCTCTCTCTCTCTCTCTCTCTCTCTCTCATTATGTTCTGGTATATATATAAAGAATATAGAATATACAGCAAATTCAGTATACAGTATTAGACAAAGAGAAAAATAGAGAAATACATACATACATAGGCTTTTACTGAAAATTCAAATATACAAATTTTATACTCCATATCCATATGTATTAACATAATATTATATACATATAATCATATACTGAGTGAGAGAGAGAGAGAGAGAGAGAGAGAGAGAGAGAGAGAGAGAGAGAGAGAGAGAGAGACCCCTTCTAGGATAGTGTTTAGGGTAATACATACCATAGGGTAATTTTAGGGTAATTTGTTGCCAAAATGCACACACAAAAAAATGTGTCACTATCAGTCGAAAATCAAGAATATTTCTCAAACCTAATATAGAAATGAACACAAAACTCTAAAGTTTCAAACTGCGCGCCACGTTTAATTCCGAAACGGTTAGGCCGGGTTGGCTCAGATGAGTGTTCTGATTAAACCAGAAATCTAATCGAAATGAGATAAAACATAGAGAAACTTGTTTTTCTCTTACTTTAATTGTTTATTTTTGTTTTCTTTAAACCAAATATATGGAATTCTTTACATACTTCATCCAGTTTGCCTTTTTCTTAAATAGTGTATTTTTGTTTTCTTTAAATAAAAAATATGGAGTTCTTTACATATTTCATCCAATTTGCCTTTTTCTTAGATTCATATACTGTGTGTATATATATATATATATATATATATATATATATATATATATATATATATATATATATATATATATCTTACACACTCTCAAACTCATCCACCAAGCCTTGCAGCTCCCCTTCGTCTTCACTCAACAACACAGTATCATCTGCAAACAACAGTACAGGGAGTTTCCAAACACTATCCTCTCTCACCAGGGCCACTCCAACATCCACTACCCTACCTTGTACCTCTTTTATTACCCCATCCATGTACAGATTGAACAACCATGGAGACATGACACATCCCTGTTTCAAGCCAACTTTCAAAGAGAAAAATTCACTTAGTTCACCATCCACACGCACTGCAGCCTTCGCACCATCGTACATACTCTTCACAGCATTCAACAACTTCCCATCTACTCCATATATTCTTAACACTTTCCATAATCCTTGTCTATCCACCCTGTCATATGCTTTCTCCAAATCCATGAAAGCCGCATACAACTTCTTTCCCTTCTCTAGAAACTTTTCCACTAAAGATCTAAGAATGAATATCTGATCTACACAACCTCTTTCCTTCCTAAAGCCTCCCTGTTCTTCTCCAACTAATTTCTCTGTTCTTTCTCTAACTCTGTCTATAAGTATCCTACTATACACTTTTCCTATTATACTAAGAAGACAAATGCCCCTATGATTACCACACACTTCTTTTTCCCCTTTTCCTTTGTACAAGGGAATAATTATACCTGACTTCCAATCCTCAGGGACTCTAAAGGTGAATGTAGGGAAGAGTAAAGTGATGGTCTTTGAGAGAGGTGAAGTTAGTGAATATACAGCGAGGTTAGATGGTGAGGAATTGAAAAATGTGAGTACGTTTAAGTATTTGAGTAGTGTGATGAGTAAGGATGGAGGTTTGGAGGGTGAAGTACTTGAAAGGGTACAGCAGGGAAGAAAGGTTGCTGGTTCTTTGAAAGCAGTGATAAGAAACAGGGAAGTGAGCATGGAAGTGAAAAAGTTACTACATGACAGTATTGTGATACCAACTCTAACGTACGGAAGTGAAGCTTGGACATTGTTGGAAGGACACAAGTCAAGAGTGAGAGCAGTGGAAATGAGTTATTTAAGAGGAGCCTGTGGAGTCACGTGGAGAGACAGGCTGACGAATGAGGATATAAAGGAGCGTTGTGGTGTGGATGTGGATGTGATAGGAAGCGTTATGAGGAACACACTGAGGTGGTTTGGCCATGTGGAGAGGATGGAGGGTGAAAGACTGACGAAGAGAGTGTATGTGAGTGAGGTGGAGGGGGGAAGAGGGAGGGGGAGGCCGAGGATGAGATGGAGGGATGGGGTGGAGAGGTATATGAGAGAGGGGGGTGTGAGTTGGGAGCAGGACAGTGAAATGGCGGGGGACAGGGCGACTTGGAGGCGATTTGTTTGTGGCCACCCCAAACGGGATTGAGGCGTCTGGCAATATATATATATATATATATATATATATATATATATATAAAATCGAAGTCAGTGTTGCCTACTATTTAGGGTAAAACATAGGAATTTAGGGTAAAACTGACTTGACTCTAGGGTAAGATGAGCGGAGCTTATGGAAGCCCTGCTTGGGAGTGTGTACACCACAGAAAATGGGGCAGACAGGAGAGGTAAGGATGGGGGAGAGAGGGGAAGAGGGACTGGTAGGCCGCATGACGTCACGCCACCTGCGCGCGGTTCGACCTGGTAATCTATAGGGTAATCTTTATGCCTTGGTACTGACAACCTTACCTACGGTAGATTCACACGTTCACATACTGTCGAAGGATTTACTCGCAAACACACACACATGCACACACACAGAAGAGTAAAGGAAGACACAAAGTATTCAGCACTTGAAGGAAACTGTCAAAAGATTTAACAATGCAGACTTTGATGATATAGTGTGATAAGAGAGAGAGAGAATTTCATCCTTTTACCTCTTTATCTTGCCCTGGCACGTTATATGATCCCGCTCCTCCTGCTTTGACATTTCGTTAACTCTCTCTTCCCCCCCCCCCTCTCTCTCTCTGTCCCCTTTAACCTTCATAATAGCCCATTTATTACCTTCCTCCTTTCAGTAAGGCGGCTACTTTGATCCATAATATTAGCGTCAGTACCCGGGTCAACCCTCAGATTCGCTCCATTACTGGGACCTTGGCCGGGTCTACTATGTTTTTTAAGTCATTGTTATCCCTCTATTCAGTCTTTTCTCTACCCTCTTCTCCCTCTTCCTTCTGTTTTAGTCTTGTTATCCCTTGCATCACTCTTTTCTCTTCGTTCTGTCTTCCTCCTGTTTTATTCTTATTATCCCCTGGGTCCGGGTTTTCTTTCCCCCCTTCTCCTCCTGTTCTGCTTTAGCTCTCTGATCAGTTACGTTAGGTACAACCTACCCTAAAATAACGAACCGTAAAAGGCTAATTGGTCTGTTGGTGTCTGCATTCCCTCGCTCTCTTTGACTGCCTTCTACATCGCCTTCAAGTATCCACCAGGTCACTAGGCTAATATTTTTGTTCATGTACTTCCCTTTTTCCACAGAGTCTTTGGTGAAGGTAATCACTACTGATGTGGGCAAACAGGGTGGACCGGACTGGACCAGACTACCATATTACCCAACTTGCACCACTGACTCGCAGAGTGGACTGGACTGGCCTGACTAGATTGGAGTGGACTGGACTGGTACTTAACCTCACCCTGCAGCACTGACTCACCACACCAATTACATAACCATCATAGTGTCATCTCAACTAACTCTCATCATCACTACAACAATCACACCACGCTGATGGCAAGAGAGAATATGAGAGCTTGTAACAGAAAGGTTATAAGATCTAATGGTAATGGGAGGAAGGAAGAAAGATCGTGAAGATAAAGGAATGAGAGTGATTGAAAGAAAAATTGTTTATTATGAGATTAAAGTAATATTAGTGACTGTAAGAGAAGGATAGTAGCTGCTAGACGAAGATGATAATTATAAGACGGACTGACGAAAAGGCAGTCATTGTAAAAGAGGGTGAGTGCAAGTAGAACTGATACACAGAGATGAGAGTGAAAAAGAAGGAGCAGGAGTCAGGATAAGAGAGCAAGGGAAAGCAGCTCAGGAGAAATAAAACATTTGCACAAGATATGAGGTGGTGATAACAAGACCTCTTTTTAATGGCTGATCTGCAGTCCATGAACCAAGAATATATATATATATATATATATATATATATATATATATATATATATATATATATATATATGTATGCAAACTAACCACAGGAGAAATGAAAGGAGCGACAGTGAGTACTTTCGTATATTACATCTTCAGACAGAGTGAGACAGAAACGTAAAGGGTAGAGGTCTTTTATGCACACCCTCAGCAGGTAGTGGCACACAGAACAATGGATGACCTGAGTTTTTACCTGCAGCTTAACTTATGGTCACCTGCATCAGGGAATGGAACACAACAAAGGATGACCTGAATCTAAAAATGCATGTGACAAAGGAGAAGGGATTAGGAGGGGAGGAAAGGGGAGTGGGAGGGAGGGTGAAGGGGGAGGGGAGGAGGGGAAGGGGGAAGGGGAGAGGGGGAGGGAGGAGGCGATAAATACTGCTGCTTAACTTAAGACCTAGAGGATTAATGCTTGGTGTGTCCCACACAGGTATGACTACACCACCAGGAGATGACAGGGAACAATCACGCGTTAGTCTGGGGGATACTGCTTTAAAATTAATTCAATTAACAATTTATCACACTTAAAATGACCATAGCTCATGTTTACATTCTTTTCATATGTGCCAGAAATTAGACAAGATTCTATTACATTTCTTTCATCTAAGCTTTTTGATCTTGCTAGAATTTTGGACCCTGTCCAGTCAATATGGTGATCACTGGATGCTTTGTGCTGAAATAAACCACTGCTCTGTTAGGCTGTCCTTACGCTGTATTTATGTTGTGAGATTCTAGTTTCCAAATCTTTTCCAGATTGTCCTATGTAAAATTTGTTACAGCTTTTACACGGGATTTTGTAAACAACGCCTGAATTACTGAAAGGGCTGTTCTTTATGAGGGTTTTTTTGATGGTGTTCTCATATTTGAATACTACTTGTACATTGAGTTTCCTCAGTATGTGAACAACATCAAGAAAATTTTCATGGAAGGGGAGGACAAGGGTTCTTTGAATGTTCTGGCGATCTGGCAGAGAGGGAAGTAGAGGAGAAGGACGGTGAGAGAACTTCCAGTACAGGTAAGTATAATCAGAACAAGAAAGGTAAAAAAAATGTTGCCGTTGTTGGAGACTCCCAGGTGAGATATCTGAACAGGGCCATGTATACTCCACTCGCTAAACATGTGTGTCTTCCAGGGGCCAGGGTGGCTAATGTGATAGAAAAAATTTCAAATATCGTAAAGGATAGTGGCGACAAACCCACTGTGTGCCTCAGTGTAGGAGGCAATGATAAGAGTAGCCGTAAGAGTGAGGTACTGTGGCAAAGGTACAAGGTGATGTTAGAAAAGGTTAGAGAGAGGGGAGGAACCCCTGTAGTGCTCGGTGTTTTACCCAGATGGCGGGTGGGAAGAGAGCGGTTGAGCAGGGCAATAGGGTTTAATTGCCGCCTTGAAAGGTATTGCAAAAATAATGCAATACCTTTCATAGACAGCTGGGACCGGTTTTATGGACGGAGTGCCTGGTATAGTTGGGATGGGACTCATCTTAGCAGGCAGGGAGTTACTGTTTTAGCTGGAATGATAGATAGGGAGTTTGAGGGATTTTTTCGAGGTTGAGAAGTAGGTGTACAGGAAGTTGCAGCAACTACACTCAGAAATCATTATTACCATGTTTGGATAGATGCATCAATACTTGCAAAATTAAGAACAAAAGTTCAACCATTAGTGTAGATACATCCACTCAGGCACCTCAAATTGAGCAGGCGATGATAGATGATAGAACAAGCAATGATAGAAGGGCGATAAGCAATAGTACAAAAAAATGTTATATTAGTAAAGTAAAGAGTTTCCCAGTTAGTAATAAAATAAATAACAGTAAATGCCAAGGTAAAGGCATAACTACTAGTAATAATCTGAAAGTGTACTACACAAACAGCCGGAGTTTACGTAATAAAATGGATGAACTGAGGGCTTTAATTTGTAAAGAGAAAATAGACATTGCCGTTATTAGTGAAACTTGGATGAATACAGACACTCGAGAATTTTTAACAGAATATCAGACAAAAGGCTATAATATTTTTGTGTCAAACCGTCAGGGAAGAAAGAGGGGAGGGGTTGCTATTTATGTAAAAGATTCATTAATCTATTACAATAAAGCAGACATTAAAGTAAATAGGGACACAGAAAGTGTCTGGGTCGAAATTAGTAACAATAGGGAGAAATTAGTCTTAGGAGCAATTTACAGATCTCCTAAATTAAGTGGAGCTGATAGTAAACACCTTTGGGAGGAAATTAGGAAAGCATCACAGTCCAGCTTAGTAATAATTGTAGGGGACCTTAATCTGCCAAGGATAGATTGGAGAAATCAGACAGGGGATGCAGAGTCAGAGGAATTTCTAGAGGTAGTACAGGATAATTTCCTTTATCAGTATATCAGGGAGCCCACCAGAGGTAGTAATATACTAGATTTGGTTTTAGCTAATAAAGAAAATATCATTAGTGATATAGAGGTTGGTGGACGACTTGGTAATAGCGATCATGAAGAAATTAAGTTCGTATTTGTTTGGGATGTCTCTTCCACTGAAAATACCTCCACCGTTCCTAATTTTCGTCTAGGAGATTTCGATGGCTTAAAAGCTTATTTTCGAACGGTATTCCACAGGGAGATTAGCTATTTGAGGGAATACCAGGTCAGTGGGGAACCCCAGGTCATAGGTGTGGGGCAGAAAACACGTGGGAATGTCCGTCATGTGTCTGTGAGGGGGGAGGTGGTAGATAGGAATGTAGTCCAGGTGACGGGAATTAACTCAGCTCCAGTACCAAACAGACGTTCGACCAGTGAGAAGTATAACAAGTTTATAAATATAATACACGGTGGCCAAGATAGATATATCCCTTCAAAACCGTTTAGAACGAATAATTGGGAACCAAGATTGTTAAACAACAGGTTAAAATCTCGCATAGGGCAAAGGAAAGGAATATATAGAAAAATAAAACGTGGAGACGAACACTTACGTAACTGATACACGATTTTAAATAGAGAAGTAAAGAGGGAGATAAGAAAAGCAAAGAGAAGTTATGAAATTAAGGTTGCTAGTGAATCAAAAGAAAACCCCAAGGGTTTTTATCAAATGTACCGTACGAAAAATAAAGATAGGATAGGACCACTCAGAACAGTATCAGGTGACATTACCAGTGAAGATAAAGAAATGTGCTCCATCCTAAATAATTATTTCATATCAGTATTCACCAAGGAAAATCTAGACCTGGTCCCTCAAGCAGCAAATATTTACGATGAGAATACGGAAAATATTCTTAGTAAAATAAACATTAGTAAGGAGTACGTTTTGAAAAAAATCAACAAGTTAAAACCTCAAAAATCGCCAGGTCCGGATGATATATATGCAAAAATTATAAAAGAAACCAAAGAAGAATTATGTCAGCCATTTTTAACATTATTTAATGACTTTAATTTCAGAAGTTCCAGAGGCGTGGAAGGCCGCAAACGTAGTGCCCATCTTTAAAAAGGGTGATAAATCAGCCGCGTCGAATTATCGTCCGATAAGTCTAACGTCAATAGTAGGAAAAATGTTAGTAAATTTTGGCAAATAAGATTAGAGAACACTTAGAAAGATTTAATCTTATAAACGAAAGTCAGCACGGATTCAGGCAAGGACGATCCTGCCTCACAAACTTGTTGTCATTCTACTCGGAGGTCTATGAGGCAGTAGATAGCGATAAAGCTTACGATGTTATTTATCTGGACTTTAGTAAAGCTTTTTATAGGGTCCCACACGAGAGGTTAGTCAGAAAGGTTCGAGCACACAGTATAGACGGCGATATCTTAAAATGGATAGAATCCTGGCTGAAAGGACGAAAGCAGAGAGTATTAAATACATGGAACTAAGTCGGACTGGGGATTAGTAACTAGCGGTGTACCACAGGGTTCAGTACTCGGTCCCTTATTATTTATTATATATATAAATGATCTAGACTTAGGAGTCAATAGCAGCATCAGCAAATTTGCCGACGATACAAAAATAGGGCGTATCATTAACTCGACTGACGATTGCCATAACTTACAAAAAGACCTCGATACATTGTCCAAATGGCCTAAAACTTGGCAAATGGAATTTAACGTTGAAAAATGTAAAGTACTTAACGTAGGCAACACCACTGGAGATACTAAATACAGCTTAGATAACAAAGAAATTAGCAAATCGGAATGCGAGAGAGATCTAGGAGTTATGATTAGTAACGACCTTAAACCAAGGCAACAGTGTATTAATGCGAGAAATAAAGCAAATAGGGTCCTAGGATTTATTTCGAGAAGCGTGAGCAATAGATCATCTAAAGTAATAATGAAACTTTATCTAGCATTAGTAAGGCCACATTTAGACTACGCAGTACAATTTTGGTGTCCTTACTATAGAATGGACATTAATTCGTTAGAAAATGTACAGAGAAGAATGACAAAAATGATATATGACGTCGGGAATCTGTCATATGAAGACAGACTGAAAAGACTAAGTCTATTCGCTAGAGAGGCGTAGAGTAAGGGGAGACTTAATTGAGGTGTTTAAGTGGATGAAGGGTATAAATAAGGGAGATATTAGCAAGGTACTTAAAGTGAGCATACAGGATAGAACTAGAAATAATGGTTTCAAACTAGAAAAATTCCGTTTCAGTAAGGAAATAGGTGGAAATTGGTTTGGTAATAAAGTAGTAGACGAATGGAATAAGCTACCTAGTAAAGTAGATGCTGCCTCTTCCATTGAGAGTTTCAAGCATAGGCTAGATAAGCATATGACTAATAAGGGGTGGATATACAGTAGAAGAAAGAAAATCTTATAACCTATACTAATTCATAATTTTTCCTTTTCAGGTTACACCACGATAGTCTCCATTCTCCTTTCACACTTTCCTGTAAAATGTCCACGCCAGTTTGTCTATACGGCGTGGTGTTCTTTCTGACTTTTTCCTGCCGGCTTCGGCTTGAGGGTTTGGAGGGCGGGGGAGAGCCTTCTTCTTTGCTATCCTTATCTCATTCTAGTAGTTCAGTTACTCTTCTAGGAGCTGCCTAGCATGGGCCAACCGGCCTACTGCAGTTATCCTCTCTTCTTATGTTGTTCTTATGTTCAAGGAATCGTTTCTTGGCTGTATTGTGGCACTGAGTTCTGAATCATTTTTAGTTCATCATCTAAAAATTCTGGGTCTGAAATTCTATATGCTCTTAGGTACATGGATATGAACACAGATCTTTTTACATTAATATGATGGTTTGAATAGTAATGAACATATGACATAATTATTTAATGACTCTTTAAGTTCAGGAGAAGTTCCCGAGGCGTGGAAGACCGCAAACGTAGTGCCCATCTTTAAAAAGGGTGATAAATCGGCTGCGTCGAATTATCGTCCAATAAGTCTAACGTCAATAGTAGGGAAAATGTTAGAGTCAATTTTGGCAAATAAGATTAGAGAACACTTAGAAAGATTTAATCTTATAAACGAAAGTCAGCACGGATTCAGGCAAGGACGATCCTGCCTCACAAACTTGTTGTCATTCTACTCGAAGGTCTATGAGGCGGTAGATAAGGATAAAGTTTACGATGTTATTTATCTGGACTTTAGTAAAGCTTTTGATAGGGTCCCACACGAAAGATTAGTTAGAAAGGTTAGAGCACACGGTATAGACGGCGATATCTTAAAATGGATAGAATCCTGGCTGAAAGGACGAAAGCAGAGAGTATTAATAAATGGAACTAAGTCGGACAGGGGATTAGTAACTAGCGGTGTACCACAGGGTTCAGTACTCGGTCCCTTATTATTTATCATATATATAAATGATCTAGACTTAGGAGTCAATAGCAGCATCAGCAAATTTGCCGACGATACAAAAATAGGGCGTATCATTAACTCGACTGACGATTGCCATAACTTACAAAAAGACCTTGATACATTGTCCAAATGGTCTAAAACTTGACAAACGGAATTTAACGTTGAAATATGTAAAGTACTTAACGTAGGCAAGACCACTGGAGATACTAAATACAGCTTAGATAACAAAGAAATTAGCAAATCGGAATGCGAGAGAGATCTAGGAGTTATGATTAGTAACGACCTTAAACCAAGGCAACAATGTATTAATGCGAGAAATAAAGCAAATAGGGTCCTAGGATTTATTTCGAGAAGCGTGAGCAATAGATCATCTAAAGTAATACTGAAACTTTATCTAGCATTAGTAAGGCCACATTTAGACTACGCAGTACAATTTTGGTGTCCTTACTATAGAATGGATATTAACTCGTTAGAAAATGTGCAGAGAAGAATGACAAAAATGATACATGACGTCCGGAACCTGTCATATGAAGACAGACTGAAAAGACTAAGTCTGCATTCGCTAGAGAGGTGTAGAGTAAGGGGAGACTTAATTGAGGTGTTTAAGTGGATGAAGGGTATAAATAAGAGAGATATCAGCAAGGTACTTAAAGTGAGCATACATGATATAACTAGAAATAATGGTTTCAAACTAGAAAAATTCCGTTTCAGTAAGGAAATAGGTAGACATTGGTTTGGTAATAGAGTAGTAGACGAATGGAATAAGCTACCTAGTAAAGCAGTTGCTGCCTCTTCCATTGAGAGTTTCAAGCATAGGCTAGATAAGCATATGACTAATAAGGGGTGGATATAGAAAAAAGAAAATCTTATAACCAATACTAATTCATAATTTTTTTCTTTTCAGGTTACACCACGATAGTCTCTATTCTCCTTTCACACTTTCCTGTAAAATGTCCACGTCAGTTTTTCTATACGGCGTGGTGTTCTTTCTGACTTTTTCCTGCCGGCTACGGCTTAAGGGTTTGGAGGGCGGGGGAGAGCCTTCTTTGTTGTCCTTATCTCATTCTAGTAGTTCAGTTACTCTTCTAGGAGCTGCCTAGCATGGGCCAACCGGCCTACTGCAGTTATCCTCTCTTCTTATGTTCTTATATAATATTTGTAGGTTTTCTGTATACCTTAGTCTTCAAAACATTTTGGTCCCTGATAACTTTTACATCCAAAAATGGCAATTCATTATCCATTTCCATCTCATGAGTAAACTTAATCGACGGAACTAACGAATTTAATTGCAGGAGAAATTCAAAACAAAGTAGAAAATTCCATAAAGAAATCAAGACCTTGCTAAGAGGAATGGATGACTTGATCAAACAGGTCTCTGTGCAAAATCCATCTGCACCATATATGTATGGCTTGATTAAAACTCATCAGACCAATTGTAAGCTCTGTAGGCTCTACGACATACAAGCTCTCCAAGTGGCTTGTAACACTGTTGTCCCCTGTTGTAGGCACTACATCTGATTCATTTGTACAAAACAATGAGGATTTGGTAAGAAAGTTAAAATCTCTAAATGTCATGTACCCCTACAAATTAGTCAGCTTTGATGTTAAGTCATTATTCACAAATGTCCCTGTTGATGATGTTTTAACTTTCCTGCCAAGCATTCTCGGTAGTAACACTGATGGTATTCCCTCTGAAAACATTATCAAGCTAATTAAATTGTGCATTGTGAACTCTTCTTTTACCTTTGAAGGTAAATTTTACACACAAAAATTTGGTTTGGCCATGGGTAATCCCTTCTCCCCAGTTCTGGCAAATATTTACATGGAATACTTTAGAAACATTTACTGACCTCCATAAAGGAGCAAAACATAGTTTGGCTCCGATACGTTGATGATAACCTGTGCTTCTGGCCTAACAGTCTTCCCATTGATGAATTTCTCCTGCAATTAAATTCGTTAGTTCCATCGATTAAATTACTCATGACATGGAAATGGATAATGAATTGCCATTTTTGGATGTAAAAGTTATCAGAGACCAAAACGTTTTGAAGACTAAGGTATACAGAAAACCTACAAATATTATGTCATATGTTCATTACTATTCAAACCATCATATTAATGTAAAAAGATCTGTGTTAATATCCATGTACCTAAGAGCATATAGAATTTCAGACCCAGAATTTTTAGATGATGAACTAAAAATGATTCAGAGTATTGGAAAGAAGCTAAAATATCCACAAAGCATACTAACTCAGTGCCACAATACAGCCAAGAAACGATTCCTTGAAGGAAAAACTAATAAGTCAGATCGCCAGAACATTCAAAGAACCCTTGTCCTCCCCTTCCGTGAAAATTTTCTTAATGTTGTTCACAGACTGAGGAAACTCAATGTACAAGTAGTATTCAAATATGAGAACACCGTAAAAAAAACCCTCATCAAGACCAGTCCTTTCAGTAATTCAGGCGTTGTTTACAAAATCCCGTGTAAAAGCTGTAACAAATTTTACATAGGACAATCTGGAAAAGATTTGGAAACTAGAATCTCACAACATAAATACAGCGTAAGGACAGCCCAACAGAGCAGTGGTTTATTTCAGCACAAAGCATCCAGTGATCACCATATTGACTGGACAGGGTCCAAGATTCTAGCAAGATCAAAAAGCTTAGATGAAAGAAATGTAATAGAATCTTGTCAAATTTCTGGCACATATGAAAAGAATGTAAACATGAGCTATGGTCATTTTAAGTGTGATATATTGTTAATTGAATTTATTTTAAACCAGTATCCCTCAGACTAACACGTGATTGTTCCCTGTCATCTCCTGGTGGTGTAGTCACACCTGTGTGGGACACACCAAGCATTAATCCTCTAGGTCTTAAGTTAAGCAGCAGTATTTATCGCCTCCTCCCTCCCCCTCTCCCCTTCCCCCTTCCCCTCCTCCCCTCCCCCTTCCCCCTCCCTCCCACTCCCCTTTCCTCCCCTCCTAATCCCTTCTCCTTTGTCACATGCATTTTTAGATTCAGGTCATCCTTTGTTGTGTTCCATTCCATGATGCAGGTGACCATAAGTTAAGCTGCAGGTAAAAACTCAGGTCATCCATTGTTCTGTGTGCCTGCTGAGGGTGTGCATAAAAGACCTCTACCCTTTACGTTTCTGTCTCACTCTGTCTGAAGATGTAATATACGAAAGTACTCACTGTCGCTCCTTTCATTTCTCCTGTGGTCAGTTGGCATACATATCTTCACGGTGAAGTGAAGTCTCTGCATATATATATATATATATATATATATATATATATATATATATATATATTAAAAAGATGCTAAAATAGAAAGAGGATAACAGAGGCGAGACGGGAAGGGGTAAGGAAGGACGAGTGAAACAAATATGGGATATCGAAATGGAAAGAGGATAATAACGACTAGAGATGGAACGCGGGAAGGAAAGATGAGAGAAACAAGAAAGTGAGATATGAGAGATGAGGTTTGGAGGGAGGAATAGAAAGAAAGTAAGTGAGAAGGAAATTAATGGTGGTGGTTAGCAGGGAAAGGGAGAGAGGAATTAGAAAAGTGTAAGAGGGAAAGGAGATGAAGAAGCAGGAATGAGGGAATGAAAAGGTGGGAAGGAATAGAGAAGCATTAGGGCAGGAAGGAAGAAATGGCTGGGAGGAGAGAGTTGGAGGGAAGAAGGTTAGGTGATGGAAGAAGGAAGATAGCAGGAGAGGATTTTGAAGGAAAAGAAAGGGAGAGAGAGAGAGAGAGAGAGAGAGAGAGAGAGAGAGAGAGATTATATCCCCGCTACGTACTATACTGTCGCGTCAGCTAGATTTGTCTCTCACATCCTTAATGAAAATATAAATCTGGTGACATGGAAATAGGTTGAATTTAGTGGTGTCGGTGGTTCCCTCATACCCTACCTTCCCTGTATATATATATATATATATATTATTTTTTACGCGTAGCGCCAGTTATATTCAGTGACCCATGACAGACGTGACAGATAGATACAACGAACTGTGAAATTTTGATATCGTTCTATTTACTGAAAAAGATGAAAAGAGAAAACTCCTCCCCCCCCTCCCCGTGTGTGTGTGTGTGTGTGTGTGTGTGTGTGTGTGTGTGTGTGTGTGTGTGTGTGTGTGTGTGTGTGTGTACGCTCTCCGTTCATCTATTTATATCCCTTCTCTTCTGTGGCACTATCTTCATACTACTCCACGATATTACTCATTACTGCTTGTTTAAGTCTTCCTCCTCCATCCCTTCTTTCATGTCTCTTACTCCCTTTGTTATTCTGTTCAGTTTTTGGTTCTCTTCTTCGAGTGCATCTTATCGTCTTGGTCGTATTAATTATTTTTTCCTTTACCTCTTCACTTTCATTTTGTCCATCTCTTTCTAATATACGAGTATTTGCCTTTTACTGTTAATTACATGGCAAGAATGGCTGGTGCCTGGATTATCGGACGTGAGAGAACATAAGAAGAGAGGAAAACTGCAGTAGGCCGGTTGGCCCATGCTAGGCAGCTCCTAGAAGAGAAACTGAACTACTAGAATGAGATAAGGATAGCAAAGAAGAAGGCTCTCCCCCGCCCTCCAAACCCTCAAGCCGAAGCCGGCAGGAAAAAGTCAGAAAGAACACCACGCCGTATAGAAAAACTGACGTGGACATTTTACAGGAAAGTGTGAAAGGAGAATAGAGACTATCACAGTGTAACCTGAAAAGAAAAAAAATATGAATCAGTATTGGTTATAAGATTTTCTTTATTCTATATCCACCCCTTATTAGTCATATGCTTATCTAGCCTACGCTTGAAACTCTCAATGGAAGAGGCGGCAACTACTTCCATTTGTCTACTATTCTATTACCAAACCAATATCTACCGATTTCCTTACTGAAACGGAATTTTTCTAGTTTGAAACCATTATTTCTAGCTCTATCCTGTATGCTCACTTTAAGTACCTTGCTAATATCTCCCTTATTTATACCCTTCATCCACTTAAACACCTCAATTAAGTATCCCCTTACTCTACGCCTCTCTAGCGAATGCAGACTTAGTCTTTTTAGTCTGTCTTCATATGACAGGTTCCGGACGTCATGTATCATTTTTGTCATTCTTCTCTGTACATTTTCTAACGAATTAATATCCATTCTATAGTAAGGACACCAAAATTGTACTGAGTAGTCTAAATGTGGCCTTACTAATGCTAGATAAAGTTTCAGTATTACTTTAGATGATCTATTGCTCACTCTTCTCGAAATAAATCCTAGGACCCTATTTGCTTTATTTCCCGCATTAATACACTGTTGCCTTGGTTTAAGGTCGTTACTAATCATAACTCCTAGATCTCTCTCGCATTCCGATTTGCTAATTTCTTTGTTATCTAAGCTGTATTTAGTATCTCCAATGGTCTTACCTACGTTAGTACTTTACATTTTTCAACGTTAAATTCCATTTGCCAAGTTTTAAACCATTTGGACAATGTATCGAGGTCTTTTTGTAAGTTATGGCAATCGTCAGTCGAGTTAATGATACGCCCAATTTTTGGATCGTCGGCAAATTTGCTGATGCTGCTATTGACTCCTAAGTCTAGATCATTTATATATATGATAAATAATAAGGGACCGAGTACTGAACCCTGTGGTACACCGCTATAGTCTGACAGATCGAAACGTAGGGTTTTGGTGGAGTCACCCCCTCCCTGCACTGTTGCCACGTTTCCGAGCTGACCTCTCCATCAGCGATGACCTTGACACTGTTTCCCTCTTGTGATCTCCGTTTTTCTAATACCCCCTATACCCCTGCCACCAACACCCCCTATACCCCTACCCCCAACAACACCCCCATCAACAACACCCGCTATACCTCCACCACCAACACCTCCTATAAATATAGACCCCCACCATCAACACCTGTATAATAATTAGCCGTTGATAATTGCTATACTTTTAATTGAGAGCATACATTCTACCCTATTGCTCAAACTCCCTAATCTTACAATCCCATCTGTCTTAATCCTTCCCACTGCCTTCGTTCCTAAATCCCTTAATTGATCTATTTTTAACCTAAGTGTCCCCACACCTTTTAAACCATTTACCTCTCTGTCACTATTCTCCACCATATGTATCAACTTGTATTATATTGTGTATAGAACTTTCATACTGTATGCTGTACTACTGTATAATGTATAAGAATACCCACTGTTTAGTGGAAATAAAGTTTTATTATTATTATTATTATTATTATTATTTCTCTCTCTCTCTCTCTCTCTCTCTCTCTCTCTCTCTCTCTCTCTCTCGCTAGATTTTGTTATGTGTCATCCATGGTTTTTTACTTCCATTTTTATGTATGGATTATAATTTTGACTTTATTTCCGCACCACCCTTGAGGTAAAAGTCACGGCGCGTTTTTTTTATAGAGGTTTCCCCAATAGGCCTAAATCCTGTAGGGGTTTGGTGACCTCCCACAGCGTACACACAAACACGTGTCGCGTGAGTGCTGCCACCCCAGAGCTGTTTGATATATTTATTTTAATTATGAAAGGATCGCCTCTTCCCACTTGTATCCCTTCAAATTTTCTTGCAATTATACTTGCTAAATTAATTAGCAATGTTAGAAGTGTTGGGGAAGTAAATAATAATTAGAATATTTTTAGAGCAACACTGCCAAATTTTTATGCCACGTTTCTCTATTATCGTATAATATAGTATGAAGAATAGTTTTATTCTTCCTTGATACATGTCAGCACTTTCATTACAGTTATATTAGTATGAGTTATGTTTATGTATCATTCCTACTACACAAACCACAGGCGTTATACATCGTAGGGTTAGGAAACATGGCAATAGTGTAGGGAGGGGGTGACTCCACCCAAACCCTATGTTACGAGGAGGAACACTATAGTTACTAATCCCCAGTCCGACTTAGTTCCATTTATTAATACTCTCTGCTTTCGTCCTTTCAGCCAGGATTCTATCCATTTTAAGATATCGCCGTCTATACCGTGTGCTCGAACCTTTCTAACTCACCTTTTTTTTTTTTCAGTTGGTAAAATTACTGAAAAAAATAAAACATTGAACATCCAGATCATTCAGGCAACCACGTAGTTTACTTGGTGTTTCATTGTTAAAACTCTAATAACTAATCTCAGTCACTCAGAAATTTCATCCTTTCACTACCGGGTATACGAGGTTCCCTGAAGCTGAATATAATCGTTCGTCAAAAGCAAGAATGAGGTAAAATATCATCATCGTTAGTCGATGGGTAATAATAGATTGCGTCTAACCTCTTCACTACGCGAGGTCCCCAAGGTTGAATACAACCGTGAATCTGCAGCAAGAGTAAAGTAAAAGAAAATATCATCATGACTGTGCAGAGATTAAGAGACTGAGTTTAACCCTCTCACTGAAAGACGTCTTCCCTACGCTGCAGGAAATAGTCAGGTGGTGGTAATACCAACGCATTTTTAATGGCCTATTCGTTCGTCTCCTAGTTCCTTCCATCTGGTAATAAACTTCCCTATAGCAAGTACCTGCATTACCCACTCTGTAATATATTTCATCTGCTAAATTTTCCTCATACAAAAATAAGCTTCAGCTGAGTGGCACTTGTCACTCTCTGTAACGTTTTCCTTCTGTAATGTATTTCAACTGCCTTGTAATTTACTTCAGCAATATTAATATAACTATGTAATTGCCAAATGTTGTGCGCCGCGCCTTTCCTCCATCTTTTAAGCTCTGAAAACCTTCATAAAACAGTGAAAACAAAGAATATTCATGGGATGTTCTGACGAAAAGTGAAATTACAAACTTGACGATGAATGTGGGGACGAAGATAATATTGTTTATATTTAAAACACATAATAAATGAATATCAGAACTAACTCCAAGGACCAACTTACTCTCTATGTAGGGGTCCGAGGCTAGACTACCGTAGTGCAGAACACTACTGGTGGAATTACATGGTCCAACAATCTTATGGAATAACTGAAACCTTTGAGCCCAGAGTTGATGAGACAGAGAGGAAATTGTACCGTACAAGAGAGAGAAGAACGTAAGTGGAAAGCTGAAGGAATTTAGACATCGAAATACATGGGGATAGAGAGAGAGAGAGAGAGAGAGAGAGAGAGAGAGAGAGAGAGAGAGAGAGATCGAACCGGGGAAAAAATTTACCGAACCGGAGAAAAAGTTTGGCGTCCTCAATTTTCTCTCTCTCTCTCTCTCTCTCTCTCTCTCTCTCTCTCTCTCTCTCACTGGACTGATTAAATATGTGTGCAAATGTTCATCTCTCCTCTTCCTCCTCCTCCTCTTCCTCCTCCTCCTCTTCCTCCTCCTCCTCCTTCTGTCACTTTATCCTCCCCTGGCCTTTTCTCTTTCAGTCTGTTTTGTCTCCCGTCTCGTGATCTGTAATTTTCTGAGGACTAAACTGTCCCTCAACTGAGAAAAACCGCCGACGCCAGCCATAATAAAATGATCAAGTGGTTCCATCAACTGAGAAAAACCGCCGACGCCAGCCATAATAAAATGATCAAGTGGTTCCATCAAGAGTCAAAGAATCATCCCTTCTGTTTCCTCTTCACTTTTACTTGTTCACTTATTTGTTTCTCTATTATATCGTGTGAGTCTTCCTGCCAGCAAACGTTTCTACCATCAAATGCGATTAGTACGAGTATTAATGTTGTCGTGCATTAAAAGCGAGGATCTTGTGTATGTGTGTGTGTGCGTGTGTGTGTGTGTGTGTGTGTGTGTGTGTGTGTGGAAAAATGGTGGGTGTCCTGAGAGAGAGAGAGAGAGAGAGAGAGAGAGAGAGAGAGAGAGAGCGTCCTCTTTAACCTGGCAGGTGGCCAGCTCAGTCAAGATGAAGTTAATGTAAAACCTTTCAACACACTGCCCTAACTTGCTTTGCCCTGCTGTCCCCTCCCTCCCTCCCTCCACTTCTGTACGTCCACATAAGTCTAGTCCCTCCCATTCCCCCTCCATTCACATCAGCCCCCTTCCCTCCCCATCCTTCTTCCCCTTCCCTCCCTATCCCTCCTTCCACACCTACTCCTTTCTTCCCTTTACCTTCTCGCTCCTTCCACACCTGCTCGTTCCCTACTCGTGTATCTCTGACGTGCATATGTCTTACAAATCATCTCTCTCTCTCTCTCTCTCTCTCTCTCTCTCTCTCAAAACAGTTGCCTCAACATTGTTACTCAACACATGTTTATCACTTCCTTTCACCTGCACTTTTGACCGTTTACACTTTTTTCCCTCTTTATATTAAAAGAAAAAAGCGACAAATTTATAAACAACTTTAACGTACATAACTAATGTCTAACTTAATGGCCGTGACTCGAACGAAACGTACACATATTTTTTTTAAGGATTAAAATATATATATATATATATATATATATATATATATATATATATATATATATATATATATATATATATATATATATATATATATATATTGTTAAATAGACTATGATTTCATAATCCTGTGTGTAATTTAAACGCACAGTTGCTGCATGTTTTATCACGAGCGTGTTCTGCCTCAGTCCCACACTTCTACCGTTATAGTAGAGTAAGTCGTCCTTTCTGTTATTCAGTGCGGGATTGTCGACCGTTTGTCCCCATCGCTTCATTTGCGCGTCCTTATTACAAGTTGTATCAGGCTCTGCTGGCCCCTATATAATGAGCTCTATGATTTCATCATCCTTTGTGTAATTTTAACGCACAGTTGCTGCATGTTTGATCACGAGCGTGTTCTGCCTCAGTCCCCCCCTTCTACCGTTATAGTAGAGTAAGTCGTCCTTTCTGTTATTCAGTGCGGGATTGTCGACCGTTTGTCCCCATCGCTTCATTTGCGCGTCCTTATTACAAGTTGTATCAGGCTCTGCTGGCCCCTATATAATGAGCTCAGTCTCTGCATCATTGCCACTTAGATCTGCTCCTCATTTTGTTCACATCTCTGTCCTCCCCTGTACAGATATTATTATTGTGAGTGCTCAAGAAATCTCCAACCATCTAGCAGCTGTGTGTAATTTGAGTATAACTGTTGTTGCATTTTTTCTTGTACTGTATAGCATAAGTTTAATTTGTAGGCCTAGTGAAGTTTATAATTTATGTAGGGTTCTTTTTGTCAGTCATTTTTGATAATAGTTTGTATCTGTAATTATTTATCTGGCATTCACTGAGTATTATCTGGTATCTCATTTTATCAGGGCTGACTTAGATAAATTTATTCTTGCTGGTTTCGTGTTAATAGAGGCTATTGCAGTTAACCATATATTTAACCTGTTTTTGCCATTACATTATCCTTATGAGTCCTGAATGTTTTGTTGTTAATTTAAGCATTAAACTTTAACTTGTAATTTTACCTAACTCTTTTGTTTTGAACCTGGAACTTTACGGGACAGTAGTGATTTATAGCATTCTCACTGAAAGTGTACGTTATCTTTCTCTGTTCCGTAACATAAATTTGGCGACCTCTTATCAGGATATTCAGGATATTATCATAAGGATATTGCTTGATATTTTGTGACTGTTACTTATTCATGATGGCTACTATTACTACACTTGATGAAGCCAAAGATTTTTTGTCAAATGTGCAAACAGTGTGTGATACGGAAAACAGAACAAAGAATGAACTTAAGCTTGTTGCTCAACAATTGGGAATTGCAGTTCACTCTCATCATTCTAAAGATCAAATTGTTGGTATGATTAATAAAAGCTTGTTTAATGTAACTCCTCCAAATGAGCAAACGCAGATTGAATTAGCTAAGTTACAGCTAGCCCTGCAGGAGGCTTGTGCTAAGGAGGCGGAGTCTCGTGTAAAGGAGGCTGAATTTCAAGCACGTGCCAAGGAGGCTGAGTCTCAGGCTAAGGAGGCGGAATCTCAGGCTCGGATTCAGGAGGCACAGATACAAGCACAAGTTGAACTTCCCAGGATTCAGGCAGACCATGAGTATCGCATGAAACAAGGTGGAACTGGATCATCTTGCTCTGATGATTTTGATGTGGCTAAAAATGTTAAACTTGTCCCTCCTTTTAATGAATCTGATTTAACAAAGTATTTTCAGTTGTTTGAGAGGGTAGCTACAGGTTTTAATTGGCCTAAGGAGTATTGGACAGTACTCCTTCAAACTGTTCTCACCGGTAAAGCTCAAGTAACTTATGCATCTTTGCCTCAGGATCAATCTGATAATTATGATGTAGTTAAGAGCTTGATTCTTAAGGCCTATGAGCTTGTTCCTGAAGCCTATAGAGTAAAATTTAGGACAACTTACAAGCAAGATAAGCAATCCCATGTTGAGTATGCAAAAATCAAAGAAGATCTGTTAGAGCAGTGGTTAAATTCTAAGAATGTGGATTCTGATTTTGGTAAATTTAAGCAGATGATTTTGCTGGAGGACTTCAAGAGGTGTATTTATAAAGATGTAAGCCTATATCTTGATGAGAAAAGAATAGATAATTTGTCTGATGCTGCAGTTTTAGCTGATGAATATGTTCTCACTCACAAGAGATATTCTAAAGAAAAAGGGAAAGCTGAGAGTAAGTACGTTGCCTCTACTCAGAGTACAGGTAACAGGAAAGAGAATAAGGATGATGTTTCTCAGGAAGTAAATACCAGCTTCACCTCTAGATTTCAGAAAAGTAAATGTACTTATTGTAGTAAACTTGGTCATACTACGGAGAGATGTTTCAGGAGACAGCGTGATGTGAACAAAAAGGAGTCTTTAAATATTCAGTCAATTGGTCTAGTGTCCACTCTTGAGAGTTCCCAGAATTCTTTAACTGAGTTAACTGAACCTGCTTTGAGGGGTAACTTAAATTCTCATGATGGAGCTCCTCTTTTGAGCAGTAACGTGGGTGACACTCTCAAGAGTTCATGTGCTAATTTCCTGTCTGATGGTTTTGTCAGTCCTCTGGACAGGAATGACAGGAAATCAGTTAAAATATATCGTGATACAGGTGCTTGCCAATCCCTTATGCTGACCAGTGTTCTAGGCTCTAGTGTTAATTCCTCTGATGAAACTGTAATCTTACAAGGTGTAGGAAATAATTACTTCTCTGTCCCTCTGTGCAGAGTGAATTTAGAGTCTGGTTTTGTTAATGGTTCCGTTATGGTTGGGTTGGTTGAGACACTCCCAATGTCAGGTGTAACTTTCTTACTTGGAAATGATATTGGTGGATGTCAAGTGTGTCCAGCTCCTCAGTTGTCTAGTGAGCCAGTGGCTGTGTCCCGGGATTGTGATGTCCCTGATGTGTTCCCTGCATGTGCTGTCACTAGGGCTAAGTCTAAAGTTACTGGTGATTTAGAGGATAATGATGATGATGATGTTATCCTAGCTGACACTTTTCTTGCTAATTTGGACCACTCACCAGATGAGGCAGTACCCCGTAGTGTTGATAATTTGTCTCGTCAAGAGTTGGTTGAGTTGCAGGTTGCTGACCCTGAGTTGAAAGGTCTAGCTAACTCTGCTTACAGTGAAGAAGAGTCAGCCGGTGCTTCTACTTGTTATTATGTAAAGTCAGGAGTACTTATGAGGAAGTGGAGACCCCCAACAGCATCAGCCGACTGTGAATGGGAGGTTGTACATCAAGTTGTCATCCCTCGTGTTTGTAGGCAGGATATCATTAGAGTGGCTCATGATTCCAGTTTGGCAGGACACCTTGGAGTGAGGAAGACTGTGGCACGCATTTTGAAACACTTCTACTGGCCAGGTATCTTCAGGGATGTTTCCTGGTATTGTAAGTCTTGTCACACCTGTCAAGTTGTGGGGAAGTGTAATCAGACCGAAAAGGTTGCACCTCTAGTTCCCATTCCTCCTTTTGAGGCGCCATTCACCCGTGTCTTGTGGATATTGTGGGCCCTCTTCCTAAGACTTCTTCAGGATTTTCTTATGTGTTGACCATGATTGATATGGCTACTCGTTATCCTGAAGCCATTCCACTTAGAAACATCTCAGCAAAGAACGTGGTTAAGGAAATGCTAGGGTTCTTCACAAAGTTTGGTCTGCCCAAGGAGGTACAGTCAGACCGAGGAAGTAATTTCATGTCGAATGTTTTCAAGCAGTCTCTGAAAGAGTTGGGCATCACCCAGATCACGTCTTCAGCTTACCATCCCCAGACCCAAGGAGCGTTGGAGAGATATCATCAAACACTCAAATCGATGCTCAAGAAATACTGTTTGGAACATCAGAAAGACTGGGATAAAGGTCTTCCATTCGTTGTGTTTGCTGCAAGAGAATCTCCAAATGAATCACTGGGCTTCTCACCTTTGAACTACTGTTTGGCCATGAAGTAAGAGGACCCCTTAAGTTACTCAAGGAATGCTGGCTGTCGGAGGAAGATGACGTCAACCTGCTGGAGTATGTGATGAAGTTCAAAGAACGGCTGTCCACTGCTTTACAGCTGGCGAGAAAGAATTTAGGAGCTGCTCAGGAGAAGATGAAGACTTGGTATGACAAGAAGTCCAGGTTACGCCACTTTCAGCCAGGAGATCAGGTTTTGATTCTGCTACCAGTTCATGGGCAACCTCTTCAAGCCAAGTTTAGTGGCCCTTATTTCGTGGAGAAGAAACTCAGTGATGTCAGCTATGTCATCGCCACACCAGATCGTAGAAAGAGCAAGCAACTATGTCACATCAACATGCTAAAGTTATATCACAGGCGGGACGAAAATAATCCAGTCTGCACTGTAGCTGTTCCACCCGAGTCTGCATGTGAAGCTCTCCCATGCTGTATGAGCCTGAGTGATAGTTTGGGGAAGAATCCTGATATCATGAATGATCTCCAGACTAAGCTTTCTCATCTACCTCCGAAGGAAAGGCAGGAGTTTTCGGCATTACTGCAGGAGTACCCGCAAGTGTTCCGTGCCACTCCAGGAAGAACCACTGTGTTGATGCATGATGTCGATGTTGAAGACGCAAAGCCAATTAAATTGCCTCCTTACCGGGTGAACCCAGTGAAAGTTCCTCTCATCCAGAAGGAGCTTGGCTACCTGTTGGACCACAAGATGATTGAGCCCTGTCAGAGCGAGTGGAGTTCTCCTGTCACTCTGGTCCCTAAGCCAGGTGGGTCACAGCGGCTTTGCATTGACTACAGACGTGTTAATCAGATAACCAAAACAGACACTTACCCTCTCCCTCATGTGGAATATTGCATAGACAAGATCGGAAAGGCTGGGTACATAAGTAAGTTTGATTTGTTAAAGGGATACTGGCAAGTACCTATGACTGAACGTGCTAGGGAGATCTCATTTTTTGTGACAGTAGGAAAGACCTTTGCATGGTCTGTAATGCCATATACAGATTGTTTTAGAGTAATAAGAAATTTCCTTTGTAAATTTCTTTTTTCTTTGTGGGGAGGTGTTACATAGCCTATGATTTCATCATCCTTTGTGTAATTTTAACGCACAGTTGCTGCATGTTTGATCACGAGCGTGTTCTGCCTCAGTCCCCCCCTTCTACCGTTATAGTAGAGTAAGTCGTCCTTTCTGTTATTCAGTGCGGGATTGTCGACCGTTTGTCCCCATCGCTTCATTTGCGCGTCCTTATTACAAGTTGTATCAGGCTCTGCTGGCCCCTATATAATGAGCTCAGTCTCTGCATCATTGCCACTTAGATCTGCTCCTCATTTTGTTCACATCTCTGTCCTCCCCTGTACAGATATTATTATTGTGAGTGCTCAAGAAATCTCCAACCATCTAGCAGCTGTGTGTAATTTGAGTATAACTGTTGTTGCATTTTTTCTTGTACTGTATAGCATAAGTTTAATTTGTAGGCCTAGTGAAGTTTATAATTTATGTACGGTTCTTTATGTCAGTCATTTTTGATAATAGTTTGTATCTGTAATTATTTATCTGGCATTCACTGAGTATTATCTGGTATCTCATTTTATCAGGGCTGACTTAGATAAATTTATTCTTGCTGGTTTCGTGTTAATAGAGGCTATTGCAGTTAACCATATATTTAACCTGTTTTTGCCATTACATTATCCTTATGAGTCCTGAATGTTTTGTTGTTAATTTAAGCATTAAACTTTAACTTGTAATTTTACCTAACTCTTTTGTTTTGAACCTGGAACTTTACGGGACAGTAGTGATTTATAGCATTCTCACTGAAAGTGTACGTTATCTTTCTCTGTTCCGTAACAATATATATATACAATTCTATTCCTGTGTTCTTTTCGCTTTACGTCTTTGTTCTTTTCTCCGTCGTGACTGTGCACAAAGGCTTGTTATTTCATATTTGTTTTACCTTTTTTTTTTTTTTTTTGTATTTTCAGGTTCGTCTATTTTATGTTTCTTTTCGTCTTTTCACTCCTCGCTCCTCTTCCTTCTGTAATTCCGTTTTTTCCTGCTTTTCCTCCTCCTCTCATTTTCCCTCATTTCACTTGCTTTCTTCCTGGATCTCCTTCTTGTTCTCTTTACTTCTGTTGTCATTTTTTTCGTTATTCCTTCCGTACTTCCCCTTGTTTTCCTTCGTCGTCTTCCATGTTCCTTATTTCCTCCTCGTCTCACATCCCTCCTCCCTCTTCAGTTCCCTTCTCCCTCCTCTCCTCACTTCCCTTCTCCCTCCCTCAACTTTCATCGTCACGCACCATCCTTCTAGTCCCCCTCCCTACCTCTCACTCTTTTCCATCTTTTTTTATTCCTTCATAGTTTCCTTCCTCTTGGGTCGTCTCCTTTCCTTCACCCTCTCTCCACCCCTCACCTTCCTTCCATCTCACCCTCCTTCCTACTTTCCTACCCTTCTCTCCTCATGTCCTACCTATTGTCTTACTCCACCTAACTTTTCTTGTATCACTCTCGCCTCCCCGAGAGAGAGAGAGAGAAGGAGAGATATATAGATAGATAGATAGATAGATAGAGAGAGAGAGAGAGAGAGAGAGAGAGAGAGAGAGAGAGAGAGAGAGAGAGACTAAAGACGCCCTGGGAATGTGTGAGAGAAACGAATGATGTTGAAAGAAACTAAGAGTAAACTGAAAATAGAAAATATTTGTGTTTCGGTAAGTAACGCGTAAAGGAAAACTAACAACTACAAAACGAAATGTTATAGGAGAGAGAGAGAGAGAGAGAGAGAGAGAGAGAGAGAGTTTCTGATTTCAATCAAGTGAATCTTTTTTTTTTTTTTTTTTGTAAACGCACGAGATCACTGTATAACCAGTTATAGAGAACTTCCACAAACAGCGGGGAAAAAATATATTAAAATGTATAATATATATACAACTGTAATGGTGTGCTAGACAACAAGACACAAATATAAGTACAATACGTTTGAATATATGATTATGGGAAGAAAATTAAAAAAAAAAGTAGAAAATATGACATCGTTCAGAGAACAATGTTAAATAAAGTGAAAGTTAAGTGCTAATGGTGCAGTGATGTAAAGGCGCCAGTTGGGCTGAGGGTCATGTGGTAAATGTAGGTGGGAACTGCCAAGAGGCGAATGTCTAAAGGCGCCAGTTGGGCTGAGGGTCATGTGGTAAATGTAGGTGGGAATTACTGTACCAAGAGGCGGGTGTGTAAAGGCGCCAGTTGGGCTGAGGGTCATGTGGTAAATGTAGGTGGGAATTACTGTACCAAGAGGCGGGTGTGTAAAGGCGCCAGTTGGGCTGAGGGTCATGTGGTAAATGTAGGTGGGAATTACTGTACCAAGAGGCGGGTGTGTAAAGGCGCCAGTTGGGCTGAGGGTCATGTGGTAAATGTAGGTGGGAATTACTGTACCAAGAGGCGGGTGTGTAAAGGCGCCAGTTGGGCTGAGGGTCATGTGGTAAATGTAGGTGGGAAATACCAAGAGGCGGATGTAATATTTTGATGCAGTGGCTAACCAATATGGAGAAAGAGACTAAGAAACTATTTGTACAACACTTTTACCATACTTTCCCTGTTATCAACTTTTCTTGTCTTGCTTTCTGTTCTATTCTCTTGCACCTTATTACCCCAATACACTCCACCTCCTCCTCCCTCCTCTCCTCTCCTTGTGTCTTGATGATGCCCCAAGTCCCATGATAGTAGGAGAATGAACTTAGTGAGCATACATGTATCTGTGATAATGGAAGAGTATTAAAGAGAATTCTCTCTCGCTCTCTCTCTCTCCCTCCCTCTCTCTCTCTCTCTCTCTCTCTCTCTCTCTCTCTCTCTCTCTCTCTCTCTCTCTCTCTCCCTCCCTCTCTCTCTCTCTAATGATGCCGCTCAAGATCAAACGTGTGTGTGTGTGTGTGTGTGTGTGTGTGTGTGTGGTGAAGATGGGCTCTCTCGTGTTACCGTATACCCTCAACAACCCGGCGTGAATCAAAGTTGTAATGTGGCTCACCCCTCCCCAGTGGAGAGTCTGGCACTGCACTGCATTAATTGTATGACTCCCTCACCCCAGGTTCACCCCTCCCTAGTGGAGAGTCCGGTACTGAACTGCATTGACTCCCTCACCCCTGACTTACCCCTCCCTAGTAGAGAGTTCGGTACTGCATTGCAATGACTCCCTCACCCCTGACTCACCCCTCTCTAGTGGACAGTCAGGCACTACACTGCATTAAATGTATGTCAGAAATAAATGCTCAACAAAGGACACTGCCATGTTTGTGCCAGTGTCTTTGTGAACACATGGTATATCTATAACCATACGTATTCATTTGTATTCCATTTCCAAGGGTGGGAATCGGTGTAGTCTCACAGCAATTTGACGGCAAACTCAGAACCTGAGTTTATAGTTTATAGTTTTTGAATGCTGCCTGGTTACCTCGCCCGGACGGAGTCAGGCGAAGTATTGTTTTTGTTCGTTTATTTGTTTGTTTGTTATTGTTCGTTAGCAAAATTATTGAAAAACGGCTGAATGAAATTATATGAAACTTTCAGGATATGTGGGCACTGGTCCCAAAGAAAATTATTAAGTTTTGGAGGTAATCGAGTGCCCTTCAAAGATCAAAATCAGGGTCACGAATTTTCAAAGGGCTATAAATTGAAACCGGTTCAAGATGGAGATATATACTATTATGAACATACAGGAATTCGTAATATGGGCTTTCATTTGGCACCAATTCCTTTGACCTTGAGTGACCTTGAAAGGTCAAACTAAAGGTCACGGATATTCAGTGGGCTATAACTCGAAACTGGTTGAAGATAGAGAGATGTTTACTATTATCAACATATAGGAAGTTCCATACGGATTAATAATTGGTGCCAGGACCTTTGACCGTAAGTGACCTTGAAAGGTAAAACTCAAGGTCACGGATATTCAGGGGGTTATGACAGGAAACTTGTTGAAGATATATTTATTATTATCAGGATATGGGAAATCTCATATGGCTTTTATTTGGCACCATGACTTGAATCACTTACTTTGGTTTTAATCTTTCATTACAATGTTTACTTTTTTTTATGTCATTTCAAGTTCAAGAGATGAAATGTGTGGCTTAAAATCGTGTTACAACTCTTTATATATATATATATATATATATATATATATATATATATATATATATATAATTTGGTTTTACGCTACGTATCCTTGAAGGGCTGAGGCGTTGTCCCCAGGTAGAGAACTTTGGACTGGAGCGTGTAGCATTTTATGACCGGATGCCTTTCCTGATGTCTACCAACGACCCTTGGGTGGATTCGATCCTCCGACCCTTCGGTCAGAGCGGAGCGCTCTAACCCACTGAGCCACGGCTGGTATATATATATATATATATATATATATATATATATATATATATATATATATATATATATATATATATATGTACTAGTATCTGTAGTTGTTGGTGCTACGTATGACGCATACTGCCATAAAATCGGGTATACGAGTATATGGTTATTCTGTCGTCACATACGCCACATTGTATCATAGTATTTGAAGATGGTATTTTGACCAACACATTTTCTTGTCTACTTTATTGCTGTTTTCTCTCATCTTTATCAGATTTTAATACTAATATTTATTATTGTTATAATAATAATAATAATAATAATAATAATAACAATGATAATAATAGTAATAATAATAACAATAATAATAATAATTAGAGATAGGTGGGGGCGCTCACCATCCACTCATTCGATGTAGTGCTAATCTGGTTTTGTCTGTCCTTTCCTTTCCTCCTTCCCCCTTTCCTCCCTTCCTCTTCTGTCGTTCTTTACTTCATTCTTTCCTCCTCCTTCTGCCTGTGGGTGACTCTACACTGAGTGACAAACCAAATGGTTTCCTGCACACTAGAAAACCATTTACTACGCTGGGTGGTAGCCATATAGCCAAATTATGACGCCTGGTGGTTTAGTGGGTAATTACGGCACTTCAATCGGATTGAGCCGGTGATGGTTAATATCCAAGGGGAGATTGGGGCGTATTGCTCACCTAATGCCACACTGGGATGAGTGAGGCTGGTCACTCTCATTTTAATGTCAGGACCAACTTGCCTAGCCCTGGGTTCCTACGCTCCATGGGGCAACGTAGGATTGGATGATGGATGGATGAATGAAACAATTTGTACTACATACATAATTGTCTCTTTTGGCTGTGGCCAGACAAAGTTGCCGAGCTGAGGGGAAAGATGAGTTTGCTCTCTCACACGGCCTTTTGACACGACCCGGACAAAAAAAAAAAAAAAAAAAAAAAAAAATGTGTAAACGAGAAAATGAGAGATTGGAGAAGGTGTGAAAGAGAACAGAGGGGAGGAAATGTGGGAAATGGAGAATGAGAGTGAAGTGAAGGGAGGTGCAGGAGGGGAGGATAGACGGACGAAAAATTGCTGTGAGAAGTAGGAATTTAGAGAGAGAGAGAGAGAGAGAGAGAGAGAGGGAGGGAGAGAGGTCAGGCTGTGGCCTGGAGGTTATTAAGGAAAAAAAATGGTTCAAACAACTGGTGTGGGAGAGGAAAAGAAAAATTGGAACGAGGGAGAGAATGTGTGGTGGAAAAAGAGGTGGAGGATTGGGGGAAGGGTGGAGGGACGAGGAAATGTGTGAGGAACTAGGTAAGAGAATGGGAGGGAGGAGGAAAGATAGGGAAACAGATGGAGAAGAAAATCTGGAGTGCATAGGAAGTATAGAAAAGTGTTATTGCTCAGTAATGAGATAATTGTTGCGATAAAACTAATTGTAAACGAGTATCAAAGGAGGGAAATGGAGAAAGAAGAGGAAAAAGATGGAAGCAAGCAAGGAGGAAGGACGAGGAGAGGAAAGAGTATTAGATCAGAGGAGTAAGAGTAAAGAATGAAGTGAGAGACGTTAAGGAGAGGAAAAGGAGGGGAGAGAAAAATAAAAATAACTGGAAGAGGGAGGGGCAGGAAACGGGTGGGAGGAAAGTGGTGAAAATAAAGAAATGGAGCAAAGAAATAGGGGAGATGGAAGGTACAGGAGAGAGAGAGAGAGAGAGAGAGAGAGAGAGAGAGAGAGAGAGAGAGAGATCATTTCCGTGGCTGATTAGTGTCCATTCCTGTCATTAAGTGGCACTGCTTGCACTCACACTCCTCCTACTCAGTACTAAGACATATCCATATAATAATACTCCTACTTATTTTCTCTCTCATCCTTCCTTCGTTTTCTCCTTCCATTTACTCACATTAAGTATATCTTGCTTCTGTGCCCATCTTCTTTTCTGGTTCCATCTGTACTTCTTCCTAACCCGTTTCGGTTTTGCTTTTCCCCCTCCCTCCCTCTCTCTGCCTCAGTTTCACTTTTCTATACTCTCCTTTTATTTTCCATTCCTTGTCGTTAAACCTCTTACTCTCCCAGCTTCTCCCCTCCGATCTTCTCTGTCTTCATTTTTTTTCTTCCTTTTTCACATTTCCTCGCCCTTTATTATTTTAAGTCATGTTTTACATCCTCTGGCATTCCAATCTTTGTCAACGTTCTCTCTCTCTCTCTCTCTCTTGCTGTTATACTTATGACTGCACACAAGGTAAACACTACAGGAGCAACTTCTCAGAGAGAGGAAAATCTGGAATCAGAAATGTAGTAAATACTTTTATTAGCTTCACTTTCATTTATAAATATTGCTGTAATTGTTCATTATCTCGATCTTCATCTTGTGATAATTGGTCATTATATCGATATTCATCTTATCGTAATACCAGTCTTCCACCCTCAATAGTTTCTTCTTATTCTCTTGCTGTAAAGTAAATCTTTCAGCCGAAAGCTTTTTCTGATGCTATTTTCCAGTTTTTTTTTTTCTTTTTAGCCTACATTTACTTCATTTTTGAATCAACGACATTTTTCCATTGTCTATCGTCCATGCATATACCTAATACCTTCATCTGACCTCAGTATTACCATTCTCCATTCCATTCCTTCCCCTAATTCCTTCCTTGATTTTTGCAGTCAGTATTATATATGTGGTTCAGTTATATTCCTTACTTTCCCTCGGCCACTCATGTCATTTTATGCCTCTTTTCCCTTGTTTTCTCTCCTTGCCTGGCTCACTTCACTCTTCTAGACCACTCTCCTAATTCCTTACCTTTATCTCAGAGCTTCATCTCTTCATAAGTACACATGTGACTACATTACACATTCAGTGTGTGCGTGTATATGTGTGTGTGTGTGTGTGTGTGTGTGTGTGTGTGTGTGTGTGTGTGTGTAACAATTCCCTTATAAAACAGATTCACCCATTACATATCTCTTTACCACCATGCCTATGCATACAATAGCGTTATATCACCCTGTTGCTTGGCCAACAACACGACACAGCACCACCGTAATCACCATTCACTGTGATGTGGCATATTGCCACAGCCGTGCCCTAAGATAATTAATACCTTCTCTAGATGACGACATTAAATATTAAAGAAATAGTTATCGTCTCAAATTGGCAACATTAGATATTAAAGAAATAGTCACTGAGCTAAAATGGTTAATGGACAGGTCCCAACCACTTCAATACCAATGGTCCATATTAAGTTGAATACGTAGCTCACATACTGTACATATTTGCACACGAAGCGAAGTATATATTTTTGCACACACATCTACCAACTTACACAACCATACATACACACATATATATACACAAACACGCATACTAGTATGCCATACTTCCTCCGCTGCATTATTACGGCAATTTGGCAAGGTGGTGTGTGTGTGTGTGTGTGTGTGTGTGTGTGTGTGTGTGTGCTGTGGCAGAGAAATATGAAGTCTGTAGGGCTGAGGTTGTGTATATACTCGTATTTCTACCACAAAACACACCACCCTTAGGAATAGAATAATCAAGCAGATTTTTATCCAAGATTGCAGTAAGTGGTAAGAAAAAAAGTGCGGTGGAGAGAGAGAGAGAGAGAGAGAGAGAGAGAGAGAGAGAGAGAGAGAGAGAGAGAGAGTTTAACATTGGGGGAGGTGGATCCTTGTCAATAGGTGTATGAGTTGCTACTTACCATTTCTCAGTCAATTTATCCTCTATTATTAAACTTTTGTAAAAATGTAAGGTAATTCTAGTCTGTGGTGAATCACTCCACATCACGTAGTTACATCTATGATTATATTATGCATTCGTAGTATTGCCTGAGTCCCGCTTTACTTGAAAATATTGAAAATTTATTTTTTTTAAAGGCGTGTGCATTGCCAATCATCCCAGCAAATTAAAAAAAATCACTTGAATTATCTATGTACGTTTCTTTTACAAGATACAGTACAATGAAAAAATGAGAGAGAGAGAGAGAGAGAGAGAGAGAGAGAGAGAGAGAGAGAGAGCGTATTTAAATATCAAAATCGTTTTAAGTAGTCATTTTAAATTGCTACTAGTTGTGATGGGTAAAATTATTAAAATATCCCTGGCTTTTTAAATGAATCCACAAACCAGTGTGCCACACGTACGATAATTATCGTATATGTACGATAATATCGCCTCTGGTACAGTACGTGTACTATACGTTTGTCTATTATCGTACGGTTTGTACGATAATTTTGGATTGAAAGCTAGCATGGCAGTAAATTTTGTGGCACGCATAGCTAATCATGCACAGTTGTTCCACAATTTGACAGATCAAGATCTTAAGGGCTAATATGATGGTCATCACTAAAAATACATAATTTTTTTATGGTCTTACTGAGTTATTACCTGCAAGAGTAAGCACATTTCTAAGATTTTTTTTTTTTTTTTTATGGACTGCATTCTGCTGCTAATCAGTGATTTTCTAGAGTGGAACTAAGGTTTTTTCTTTTCTTTGTAATATTATTTTTGTAATAAAGGATATGATTATACTATCGTAATCTTATCATTATGAGACTTTCAGGATATGCTTTAATTCTAATACAAAATATAGTGATAAATATACACATAAGTATACGTCAGTACCTTACAAAATGACGGTTCTGATGAAGATATTTGTAATGGGTAAGGCCCCGCTTTTGGGATACATGGCATCTGGCAATGAATGAATGAAAAGTTTTCAGATTACGAAGGCATCGGCGACAGTTTTGAAATACATCAGATTCTTAAACACTTTCAAAAAAATAATAATGTACGATAATTCCAACGAAAAATCGATAATTTTGAGGGACCGGTAAGATAATTCCCATCTAAAAGTGTTGCCGGCAACACGTCACTACAGTAGACTCACTACCACAAACTTGCATCAGTGTCATTCGGTGAGGCTTAGAGTGTGGGTGTATTGCCATTCGCAGCGATACATTTCCTGTTTTATACAGACTGTAAGTATATTTGAGACTTTATAGTGCATTTATTAGTGTATTATGTAATTTATATTTTGTGAGCTACAATGAAACCAATAATTAATTGTAAATGAGACAATACAATAGTCCTGTATTCAGCTAACGGCAGGACGCACGGGGCAGGTTTATATCTGCGTTAAATCCTACATCCATGGAGGTTTCACCCAAACCTCCTTGGGATCATGGGAATTTATGTAACATCTGGGGCTTAGCGGTCTTTATTCTAAGTTTTAAATAACCACGTGTTTAAGATGTCGCTTTAGTATAGAAGTAGATGACGACGATGGCGATGGAAATAGGAATCAAAGTTGTTAAATGATAACGATTAAAAGATTTACACACACCACTAACTTTCAAATTCTTTAGCATGGTGTAATCATACAGTATAATGGACTTAACAGTAAGGCAATATCAGGCCACAGTTTGACCTGAAGTGTGTTATAATGAGGTTATTAATTCGCCCTACGTAAACAAACAAGTATACGGGTCAGTGATAAATACACTAACATCAACTTAGCTTTTAACATGGATACACATTTGACTTGTTTAACTACACCAGCAAATAATGTGGCAGTAAAGCACCATTATTTATTTTGCATCGGTTTATCGGTTTGCTTGTTTATCTGCAGTATATCTTAAAGCTGTCACTGTAAATACAAATTTGGCTTATCTGAGAAAATAATATCAGGTTTAGAGTAAAATGCTACTCTGTTAAATGCTGGATACTGATTTGTTTGCTTGCTTTTTTATAAAATGCGTAAAACCAACGGTATGGACATACGCAATATATAGTGACACAATTAAATACGAGTAAGACCTGTGAGCCCCAACACCCTTTCATTGAAAGTCGTATAGTCCTTTCAGCATGGTGGTGACTGACGAAGAGAAGAAGAATGTGGTCTTTTGCATTGTAGTGCAGGACTGCATTTCTGAGGGTTACAGGCAGGAAACCATCCCACGATGGCTTAGGTCTGATTGGAAAGGAGTGTGCAGGGAAGAGGTGGATGCCTGCACTGTAGAGGTGGGTGCTTGTGCAATAGAGGTGGGATGCCTGCACTATAGAAGTGGAGTGCTTGTGCTGTAAAGGTAGGGTGATTGTGCTATAGAAGAGGTGCGCTTGTAGTGTAGAGGTGGGGTGTTTGTGCTATTGACTGGGGTATCTGCTACAGAAGTGGGGTGATTGTGTTATAGAGATGGGATGTTTGTGCTACAGGGGTGGGTTGTTGCACTTCAGAGCTTTGGTGTTTGTGCTATAGAGATGAGATGGTTGTGCTATGGAAGTGGTGTGCTTGTGTTATACAGGTGGATGCTTGTGCTATAGAGGTGGGGTGCCTGTGCTGTAAAGGTGGGGTGCGTTTGCTCCGTTTTCAATTATCCAAAAGTTTCTCCTCGCTTTGGAGCTCTCTTATTTCTTCTTTTCCAGTAGTTTCTCAATTGCTCACCATTCTTTTTCACCGTCCAATTTTCTTCCAGAGTCTTTTCTCAACATTTACTTCCTTCCTAACTGTAATTAGCCTGATTCTTTACTGTAAATTCTAAATAGTATTACGAAAAAAACTCGAAGCCATTGTTCATTCGATGTTCAAATTGTCCAAGCTGAGGCACTTTCGTAGGCAACACAATCCTCAAATCGAGAACCGCCAGGTAAAGGTCTATCCTAAAATTAACGAATATGCCTACCAATCACCTCCTCCACGATATTGTTGTCACTTCCATCAACCGGTGATACACATTTCTCTATGCATCACTACATTCACGTGTCTGTTAGGTGGAAAATATTATAGTCATACTACGATATATACTGTATGTTCTTTACATGTGTTGTTCATGGGGTGCTGTACATACTGGACAGTTAGACTTATAAAAATTGCCATCAACCCATTCTTAAAATGCTAATGGTGGTTGCCATTCTATCATAATGTGTACGAAAATTCTAAGGTATTAACCTCGGATACGATGGTTGCCAAGCAGACAAATAGCAATTTGATTTCTATATTATCTGGTTGATAATGCTTTATTGTTTTGAGGCCTTCCTTCGAGCATTATGTCCACTGCTATGAATTATTCGTTATTCATGACCTGAAGCTACGTCAGCTATACTATATCTGGAGAGAAAAACAGAGGGAGGAAGGACCAGGTGTACCAACCATCCCTCAGTATTCACAGCTTCTGTGCCAGCGATAGTTGCGAAGGGTATTGAAGCAAGAGGTGTCGGTAATTATTTTAGTGGGTGTACCACATATCAATCTCTACCCATTTTCCTCCACGAGTCACTCCATCCCCTTTCCTCCCATCCCATCTCACATTTCCTTCCCTCCCGTTTCCCTTGTGCTTTATTCCTTTCAACCATCCCACTCTTGTGTTCTGTATCAGTCCATCCATCCTTTACCCACGTCCTTCACTCACCCCCCTAGTTTCCCTCGTCCTCCCTCCCACCTAGACTACTCTCCCTCTCCCTTACTCTCTCCTACTCTACCTCTCCCTGCCTCTGTTACTCGCTCTCTCCCTGCCTCTTTTCTCTCCCTCCCCCCCTCTCTCCTCGTCTCATTCTCCCTCCCTCTCTTGTAGTTTTCCTCTCCCTCCCTCTCTTGTAGTCTTCCTCTCCCTCCCTCTTTCCTAGTCTCCCTCTCCCTCCTTCTCTCCTAGTCTCCTTCTCCCTTCCTCTCTCTTAGTCTCCCTCTCGTTCCCTCTCACCTAGCTTCCCCCTCTCTCCATTTTCTGTCGCAGTCTGTCATCCATCATTTCATATTTCCATTACTATGTAAGCTCCTTCTCGTTCCAATCATTTGTAACAGTGAATGTTTCTTCTTTCGGTGGGCGTTTCTGCCAGCCCAGGAATTTTAATAGTAAAAAATATTAACAGTAAAAGATTTTAATGAAAAATCGCTAGTGATTCAATAAACCGATAGCGACGAGTGAAATATAGAGAAGAACTGAGGACCACGGTAAATTTAGCTTCACTTTGGTAACACTACTGCTCAAATTGGCATACGATGAACGGAAAGGGGGATAAGGGTTCAGATAAAGTGTAGGTGGGAGGATTCACATTTGGTGTGTGGTGTGTGGTGAGTCCTGGTATAATTGGGTGTGGGGGTTCAGTTATAGTCGGGTGTAGGGGTTCAGATGTAGTTGTGTGTGGGGGTTCAGTTATAGTCGGGTGTAGGGGTTCAGATGTAGTTGTGTGTGGGGATTCAAATATAGTGGGGGTGTGGGGGTTCAGATAGTGCGGTGTGGGGGTTCATATAGTGGGGTGTGGAGGTTCAGATATAGTGTGGGTGGGGGTTCAGATGTAGTGGGGGTGGGGGTTCAGATATAGTGGGGGGTGGAATAAACCCTGGATAGGAAACCCTGATTTTTAGAAGTGTTACAGGAAACCCAGAGTCAATTTGGAATCACTGTAGGAAAAAAAAGAAAATGAATACACTTTTTATTATTACAGTAGCCTAGGGTCCTGTACTACAAAAATAAGACATCTGGAGCTTGTATTACTAGCCATTAAGATAAATGAACTAAATTAAATGCACATATGGGTCCTTAGGAAATAATAAGGAAAAAATGTACTTTATTTATTCAGGTACTGAGATGGAAGTATCTGAAATTAGCAAAGTAACTAATCCTCCAGGAACTCGGAGATGTAGGTAGACACACAGCCGGGCAGCGACCACTGAGAACCACAGAAAACTGCTTACCGGGAACAAATAAAAACCGGAGATAGTGCATGTGTGTTTTGGGCTATACTAATACATTACTGTGATTATGGTGTGGTGATTGCAGCCTGAATATGCTATAAAATAATTTTTTTATCACCATAATATATCAGTAGAGCCGAAAACACATGTGCAATATCTCCAGTTTTTAGTTGTTCCTGCCAGCACGTTTTCTGTGGTTCCCAGAGGTCACTTGCCAGGTGTATGAATGTCTACACCTCCATGTTCCTGTAGTTACGTTGCTCAATTTAAATTACAGTTAGGCTAAAATACCTGCTAAAATGTTGTGTACAACGCATCCACGCAGAACAACATGACCTTCCCTTTTTTATTTTATTTATTTATTTTTTTACAGTACAACACCGTATCAGGAAACCCTGTTCCAAATGGATACACGGATACGATAATCACTGATTAGCGATACGGCTCAGGAGCGCGAAAACACGGCTAATCCTGACAACACCATGTGGCTTACTGGTGAAGGACTCTGCAAAAGTTTCCAAAAACCAATAGCCATATCAGGACAATACTGAGGGCGAAACTAAAAAAAAAAAAACACGTGGTGCTTGATGCCATACGGCCCCAGGATATAGTGAGGTGTGCGGGCTCAAATATAGTGGGGTGTGGGGGTTCAAATATAGTGGGGTGTGGGGGTTCAAATATAGTGGGGGTGTGGGGGTTCAAATATAGTGGGGTGTGGGGGTTCAAACATAGTGGGGTGTGGGGGTTCAGATACAGTGGGGTGTGGAGGTTCAGATATAGTGGGGTGTTGGGATTCAGACTTGTGTGAGGTTAGATATAGTGGAGTGTGAGGGTTCAGATATAGTGGGGTGTTGGTGTTCAGACTTTGTGGTGTGTGTGTGGGAATAGATATAGTCGGGTGTGGGGGATCAGATATAGTGGAATGTGGGGGATCAGATATAGTGGGGTTTGGAGTTAAAATATAGTGGAGTGTGGGGGTTCATATATAGTACAATGTAGAGGTTCAGATATAGTGAGGGGTGGGGGTTCATATATAATAGGATGTGTAGGTAGTGAGATAGGGGTTCAGATATAATGGGGTAGGGGATTCAGACACACTGGGGTGCGCGGTGTTCAGAAATATAGTGGGGTGTGTGGGCTTTTCAAATACAGTAGTGTGATGTGGTAGGTATAGTCAGGATCCAGAGGTTCATGTCCATGGTAAACTAGAGTAATCGCCTCATGACGCCACACGGGGTGTATTCAAAATTTTCTGGACTATCTACATATCTCTCTATTGCCAGCCACCTGAATCCCATAAGGGGTGGCCACAAACAAGTCGCCTCCATGTCGCCCTGTCCCTCTCCATTTCACTGTCCTGCTCCCAGCTCACACCTCCCTCTCTCATATACCTCTCTACTCCATCCCTTCATCTCATCCTTGGCCTTTCCCTTTCCCCCCCTCCATCTCACTCACATACACTCTCTTCGTCAGTCTCTTTCTCTCCATCCTCTCCACATGACCAAACCACCACAATGTGTTTCTCCAAACGCCTCCAATCACATCCACATCCACATCACAATGCTCCTTCACTTCCTCATTTGTCAGTCTGTCTTTCCATGTGCCTCCATGTACTCCTCTCAAATAACTCATCCCCATTACCCTCACTCCTGACTTGTGTCCCTCCAGAAAGGTCCAAGCTTCACTTCCATAATTTTGAGTTGGTATCATAATGCTGTCACGCAGTAATTTTTTCACTTCCATGCTTGCTTCCCTGTTTCTTATCTTTGCTTTCAAAGAACCAGCAACCTTTCTTCCTTGTTGTACCCTTTCAAGCACTTCACCCTCCAAACTCCATCCTTACTCATCACACTACCCAAGTACTTAAACGCACTCACATTTTCCATTTCCTCCTCATCCAGCCTCACTGTACATTCACAGACTTCATTTCTCTCGAAGCTCATAACTTTATCCTTCCCTACATTCACCTTTAGATTCCGTTTTACACACTTTCCGAAACTCATCCACCAAGCCTTGCAGTTCCCCTTTGTCTTTGCTTAATAACACAGTATCATCTGCAAACAACAGTACAGGGAATTTCTAAACGCTGCCCTCTCCCATTTGGACTGCTCCAACATCCACTACTGTGCCTTGTATCTCTTTTATAACCCCATCCATCTACAGATTGAACAACCATGGACATAACACATCCCTGTTTCATTCCAACCTTCAAATAGAAAAATTCACTCAGTTCACTATCCACACGCACTGCAGCCTTAGCGCCCTCACAGTTACCCTTCACGGCATTCAACAGCTTCCCATTTACTCCATGTATTCTTAATACTTCTCTTAGTCCTTGTCTCTCTACCCTGCCATATGCTTTCTCCAAATCCTTGAAGGCTGCACACACTTTCTTTCCCTTCTCGAGAAACTTCAACTAAATACCTTTGAATTAATTTGTAATCTACAGAAGCTCTTCCCCTCCAAAAACCTCTCTGTTCTACTCCAACTAATTGCATTGTTATTTACCTAACTCTGTCTATAAGTATCCTGCCATATACTTTTCCTATTACACTAACATGACAAATGCCCCTTTGATAACCACACACTTCATTTTCCCCTTTTTCCTTGTACAGGGGAATAATTATACCTTACTTCCAATCCTCTGGGACTCTACTTTCCTCTCGGTCCAATCTGCACATCTTCCACATCCATTCTGCTACTATCTCTCACCCATGTTTCAGCATTTCACCACACACTGCATCAATGCCTGGGTCTTTCCCCAATTTGACTTTCTTCATTGCCTCCGCAACTTCCATCCTACTAATGTCTTCCTCTCTTCTCACATCCCTCCGTCTCCTAACCATTCCCCAACCACTTATACTCTCATTACTTTCGTTCTGCATGTTGAACAATTCCTTAAAGCGTTCTCTCCATTTCTACCATTTTTATCTTCCACTCCCCGACTAACTTCACTGCCACCCTGTCTAAGTTTCTTTACCTCTTTCCAGAACATTTTCTTACAGTCCCTCCACTTTACACTCGAATTCTTTCCAAATTCTTCATCCACTCTCTTCTAAATCTCTCTTACTAGTCTCTTCACCTCTCTCTTCCTTTCTACATATAATTCTCTCTTCCATCCCTCAACTTCTTCCACGTCCCTATTTCTCATCCATTCATTATACGCTTTCTTCTTTTATGCCACAGCCTGTCTCACCTCTTCATTACACCATGCTGTTCCTTGCACCCCTTTTCGTCTTCTTGTCACCCAACACACCACCTCACGTACTGCACATATTTCTTCTGTAAATATCTTGCACACACCTTCCATGTCCCCCATCTGCTCCAATCCGTATTTACCCAATCGTTCCTCCACTTCTCTCTTACATTCTGCCTTTTTCTTATCCTCTTGTAACCATTCCACTCTCCTTGCATCTACTCCTTCCTCCCATCCTTTCCTTCTTCTATTTCTCCATTTTACTTGGACCTTGATTCTGACTGCTACCAAGTGGTCAGAAAGTCCACTCCCCCAACCTCTATATGCTCTTGCATCCATTACACATGTACGCATCCTTTCATCCACACAAACATAATCAGTCATTGCCTTCCATTCATTCAGTTCACCACTCACCTTTTTCGTCACTCACCATGAATACCTGTGGATTATTTTGTGCCTGAAGAGGGTATTGGCTATCTCCAACCCCCTCCCGGCACAGATGTCCACTAAAGCACTGTCATTCTCATCTATCTCAGCAGGCACACCCCACTCACCAACTACTCCATCCACCTTCACAGTCCCTAGTTTACCATTCATATCATCAATCAAGAACACACTCATTCCTTTCAGACTTTTCCGTACTCAACTTTATTATTATTATTATTATTATTTATTAAATCAATTAGTACTCATGTAGTCCTGACTAAGTCATATGCCAGACATACCACAACCTTGCAACCTAAAATAGTTTTCACACAAGTATTCCACTGTAATATACATCACTATGTTGGTATGTACTTTTAGGAGAGCATCATACAGCAGACTGGTGAACTTGGTTTCTTTTCCCATTATGAATGAGCTCCAAGTTCTTTAATCCTTTCCCTGATAATTATGCCCGGGTTATCATGTATCAAATAGTTACAAGTATTATCATTTGCGTACAAAATATATTTTTAAAAACTGTGATGTGAAGTTGAAAAGAATTAAGTGGAATTATTTGGGTAATGGACTTTAAGGAACCAGTGTTTATTTTCGCCTCAGCTGATCTTGTGTGCTGTACACCTGCAGACTGAGCATAGGGGGAATGACTCACTGGGCAACGTCCTCCCTGTACTGTACTACTGCTGTTGGAGCCTGTGGCAGTGTGGGGTGAGGACGTAACACTGGTGTCAGGAGTGTGCGATTATTCAGGGCTGCAGTGAGTCTAACCTTCGACATGGAAGCAGAAGGTGTGAAGACAATGTCTCGAGCTGGGCGAGAGGAGAAAATTTCCCTGGCGACAATCGTGAAGCAAATACAGGCACAGAGTGAACAAATGGAGGCTCAACATTAGAAATTCAAAGTAGTATTACAGGAACAAACTAAAAAACTCAAAGAACAAACTAAAGAACTGAAAGAACTGTTACAGGCACAAAGTGTACAACTGAAGCCACAAAGTCAACAACAAGAGGCACATAGTAAAGAACAAAAAGAACGAGATGAACAACTTCAAGAGGCATCAGAGGAGCAACAGAGGGAGGTACAGCTGAGGGTGCAAGGACAGCTAGATGCATTCATGGGGAAAATGAAGGAGGAAGTAGATACCAAGCTAGAGCAGCAGGAGTATGAGGAGAGCAATAACGTCATGGAGTTCAGACAGCATCTAGACGACAAGGTGAAACATGTAGACAACCAGCTGAAGATTAGTGAGGGAATAGTGACAGAGTGCAGACAGCATGTGGACGACCAGTTGGAGACAGTTAGTGAGGAAATAGTGACGGAATGCAGACAGCATGTAGATAGCCAGTTAAAGCATGTAGTCAACCATGTGGAGATGGTTTGTGAGAAAATTGGGGCTGTAGAGACATGTTGCACTACTTAGCCTCAGGTTGGTGTGTGGGGAGTGTATGAAAGGAATGGACAGTGTATGGTGAATCTTGATGGGTCCCAGGCAACTAAAGGTAGCATTACAGGGTTGAATGATCGGAATCCAGAGGTTTTGGGTCCTGGCCTTAATTATGATTCCCCAGCTTTTAAGCCCCAAACTAGTTAAATGCATGGCTATAATGGGGGTCCAATTAAAAAGAAACTCAGGAATCTGAGGGTAGAGTATCTCGGGAAGCTTATCGTGCACAGTTTGAGTTGCGTGCGTATCAGAATGGTTGGGATGATAAGATGGCTGCAGAAGACCCACCACTGAAGATGAAAAGTGTGTGAGAAGACAGAAGATCAGAAGACATGCAATGTAGTAGGAATGGGAATAATAGGAAGAAATGCTGAGGTACTGCAGTGACAGGGCCGGCATAAGATGATGAAGACCTGGGGAGTAAGCAGATGGAGGATGCAGATATGCAACCAGTGCTGGAGTGGCTGCAGCAGAGTACAGTGCAACCTTCTTGGGAAGAAGTTTTCAGGTTAAGCTCTGTGACCAAGAGCTACTGGAGTCAGTGGGACCTTCTTCCTTTGAACAGTGGACTGCTGGAGCGTCAGTGGGAGACACCTGTTGACCTCAGCAAGTATTGGCAACTTGTGGTTCCGAAGAAGATGAGGTCCAAGATCTTGGATGAGTCCCACAACCAAATCACTACTGGGCACCTGAGAGTGAAAACAACTCTAAGCTGGCTGCAACACAAGTGCTACTGCATTGGCATGCGTCAGCATGTTGAAGAGTGGTGTCGGGCCTGAGAAGTGTGCTGTGCCAAGAAGGGACCAAAGAAACGTGGCTGTGCCCCTCTCCAGTTATACCAAGTGGATGCACCAATGCAAAGAGTCACGGTGGACATTGCTGGATCTTTGCCACTCACTGAGAGAGGAAATCGGTATATATGTGTCGCCATGGACTACTTCACAAAGTGGCCAGAAGCCTATGATATCCCTGATCAAGAGGCTGCGACTGTTGCTCAGGTGTTGGTTGATCAATTTTTCTGTCGTTTTGGGATGCCACAAGAGCTACATTCAGACCAGGGTAGAAACTTTGAGTCTGCTGTGTTCCATGAGTGTTGCAAGTTACTGGGGATCAAGAAGACAAGGACAACCCCATTAACCCCTTAACCGCGGGTATTGTTTTGGTCTGACTGTCCTCTCCCGCGGGGGTTTCAGCCAAATGTACACAAACATTTAAACCTTAATAACTCTGCACAGAATAAAGCTAGAGAAAAAAATAAGGTACCATTAGAAAGTACTAACCTTCAGCTTTCCATTGATGTAGGTTTCATGACTTTGTTGACTTTCACAGGACGGGTAGAGCCATTAGAATTGAGGGGTGTAAAATCACTATTTTACTCCCCACACACGAGTACCAAATGCCAACCACTCTCTGATAATAGTAATATAAACATATATGAACACTGCACATACGATAAACACCCACTCTGTGTTCAATGAGGTAGGTAAAAGGCACTTCACTGCGGCTGCGCCCGCACTTCACTGCGGCTGCACCTCACTTCACTGTGGTGACACCCGCTCACTGATGTTTTGGGCGATCTTTTCATTATTTCTAACTTCTAATATTATTTTACATATAATCTGGGCAATATACATTATATTTACACTGCACTTATTACTATATTGCGTCACTGTCGCATCACAGAATTACACAAGTGCCGCAGAATTACACAAGTGCCGCAGATTCTCTTTTTACAATATCACTTATTATACTGGCCAATATTTACATTTTTTTCTAGGCAAAATATCCCTTATTACTACATTATCCATTATACAATTATTGGTAAAGCACGTCACTGTCGCATCACTGTATATCACTGTCACTTTCAGTAACTCTGCACAGATTAAATCTAGAGTGAAAAATAAGGTACCATTAGAAAGTACTAACCTTCGGCTTTGCAATGATGTAGGTTTCATGATTTCGTTGACTATCACTGGATGGGCAGTGCCATTAGAAGTGAGCGATCTAAGATCACTATTTTTCGCTCACACACCATTACCTTTGCTCATACACCATTACCAAATGCCAACCTTATTCTGATAATAATACTATAAACATATATGAACACTGCACATACGATAAACACCCACTCTGTGTTCACTGAGGCAGGTAAAAGGCACTGTCATTACCCGCACTTCACTGCCACATCAGCGGTGTTGTAATCACTGTTTTTTGCTCACACACCATTACCAAATGCCAACCTCATTCTGATAATAATACTATAAACATATGAACACTGCACATACGATAAACACCCACTCTGTGTTCACTGAGGCAGGTAAAAGGCACTGTAATTGCCTGCACTTCACTGCCATATCAGCGGTGTTGTCGCTCACACAGCTGGACAGATACTGATGTGTGTTTGGTCCGGGGTGGGGTGGGGGGCCCAGGAGGTGGGAGGTGGGGCCCCAGGGGGGGGAGGAGGGAGGTGGGGGTTGGCTGGAGTGAAAGAACTTAATAGCTACTCTCCCTTGAAACAATTGGCGCACGGAAAAAACGCGGGGTATTCAAAATATTCACAAACATTCGAGAATGACACCCACAGTTTGGTCCAGTTTTTGCAATGTCATTCTGGAATGACACCCGCGGTTAAAGGGTTAAGGCCACAGTCAGATGGGATGGTGGAGAAATTCAACTGGACCCTGGGACAAGAACTTGCCAAGTACTGCATTGATGGACAAACAGAATGGGACCAGAAGGCACCTGCATTGCCGAAGGCATATCGGTCTGCATCCCATGAGTCTACCAGCTACACCCCTGCAAAACTGATGTTGGGCTACGAGTTACAGTTACCTGCTGACTTGTTAATGGGGAGACCACCTGGTGAGGAGCTGCCTACAGACACCACTGGCTCTGCAAAGCACCTTCAGGAAAGGCTGGCTGAGGTACATCATCAAGTGTGAGGAGCCCTCAAGTTTTCGGGAGAGGTGATGAAGTCCAAGTATGATGCCAAAGCTAGTGAGGTGAGCTTCCAGGATGGTGACCAAGTTTGGTTATTCAATACTCAGCAAAAGATGGGACAGTCACCGAAGCTGCAAAGATCATGGGACGGGCCTTACACCATGTTGGACCACCTATCAGACATGATGTATCAGATTCGGGGAGGCAGGAAGTCTCGCCCAAAGGTGGTACATGTGAACCGTCTGTGGCAGTACCATGGGCCAGGACAGTACAGCTGGGACGTCTCTGAGGAATCGTGCTCACCTGCAGCCGAGGGTGTTGAGGAAGACCAAGGAGCTGAAGTGCAAGAGGATGGTGACAGTTCCCCAAGAGAAGAAGCAAATCAAGAAGAGGACCAAGACCTTCCTGAAGGAGTGGACTGTGTGGAGGAGCAAGGACATCGTCAGAAGCGGCATAGAAGACCTGATAAGTTGAAGGATTATTTTGTGTACGAGTTAATTAGATGTTCCATTAAGATTAAGGTTTGTGTTTGAATACAGTTTACTGTGTAATTTTGTTGGGACAACAAAGAACTAGGGAGGGGGTAGTGCTAAGAAGTGAGATTTGCCAGTTAGGTAGCAGAGATCTATCTCGACATGTCCCATACCGTAAGTTCCAGTACGAGTCAGAGTTGCTAGTTTGCCTGCTATTGTGAGTGTAGTTGTTTCCTAAGTTGTACATTAATTTTTGTGCTCTTTTTCTTTACAATGTTTTATTTAAGTGATTGTTAAATTATGTATTTTAAGTTCATATGGTGAATGATTTAGAGTGTCATGTAATATGAGACAACTCTGGTATGTTTTCATATCTCCGAGTTGGCAACTGTTGTTCTCGTAGAATGTAGATGTCTCGAATAATGTAAGCTTATATAAGGTGAGGTAGAGATTATTACAGGTCTAGTCGGGTTTCAGTCCAGTTTGATTGAAGTTTAGTTGGTTTTCAGTTTGAGTGTAGTGCAGTGCTGTTAGTGAAGTTTGTGAAGTGTTGCTGGCAAGTGAAGATTATTTTTGGTACATTAGTAATAAGTGAAGTGTTGGCAAGCATTAGGTGTACTAACAGTAAAGTTCTGTCAACCATTAAGGGTAATAGCAGTTAGTAAAGTGTGTATAGCTCCAGTGCTTGTGAGAACGGTGAAGTTGGAAAGCATTAAGTGGAATTATTTGGAAAATAAAGACAGTGAACTTTAAGGAACCAGTGTTTATTTTCGCCTCAGCTGATCTTGTGTGCTGTACACCTGCAGGCTGACCATAAGGAGAACGACTCACTGGGCGACATCCTTCCTGTACTGTACTACTGCTGTTGGAGCCTGTGGCAGTGTGGGGTGAGGATGCATCAGTAATTTACTGATATTTGAAGGTACTTAACCCTACGATGGTGTGATGGTGTTTAACCCGCCGTGTGCCGGCTATTTTTAGCCCTGTGGGTCAGCCCAGTGCTGGCCATTTTTCAACCTTTTATTTTTGGGGCTAAAATGATAGATTTTGATGTGAAAACAACGAATTTCGCCATTAAAATGCTCAACAAGTCTCGAAAATGAGTTTTATTGAGTTCTGCCTACTCGCCTACAGGTATAACCGCTCTCTCACTCTCACCATGTACAGTTGCCTCCACTTTAACGAGTACAGCGGGTGGTGTGTTTGGTGAAATGTGGCACCACTGTGTTTGTTTACATCATAGGAATTGTAAGTGAATGGGCAGACCCGGCAGAACTTCCCCTCCGCTACAGTATCTAGTATCCACAGAAACAATATTCTATCAAGTCATAGTCTGTCTGGAAAGGTAGAGAGAAAAACCAATAGTAATGCCATTGGATCCCATTGTTTCTCTTACAGGAGATGACTGTGAGGCGAGGTGGAACAGAGGGGAGGGTGGACAGGTGGTGGGGGTGCATGTATCGAAACTTTGTCGTGTTTCGTTTAAAAAGATGAAGGGTGTGATTATACAGATGTTCTGAGGTGATTTGTAACTCCGCATGCAAAAATGTGTGTTGGATGAATGTTGGAGTCTCACTGTAGTGTTCGTCATACAATGTGATGAACAACTGTAATTCGACATAATGATTAGAAGGTGTGATGCCCGGTGTCTCGAAACATGGCTTGCCTGAGTCTAGTGAGTGTGCAACTCAAATGCTGAGATATTTTTGTGGTTGAACCAGGCCGGCCATAAATGATTCCTGTTTAAGCATGTGACAAAGCGGTCATGCCATGTTGTGCATCATCCAGTCTGTTTTATTGTGAGGAAAACAATCATCATATTCGTAAACCAAGGTAAAGTAGATGTCCTGTTGCTAGGATTATAGCTGCTTTAAGTGTTGGATAGAGGTTGACTTACTGTGAGAAAATGTTGTGCAGTCATCATGTTGGTGGATGACGCGAAGGTAATAAGGTGCTATGTTTGCATAACGAGTGCATATCTTGTATTATAATATCTGAAATAACGGTGTTACAAGCGTCCAGTCCACAAATGATATCGCTTTCTTCGAGGTGCTATTTCATTAGTCTGGATAGTTGACACAATCCACAAATACTGATCATCGTATATTATGCACTCTTTAAAACATTCATACATTGGTTTTCACACAAGTATTATGCATTCAGGCCGTCCTTAGTTCCAGACGCATTATGCTATTTAATCGTGCGTCTACACTCACACGCTGTTCATCCAGAGGGAGCAAGATTTCCTTTACCATGAATGTCTGTCCTTTGTCTGCCATAACACAAGGTTTTAGCATGTGACCACGGCTACACAAAATATATCAGTGGCGTGGTGCTGCTGGGAGAGTGTAAAACTGTATATTGTCTACGTGTGTTTGTGCAGAAAGTCTCGTAATACACTTCACCGACTTCTTCGCACTCATGCCAAGATAGCAGCCAAAGTCGCGGTTTTGGTAACTATACTGACTGAGCATTGAACACACTTTCAGCTCCCAGCAATCTGAATGAGATCCACATTTCAAGCAACAGAAACATTAAGTAATGCAGTGAACAATGCAATTTTATATGTAAATGTAAGGAGGGTTTTATGCACCGTGTCATCATACAGACATACAGTATAACACAACCAGGGTTAAGCTGCACCTACGTTAGGATAAACGTTGAGTGGTACTGGAGTGTCCAAGTAAACGTAAGCAACATTGGTGCACCAGCACCTGGATGGCAAAACCCAGCCACAGCGCTTTACACAATATACTCCCGGGTTCTGAAGCTACCCCACCTCATCCAGTACATTTACACAAGGTCATTGGTAAGGCTGTAATCTCGTTGTAGTGATGCGAAATTATAAGGAAAGCAATATCAGGTCTCGTTACCCATTGTAAGAGGAAGGGCCGGATTTGTGTGTGTGTGTGTGTGTGTGAGAGAGAGAGAGAGAGAGAGAGAGAGAGAGAGAGAGAAACAGACTGGTGCATTCATGGCGTCATTACAAGTTGTTACAATACGATATAGTATAATACACCCAGGGAAGGAAAAAGAGTCCTTGTCTCTGTAACAGTGAATACAGGCCCGATAGTATCCTTGCAATTTCAATAACAGAAATGGACACAATATATCAATCGTGGGTAAACGGGAAGCAGGACCTAAAATATCATGACGTGTAATGTGTACCGGTCACTTAGGTGATTTTGATTGTAGATGGGAAATTGTTTAGAGGCATCATACGAGATTCATAATAACAAGTTCGACAATAGATTTTGATATTACGGTTATCTGTGATCCTGTGTCCGATGACTCTGAACACCGAAAATTATATTCCCAATGCAGTTAGAAAGAGACTAGAATATTTCGTCGGTAAGGGGGGACTTAAGGAGAGGTTGGACAGTGGGACGAGGTATTAGGAGAGGAAGGAAGTGTTGCAGGAACAGTGAGGGTGGGAGGGCTTGACCACCCTGCCTGGTGGCAAGGTGTGCGTGGAAGTGGACTGTTGTTGAGCAGGAGTGAGTGAGGAGGTGGGGAGGTGAGAGCAGGATCATCACCAACATATGTGATGTTTAGTGTTGGTAAGGGAAATATTTCTCCCTCTGGATGAACAGCGTGTGAGTGTAAGCACACGATTAAATAGTATAATGCATCTGCAGAGAGAGAGAGAGAGAGAGAGAGAGAGAGAGAGAGGGTGGGGTCTCTCTCTTGTTATTTATTTATTTATATATATATATATATATAAGGAGAGAGAGAGAGAGAGAGAGGGAGAGAGAGAGAGAGAGAGAGAAAGAGAAAGAACCCTCTCTCTCTCGTTCGTTCGTTCGTTTACAGATTCCCTGCATCTATAGTGCAGGCCGAGCCATACATTAGCCCGGTCAGTGGGGTATGGGCTGATATAAAAAAACAGTAAGGGGGGAGGACAGGGCCTGGGGATTGCTCAGCACGCACACCCTCTCTCCTGGCTGGCTTTGTGGTGTGTGTGTCACTCTCTCTCTCAAATAGCCTGTAAACAAGGAGGCTTGTTATGCTCACTCTGTTACAGGTGGGTGATATTGAGGCTACCGTCACTGTAGAAGGACACCCAGGGAGACAAGAACCATCCTATCCTTTCCTGAGTCCATTATGGCGTATTGTTGCAACTTGTAATGACAGTGAATGCACCAGTCTCTCTCTCTCTCTCTCTCTCTCTCTCTCTCTCTCTCTCTCTCTCTCTCTCTCTCTCTCTCTCGCTCACACACACACACACACACACACACACACACACACACAAATCCGGGCCTTCCTTACAATGGGTAACGAGACCTGATATTGATTTCCTTATAATTTCGCATCACTACAACGAGATTACAGCCTTATCGATGACCTTGTGTAAATCTACTGGATGACGTGGGGTAGCATCAGAACCCAGGAGTATTTTGCGTAAAGCGCTATAGGTTTTAACATCCAGATGCTGGCGCACCGATGTTGCTTACATTTACTTGGACGCACCACCAGCACTCGACGATTATCCTAACGCAGGTCCAGCTTATCCTTGGCTGTGTTTTACTGTATAAGTCTGTATGATGACACGGTGCATAAAACATTCCTTACTTTACATATAAATTGGATTGTTTACTGCACTAAATGTTTTCTAGTGCCTGAAAACAGGACCTCATTCAGATTGCTGGGAGGTGTAAACGTGTTCAATGCTCAGTCAGTACAGTTACGAAAACCACGACTTTGCCTGCTATCATGGCATGAGTGAGAAAAAGTCGGTGAAATGTATTACCAAACATTCTGCATAAACACATGTAGACTATATGCAGTTTTACACTCTCCCAGCAGCACCACGCCACCGATATATTTTGTGTAGCCGTGGCCACATGTTAAAACCTTGTGTTACAATGGCTGACAACTGAAAGGCATTCATGGTAAAGGAAATCTTGCTCCCTCTGGATGAACAGTGTGTGAGTGTAGACAATCAATCAATCAATCAATCATTTCCTGTGGCACCCTCGGGGATGCATAGGGCCTCGATGAACTCACACCACCACATCCTATCTTGTGCTAACTCCTCAAGATCTCCCCAACACTCATCTCCAGCTTCCCGTCTCATTGTCCTCACCCACGTCTCTTTTGGCCTTCCTCTACCTCTCCTACCAAGTGCCACCCACCCTGGTGTACCTCGTACTATTCCCTGTCTCCTATACACATGTCCTAGCCACTTCCATCGTGAGAATCTAACATATTCATCGATCGGCTGCACTCCCGTTATTTCTCTAATTCTACTATTTGGTATCCTTTCCCACCACTTAACTCCTAATATTCTTCTAAGTGCTTTATTTTCAAACACCAAGAATTTATTTTCCATAGTCACTGTGCTGTACCAAGACTCGTGTCCATAAATTAAGATACTCCTAACCATTACCTTATAAAGTTTGATTTTTGTATGCACAGAGAAATTGTTATTATTCCAAATATTTTTAAGCATTCCCATTGCCTGATTAGCCTTCTTTAACCTTTCCTCGAATTCAAAGTTCAAAGAACCATCCTTGGCTAAATAAGTACCTAAATATTTAAACCTATCAACTTGCTTTACAACCATACCTCCAATTACACATTCCTGTGCATTTTCCATATTCATATTGATTATTTCAGTTTTTCCACAATTAATAACCAAACCCACCTTGCGACCTTCACTCACCAAACAGTCCAACACTCTCTGCATCTCTTCTGGCCCATCACAAATCAAAACTATATCATCTGCATAATCTAAATCCAAAAGTTTCCTGTTCTCTCCCCAAAGTATACCTGCACCGGTTTCTGTTCCAACGCGTTTCATAATGTAATCAATGACCAATATAAATAGTAAAGGCGATAGAACACCACCTTGAATTACCCCGGAATTGACTTCAAACGAATCACTCAGACAACCATCAACCATCACTTTACAAAATGTGTCCTCATGCATGTTCATAATGACCCTCACAAACTCCTCTGGTATTCCATAATGTCTCATGATCTTCCCCATAGTCTCTCTCGAAACACTATCAAAAGCCTTTTCAAAATCAACAAAACAAAGACTTAACGGTACTCTCATTTCATTAACTTGCTGCATCAAATGCCTAACTATAAAGATCTGATCATTGCAACCACGTCCCTTTCTAAAACCAGCCTGTTCATCCCTCAGAATACCCTCAACCACCGGCTCCAATCTATTTAACAACACTCTACTGAAAACTTTCAAAGCTATCGGTGACAAAGAGATTCCCCTCCAATTACCACATTCACTCAGGTCTCCCTTCTTCGGAACTTTAACAATTACACCATTCTTCCAAACTGATGGTAGTAACCCCGTCACCCATATCTTATTGAATAGCTTGGTCAAGATCATTATTAATCTATCCCCCTCCACTTTAAACATTTCCGGAAATAAACCATCCTCCCCTGGTGCCTTATTATTCTTTAACTGTTTTACTGCTTTCTCCACTTCTGCAAGCCTCAACTCTCCTGTTTCTATATTTAAATCTTCCTGAGCAGACGGTATATCCTCTTCTGGTGATATTGGTCTATTAAGAACTGTCTCAAAATGCTCTTTCCATCTATTTTTAATATCTCCATCTTTGGTCAATAAATTTCCTTCCCTGTCTCTAACTGGTATTTCCTTGCATTTACCTGTATTACCACTCAGTTCTCTAATCGATTCATATGCTATTCTTTGACTCTGTCCACCATTTTTGTTTATTAAGATTTCAGTCTCTGCAACCTTTTCATCCACACATCTTCTTTTATCTCTCCTAGCTAACCTTCTTACTTCTGAATTCAAACTCCAGTACGCAGCTCTTGCTAATTCAATCTCTTGCTCATCAACGCATTGCATCTCACTCCTCAATTTAGCCTCACCTCTCTTTTTTATCATATCCCACGTTTCCTCTGATATCCATTTCTTTCTCCTGAAGCTATGTCTCCTTCCAATCGTACCTTCAGCAGTCTCATGCAAAACTTTGTTCACATCCTCCCACATCTCATCTACACTTCTCTCCCCCTCTTCCAACGTTTCCAACACCAAAAACCTATTTCTGCATTCTAATCTGAATTCCTCCTTTTCTTCTCCTTCCCTACTAAGCTTAACAATATCGTATCTACCAACACCAGATTTTTCCTTCTTCTGATTTTTAAGTTTAAACCTTATTTTTGCAATGCTGAGTTGATGGTCACTACCAATATCCGCTCCCCGTGAGTGTAGACGCACGATTAAATAGTATAATGCGTCTGGAGCTAAGGACGGCCTGAATGTGTAATACTTGTGTGAAAACTAATGTATGAATGTTTTAAAAAGAGTATAATATACGATGATCAGTGTTTGTGGATTCTGTGTCACAACTATCCAGACAAATGAAATAGCACCTCGAAGAAAGCGACATCATTTGTGGACTGGACACTCGTAACACCGTTGTTTCAGTAATTATAATGCAAGATATGCATTCACTGTGCAAACACAGTATCTCATTACCTCCGCCTCATCCATCAGTATGATGACTGCACAACATTTTCTTACAGTAAGCCAACAGCTGTCCAACACTTAAAGCAGCTATAATCCTTTGGAAAAGGACATCTACTTATACCTGGTTTGCGAATATAATTATTGTTTTTCCTCACAATAAAACAGACTGGATAATGCACAACATGGCATGACCGTTGTGTCACATGCTTAAACATAAATCATATATGACCACTCTGGTTCAGCTACAAAAATGTTACAGCATTTGAGTCGCACATTCACTAGACTCAAGTGAACCACGTTTCGAGACACCGGACATCACACCTTCTGAATCATTACACTGAATTACAGTTGTTCACCACATTGTATGACGAACACTACAGTAAGACTCCTACATTCATCCAATACACATTGTTGCATACGGAGTTACAAATCACCTCAGAACATCTGTATAATCACACCCTTCACCTTTCTAAACGAAACACGACAAAGATTCGGTACATGAGCCCCAACACCTGTCCACCCTCCCCTCTGTTCCACCTCGCCTCGCAGTCGTCATCTGCCAGAGATACAATGGGATCCAATGGCATTACTATTTGTTTTTGTCTCTACCTTCCACTATACATACGTGGCAAACACTTGGATTTGTAGACAATATATGACTTGATAGAATATTTTTTCTGTGGGTACTAGATACTGTAGTGGAGGGGAAGTTCTGTCAGGTCTGCCCATTCACTTACTACGATGTAAACAAAGACAGTGGTGCCACATTTCACCAAACACACCACCTGCTGTACTCGTTAGAAGTGGAGGTAACTGTACGTGAGAGAAAGTCGTTTTCTATGTAAGTTATACTCAGGTACTTTTGCTGGGAAGGTATAGCAATGTTCAGTACATTTTTCTGATTACTTATTACTTAAGCATCAATCACAAGTTGTGTGTCTTTCTCACTGTGAATGCATTATTACTTGAAGATAGGTGCAACCTGACTTCATTACGTACAATCCTGGCACTTACAAGAAGGTATTTACAACTTGACTTCACTATATAGTCCTTACACCTACAAGAACATATTTACAACTTACATGAAAATATTTACAAAATGCCTTCACTATGTACAGCACTGGGTGAGGCACACAGGCAAAGTGAGGCAGAGCGAACGTGAGGAGGGGTGGGCGAGTGAGTGTATGGCCTTGATAGCCTGGGAATTGTAGAGGAACAGTTACCTTACATGCCTGCCAATTTTTACCCACGAATCTTGAAAAATGCGGTCACAGTGAAAATTTTTATTTTAAACCATTTTAAAATGGCACTGGCATTGGCCGCAGCATTATGTCAAACGATTTTATAATGGCACTGGTATGTGGCGGGCTAAGAACATTGTTAGTGCAGTGGGGTGTGATTTACCCCACACATTTTATTTTACTATATTTTTTTTTTATTATTTAACATGTTTTTCTGTATAATCTGCTTTTCAATAGATTATTTAATGCAGCATATTTGAAAAAAAAAAATACAGGAAAAATTATTTATGATTTTATTCCAAAAATAAACATTTTCATATGATTAACCTGACAATACATTCATGTGTATTTATTTCAGAAGTTAGCATATTTTCATGAAGTTAATTCATACAGGATCCTGCTCTTGTCTTTTTACTTCTCAAATTAAAATAGTTTCATAAGCATAAACAACATTTATTCAACATATTTTAATATGTAATGAAACTTACATACTACTTGTATGAAACCTATTTCGTAACTAAACATATTCATGTATTTAGTTTACACAAAAACATATAATATATGTACTTTATACCATCTGTCTATCTATTGCTAGATGCCTCAATCCCGTTTGGGGTGGCCACAAACAAATCGCCCCCACGGCGCCCTGTCCCCCGCCATTTCACTGCCCTGCTCCCAACTCACACCCCCCTCTCTCATATACCTCTCCACCCCATCCTTCCATCTCATCCTCGGCCTCCCCCTCCCTCTTACCCCCTCCACCTCACTCACATACACTCTCTTTGTCAGTCTCTCGCCCTCCATCCTCTCCACATGGCCAAACCACCTCAGTGTGTTCCTCATAACGCTTCCTATCACATCCACATCCACACCACAACGCTCCTTTATATCCTCATTCGTCAGCCTGTCTCTCCATGTGATTCCACAGGCTCCTCTTAAATAACTCATTTCCACTGCTCTCACTCTTGACTTGTGTCCTTCCAACAACGTCCAAGCTTCACTTCCATACGTAAGAGTTGGTATCACAATACTGTCATGTAGTAACTTTTTCACTTCCATGCTCACCTCTCTGTTTCTTATCACTGCTTTCAAGGAACCAGCAACCTTTCTTCCCTGCTGTACCCTTTCAAGCACTTCACCCTCCAAACCTCCATCCTTACTCATCACACTACCCAAGTACTTAAACGTACTCACAGTTTCCAATTCCTCACCATCTAACCTCACTGTACATTCACTGACATCACCTCTCTCAAAGACCATCACTTTACTCTTCCCTACATTCGCATTTAGATTCCGTTTCTTATACACTCTCCCAAACTCATCCACCAAGCCTTGCAGCTCTCCTTTGTCTTCACTCAGCAACAGTATCATCTGTAAACAGTACAGGGAGTTTCCAAACACTATCCTCTCTCACCAGGGGCACTCCAACATCCACTACCCTACCTTGTACCTCTTTTATTACCCCATCCATGTACAGATTGAACAACCATGGAGACATGACATATCCCTGTTTCAACCCAACCTTCAAAGAAAAATTCACTTAGTTCACCATCCACACACACTGCAGCCTTAGCACCATCATACATAATCTTCACAGCATTCAACAACTTCCCATCTACTCCATATACTCTTAATACTTTCCACAATCCTTGTCTATCCACCCTGTCATATGCTTTCTCCAATTCCATGAAAGCTGCATACAACTTCTTTCCCTTCTCTAGAAAATTTTCCACTAAAGATCTAAGAATGAATATCTGATCTACACAACCTCTTCCCTTCCTAAAGCCTCCCTGTTCTTCTCCAACTAATTTCTCTGTTCGTTCTCTGTTCATTCTCTAACTCTGTCAATAAGTATCCTACCATACACTTTTCCTATTATACTAAGAAGACAAATGCCACTATGATTACCACACACTTCTTTTTCCCCTTTTCCTTTGTACAAGGGAATAATTATACCTGACTTCCAATCCTCCGGGACTCCACCCTCCTCCCAGGCCAATCTGCACATCTTCCACATCCATTCTACCACTATCTCTCCCCCATGCTTCAGCATTTCACCACACACTCCATCAAATCCTGGGGCTTTCCCCAATTTAACTTTCTTCAATGCTTCCACAACTTCTATCCTACTGATTTCTTCCTGTCTTCTCACCTCCCTCCTCCCAACCATTCCCCAGCCACTTATACTCGCATTACTTCCATCGTGTATGTTCAACAATTCCTTAAAGTGTTCTTTCCATCTACTCACTTTTTCTCCCTTCTCCAATAGTAATCTACCATTTTTATCTTTCACTCCCCTGCTAACTTCACTTCCACCCTGTCTTACTCTCTTCACCTCTTTCCAGAACGTTTTCTTACAGTCCCTCCACTTTACACTCAAATTCCTTCGAAATTCCTCATCCACTCTCTTCTTACTCTCTCTTACTAATCTTTTCACCTCTCTCTTTCTTTCTACATATAACTCTTCCACCTCTCAACTTCTTCCACTCCCCTATTTCTCATCCATTCATTGTATGCTTTCTTCTTTTGTGCCACAGCCTGTCTCACCTCTTCAGTCCACAATGCTGTTCTTTGCACCCCCCTCCGTCTTCTCTTCCTCCCACACACCACATCACATGCTGCATTTTCATCTGTAAATATCTTACACACACCTTCCACGTCCCCCATCTGCTTCAATTCATATTTGTCCAATCTTTCCTCCACTTCTCTCTTATACTCTGCCTTTTTGTCATCCTCTTGTAACTTTTCCACTCTCCTTGCAACTACTCCTTCCTCTCGTCTTTCCCTTCTTCTATTCCTTCATCTTACTTGGATCCTAATTCTGGCCACCACCAAGTAGTAGTCAGAAATCCACTCCCCCAACCTCTATAAGCTCTTGCATCCATTACACATCTTCGCATCCTTTCATCCACACACACATAATCAGTCATTGCCTTCCTTTCATTCAGTTCACCACCCACCCTTCTCATCACTCGCCATGTATACATGTGGATCATTTTATGCCTAAAGAGGGTATTGGCTATCACTAATCCCCTCCCAGCACAAATGTCCACTAACGCACTGCCATTCTCATCCATCTCAGCAGGCACACCCCACTCACCAACTATTCCATCCACCTTCACATTCCCTACTTTACCATTCATATCACCGATCAAAAACACTCTCATTCCTTCCAAACTTTTCCATGCACACTTCCACATTTGTCCAGAACTCTTCTCTCACTCTGCTAGCACGATCTTGCGTTGGCGCATACACACACACAATCGCCCACATTTGTATTCCAACTTTCAACTTTACCCACACAATCCTTGACCCAACTGATCCATACTGTCTTATGCTCTTCTTCCATCTTTTACTCACAACTATACATACTCCTTCCTTTGCCCTCTCATTCTCACCTACTCCTGCACATATACCCCATCCATACTCCCATTCTCTCCCACTTTCTCCTCTCCATTTTGTTTCAGTTATTCCACATACATCCACTTTCGCACCTTCAAGCACTTTATACACAAACATATATTCATGTAGCTTGTTCACAAAGAAAAAAATAATATGTTTATCTCACAGAAACTTGTAATTTATTTATTTCATGAATTAAAAAATAAATAATAAACTGATAAGAAAGGCTAACAAAATAAGTTGATATAGTATTGGGTAATCTGTTCAGTGTTCATTATCTGGTCATCATTACTGATTGCATTCTCATCCTTATCACTCTCACCAGAGCAGTCGACACAAATCATGATAAAATAATCCAAGCAGATGTGTTTAGAACACTTCTGACAGCTGTTTTTTGTCTTACGATCCTTTGACCTGGGGCACAATGTACATCTTTGTTGGGAACCTTCACAACAGCATTTTGGAGGTAAGTCCTCAGATGATCTAGACAATGACAAGTGTTGGAATTTCCCTTTCAAGTCCCTTCTCAAACACTGTTTTGTCTTTTGATGGTTGATATGGTCCTCAATCAACTTCATTCCTAATGTCTTCAGAAAATATTGGCATATGATGGTTGACTGAGAGTTGAGAATAAATTCACTGAATGCATTTATTCTTGCAACATTGAGTATGGTGCAAAAAACTGTAGGAGGCCAGCATTAAACACTCCAGGAAACATTGTAGATTGAATACAACTGATTGGTTGGGTGTGCTGCACCCTAAGATGCAATTACTGTGCGTTTACTCCCCTCTGTGGCCAGCAGAAAACTGACTGGGCTAATGTATCAACTCAGTGGAGGTCCCCTGGAAACCGCATGGGAGGGTGGCAGTATCACTACTACCAGACATAAGATAATTGAAAGGAAACATCACTTGGGGTATATCACACCCCGCCGCACCAGCAGAAGGTCACCTCACTTACAACCCCTTGTGCACCCAGTCTCTCAGTATTATTCATAATGCAGTTGACCTTGTCGCTGTTGATAAGATTATTTAACACACTATCTTCCCACTTGTTTCTTGCTTATTGGTTGTTGTAAGTACACAAAAACATAATCAGACAAGTCTGTACTTCAAGTTACAAACCATCCATAAAATACCCAAGAAAATGCTTTGATCTGCTCCAGCCCTAGCATTAATAATTCACATCAGATCTTTACACAAAGCCAAATAATCATTTCCCTACCCACCTCTTTCATTGGCTAGATTGAACTATGCTCTGCTATTCAATACACTGTGTGTCTGCATGGCTGTAAATTTATCGATAATAACTCAAGCTTTATTATGTAAGTCAGCTCATCACATAATGTTTCACCGAAACAAACAGTATCAGGTCTCTTCTGAGTTCGAGCATTTATGTCTCCGAATATTACCCTTCCTGATTATGGTAAGTTTTAAGAATGCACTGTGTTGCAGCTAAGAAAAATACATATACGGGCAGCCTTTAAAAAAAATCAAGACAAAAATACATAGAAATGAAAGAAAAGCATTCGGGAGCCGAATGCTAATCCCCTGCCAGAGTTTGTTGTTGGCCAAATCCAAGAATTAGGTCATATCTTGACACTCCGAAGGTTTCATGTTCATAGCTCAAGCTGTTCATGATATTTAATGGCGCTTAAGATAAGTGGCAAAAAGTAATTGACCTCTGGCAGCCATTTAGGTGACCTTCATCTTGACCCTCAGTGCCCATTTTTGGTCTCGTCCACGATTTCGGTCTATCTTGATACCCTGAAGGTTTCATATTGATAGCTGAAGCTGTTTATGAAATATAACTGTACTAAACTCAGGTGATAAAAGCTAGTTCACGTTTTGCAGCCATTTAGATGACTGTGACCTTGACCCCAAGTGCCCATTTTCGATTTCATCCAAGATTTTGGCTGTATCTTGATACCCTGAATGTTTCATATTTGTAGCTAAAGCCGTTCATGCGATATAATGGTGCTAAATGGGGGCAATAAAAACTAGTTGACCTTAGGCAGCCATTTTGGTGCCCTTGACCTTGATCCCAAGTGTCCATTTTGGAACTCTGCCAAGTTTTTGGCCATATGTTGATACCCTGAAAGTTTCATGTTGATAGCTCAAGCCGTTCATGAGATACAATGGGAACTGACAAACACACACACACACACACAGCAAAAACATTATCACTCCACCTTCTAAAGGCAGGCAATTATAAACTTAAACACAAATCAAATGCATATGGAAGCAATTGAAAACACAGTCAGCACACATGCACATTCAGATGCTAAAATCCGATAATTTCTCCTGCCTGTTATTTCATCATTGGACTAGATGACACCTGGATGGGGCATAGTGGACTGGGGTGCACAATGTCGTCTAATGATAGGCGGTAATATGAGTATGTACCTTTGCCCACTATGTCACATTGAAGCACCTGACTCCAGCAATGACAGAGATGCAAGGGATGCGAGTGGACTTTTGTGTTTGGCTGCAGTAAAATTTCCTGTACAGTAATATGGCAATGGAAGAAAATTAAATGACTAGAAACGGAAAAGAAAAAGCAAATGTGTGTAAAACAAACCTTAAACACAACAAACACGAACCACTAATACAGTCATAAAAACTTCAGCTTAGGAGAGTTTATAAGCACACTCCTCTTTACTGATAAGCTATGTCAAGTGTTTCCTTAGTCATAACACCACTCATGTCCTAGATAGCAGCTGTGAGGGAAAAGCAGAGCACTCCAATTTTAACAAGATGTAAGCAAATTACTAACCCTTGTGTCCGATGAAGCGTATTTGTATTTATGTTCTCACTACCAGACGATTTTGTTTGAGTAAAAGGGGTGCTTTTCATTTTAACACCATCCTCTCTAGCATGGTAATGTCTTTTTAATTTCAATCAAGCCATCACCAACAACTTCAGTTCACTTAGAGGGGATCCTTTGGAGTGAAATGGTTATCCATCTCATTGGTCAGAACAGTCCTAGTATTCTGTTCCAGCTAATGTAAGGCAATATTGTTGAGAAGCGGGATTTGCCAGTTAACCCTCTCGTGCACGATAAGTTTCAGTAAGTTTTCCGGCGCACGACTTTTTGTGCGAAGCTGCCCGGCCTGGCTGTCCGCGTGTGGCAAATAGCACATATTCTCTCCTTATTTTCGCCACCCAAACATTAATATACTGCCATGTCATCATACTCGTCGATGTTTATTCTAGCTGATGAGCACCAAAAAAAAAAAAAAAAAAAAAAGGAAAACACGAATAAAACATTAGGTGGTCGTGACTAAACATTTTGCTACATCACGTTCACTTCCCAACATCACCATTCGAATATTTTCCATCATACAGGAAAATGTTATTAGAAATTTTGATGTAGAATTTCATCTGCTTTCTAAAGAGATAAATCCGGTTGTGATATGATTTGTAGTTTTCGAGAAAATAGCCAAAAACTGAAAGCCATTTTTGAAAAAAATTCAAGGAGCTCTAATTCTGAACTTTTGTCGCACATGTTATGTTTTTATTGCATATTATTATGCAAAATTTCACCAGCTTTCTAATAACCTAAAAATGGTTTCGATACGCCTCATAGTTTTCGAGTAAATCGCCAAAAACGACCGTGAATTCACGTCCATATGTCACTTTCGAATTGTGCACATAGCATATGCAATATTCCAGCCTACGTAACAACCAATTCTCATCATAGATATTACAATGTTATGTCTTATATATACGTAGAATTTACTACTCTTTATCATGGTTCTTACAGGAAATCGATACGTCCAATAGTTTTCGAGTAATTGGCCGACAAAGTGAGATTACTCCTCCGAGCGCTTCCGACTTGACTGCTAGCGAGGAAAAAAACAAAGTCTGTTCCCCCAACTTTTCCAACAGAAAATGCTCCCAAAGGCTTATATTCTGCAAATGAACATAGGTAGAATTTACTGCGCTTTATCAAGGTTCATACAGGAAATCGATACGTCCAATAGTTTTCGAGTAACTGGCCGACAACGTGAGATGACTCCTCCGAGTGCTTCCGAATGTACTGCTAGCGGGGAAAAAAACAAAGTCTGTTCCCCCAACTTTTCCAACAGAAAATGCTCCAAAAGGCTTATATTCTGCAAATGAACATATGTAGAATTTACTGCTCTTTATCATGGTTCTTACAGGAAGTCGATACGCCCAATAATTTTCAAGTAAAAGGACGACAAAGGTAGATTACTCTTCCAGTCGGTACCTACTATTACAGCAAGTGAAAAAAAAAAAAAAAACTTTTCTCCCACTTTGTCTAAAGACTATGCTCCCAAAGCTTTTTTTTTTTTTTTTTTTTTTTTTTTAATGTACAGACTGTAAAATCTCCAAGGTTGTTTTTTTATGTGTGATACTGGAGGTAAAACAGATTTTAATTAAATAATCATTGCAGTGGTATGCATTTATACTGCATTTGTTGACTTCCCAATTGTTTCATGACACGAACATCCATTGTTTCATCATCATCATCATCATCATCATCATCATCGTCATTGCCCCACATGATGTATTTGCCCACAGGTAGTAAATCAGTGGCCAGGCAGCACAATATGTAGTATCCTGGCTATAATGGCATTAACCATGTACAGTATTTATTTATATAGACATGCAGTACACTGCAGTAGAACTTTGACTTATGGCTGCAGCCTTTCCTGATTATAATTAATGTATATGCTTGAATCTTTCACTACAGTCGACAAAACACCAAGTGCGTTAAAATGTAATACCTCTTGTTGTCTAGTTATTCTGTCTCTCCACTTACTCCACAGGCACTTCAAACGGGCACAGTAATACGACTATATATTAAAAGAAATAAAAATAACTAAGTTTTTCAGGTCAGATAGTTCAGCTATATTTACTCTGGCCGATAATTCATAAATTGTGTAACTTATGAAGTTGTAAATTATTGTGAAACTGGCCAAAACCGATGAAAGTAGTCCCAGCTGGAAAATATTCCACCACAATCCCAAACGGAGCTTCAGATGTCAGAAAAAGAAAAGGGAGTCCACCATAGATATAAAGGCTGATTGTATATTTGAATTTCAGTTATAGTAATTTAATTTAACAGCATGAACATTAAATTTGTCCAAAACTACTGGGTCAGACCACACAGCTGTAAAACCATCCGTCTCCTTCTCCATCCCACCTGGATTAGACCCCTACCTGCCTCCCCCCCCCCCCAATCCCACATGGATTGTACAGTCATAAGAAAAACTATTGTTACCCCCAGTTATGTTCGATGCAAAACGAACGTTATCTGGGCTATGTGGGCGGATCCTTGCTGTTCGCCCCTCTCCTATCTAGTGTTGCCATATCGCAATCCCATTACAAGAGTTGGAATCATGAGCAAGAATGAGCCATATGACGGGGAAATATATAAGACGTGTTTGCCTTACCCTGAGCGACCCACCAGCGATGAATAATGAAACTCGGCACGTTTATTATTTTCCTACTATTCAACACTTATTATCTACAGAATACAACAAATAAATTATTTTGGAGTGTATTAAATCTATATGCATCGAGTTTTTTTTTTTTATGATAGTGTAGCAGGGGTGCACGACATCATTTGTTTGCTTTAGATGGGTGGTTAAATGTTTCAGATAGATGCTTCAGTTAGTGGCATCCATGCGTCGACGGTTAGAGGCTGTTTTGGAAGCAAGGGGTGGGTATATAAAATATTAAAGCAATAAGACTCAACACGTATTATTATTTTCCTTCTACTCAGCATTTATTATATGTAGAAAGCAATACATATCATTATTACACTGAAAGTTTACTAACTTGGCTTGTGTCGGCTGAATTAATTACTATTATACGTCTGGCATGGGTGCACATACTCATTGCCCGTCTGCAAGTGTGTTACTGACTCTACACAATTCTGTTATATTTCTATTTAACGAATTCGGTGCCGGATAATAAAACGTATTGTCTATATGCACAGAGGCCAAACGATCTAATTAGCTTTTATTACCTCTAGCACAAATTCTAATATCTGTGTCTCACATAACCGACATTAACGGGTTTGCGGTACAAACTTTCCTGTCCCATCACTCCACAACACTTCGTCGTTGTGTCATAGTGCATAGCTCTGAAGGGTAACGATAGTTTTTCTTATGACTGTACCTCATCTGTTTCCCTCCCAGTCCCACTTGGATTGTACCCCACCTGCCTCCCTCCCAATCCCACCTGGATTACTCTCCTACCCGAGTATACCGGAGGTTATTTAATTGCCAAGACAATATCAGGAAGAGTGTATCCACACACACACACACACACACACACACACACACACACACACACACACACACGCACGTAAATGAGATCCTCCTTCTCCCCTCCATACCAAGCCTCCAATTGTATTGCTGTCACGTGTGATAATCCTGTAATCCTGTATATCTGCACCAGTTCCAGTCGTCCAAATTTATACCACATTCTGTACCCATCCCTCCATCATACACTAATAATTCGCCATATATCTATCCACTCACACTGTTGTCATTCACTAATCTATCATCTCAGTCTCTGTATTCTTCTAGCTTCCAGTTGGTTATCTCCATACTGTTCATCCATTGTCCTGTCACACTGATTTACCATCCATTTGTCTTGTGTCTCATTATGCATACATCACTCTGACTACATCCTTTCATTATATATTCATCCATAGTCCTGTCACAACGTTCATTCATCCAGCCGTCTTGTGTCCCATCATGCATACATCCGCTCTGACTACATTCATTCATTGTATGTTCATCCACCGTCCTGTCACAACGTTCATTTATCCATCCGTCTTGTGTCGCATCATTTAGAAATCCACTGAGTGCATCCATTCATTAGCTGTTCATCCATCTTCTCAAACTCTGGATTCATCCTTCTTGCAGTCAGTTACATTTGTACTCTTCATCCATCATCCTGTCTTACTGCTGAACCATCCATTATTCTTGTCTCATCATGCGTAGATCCACTCCGGTTCCGTACATTCATAATCGATTCATCCAACTTCCTCAGAAACTGCGCTATATTCTTTATCTATCTCATCGCAAATGCATTTAATAATCAATTTATTTTTATATCTGGGTTATAAGTCTGTACACTTTAGGTTGACTGTCTTGCACTTCCCAGATAACCACAATCACCACAGTACCACATTTGCCACCCGGAACCATCCTTGCCACACCAGAGCCACCACTGCCACGCCCGTACCATCCTTGTCACGCCACAACCACACTTGCCACTCCTGTACCACCCTTGCCACACCAGTACGACCCTTACAACACCAGTACCACCCTTATCACACCAATACCATTCTTGCTACGCCAGTACCACCTTTCCACACCAATACCACCTTTCCACACCAGTACCATCCTTGCCACACCAGTAGGCTACCACCTTTGCCACACCAGTATCATATTGCAACACCAGTACCAGACTAGTACACCCGCTTCTGACTGGTATGTAATCCGAAAACATTCTTGCCCTGGCTTTTTTTTTTTTTTTTTTTCAGTTCGCTAGGCGGTAGTAGTGATTAGAGTGGAGTTATTGGCTAATTCTCTCTCTCTCTCTCTCTCTCTCTCTCTCTCTCTCTCTCTCTCTCTCTCTCTCTCTCTCTCTCTCTCTCTCTCCAGCCTCACATATTCCCCGTCATGTGTCGTTTGCTGCAATTTTCTGAGGCATAGGCCTAACCTGTTCCTCACCTAAGAAAAATCGCTTGACTCCGGCCATAATATAATGTTTAAGTGATTTCCTCAGCGAATAATCAAGCATCCTCTTATTTCTTTTTCCTTTTTTGTAGCCAGCGATTCTTCTTGTGAGCAAACGTCTCTGCCGACGACTGTTGTTTATATGAAAATGTTTTCTTGCACTTTAGGCGAGGTTCTTTTGTGCTGATGAATGTGTGGAGGGGGGGAGGGCGCCTTTGTCAATGTGTGTGCACAAAATTAACATCACGTTAATAAACATTCGGTAGAATATAACTTTCGCCCTGTCTCCTTTTTCTCCAATACTCACTCTTCCTACTTCCTTCTTCCTTCCTCCCTCCCATCCCACAACAGTCGCCGTCACACTTCATAAGAGCAACCCTTTATTCATCGGGTTGCTTTCAGATTTGATTACTTGCTTCAAAGTCTGCGTCTTGGGCAGTGTCATCTCTCTTCCCTTCTACCATTGAATTCAATCCTTTCTTTCTCTCTGTCTGTCTCCAATTGTTTCCTCTCTACGTTACTCTTCATCATTTATTATCCTCAACTTCCATCAAGCCACATTATCTTCATTTCACATTATTCTACCAATAGGGTAAGAAAATACTGCCCAAGAGAATTCTGGGTTGAACTAGAAAGGGTAACAAAGGGAGGGAGCGAGTAGGGATCAGAAGGATGGAGAAGGGAGGGGAGAGGAAGGTATGCCTTGGGTCTGAATGCCTTCCTCCCCCACCGATCCGTCCTTCAAGGGGAAAAAAAGTGAGGACGACAAACCGAAAGGCAGAACCATAAAACAAGGTTGGCAACTTTATCAATTGTCTGTGAGAAGCGTGTTGGATCCCTTTCTAAACATTTTCCCTCTTTTCTCTTATTTTTTGTTCCAAATCAGTAAAGGTGGAGAACAGGAAAGAAAGAAGATCTATCTATCTATCTATCTATCTATAGCCCGACGCCCTAATGCCGCAAAGGGTGGCCGCAGACAAAACGCCTCCAAGTCACTCTGTCACCCACCATTTGACTACCCTCCCCCCAACTCACCCCCCCCTCCCTCATATACCTCTCAACTCCATCCCTCCACCTCATCCTCGGTCTACCCCTCCCTCTCCCTCCCTCCACCTCACCTACATACACCCTCTTAGTCAGTCTTTCATTCTCCATTCTCTCCACATGTCCAAACCACCTCAGTGTATTTCTCCTAATCTTTTCAACCACATCCACATCTACCCCACAACGTTCCTTCACTTCTTCATTCGTCAACCTGTCCCTCCATGTCACTCCACATAAAAAAGAAATAAGTGTGAGATTTCACTCCAAGCGGTGTCGTTGTATTTGGCTCACGTTGTATGTAGTGTGAGTGGGTGGCTTTAGTGGTGAGAGAGAGAGAGAGAGAGAGAGAGAGAGAGAGAGAGAGAGAGAGAGAGACAGACAGACAGACAGACAGAGAGAGAGGTCAATTAGCTGAGTGGTTACCTGGGTACGCTTCATGCCAATTTATCACAAATGCGTCTCATTTATCTTGTTTTGAAGGCGATAATTACCTTAGCTTTCTGTGGGATAACTGAGCTTTATCTGTTAACAGCTGCACGCAGGTGTAAAGTTATGTATAGATTATCGATAAATTTAAACACAGCACACGATCAACCACTTATAAAATAGCGCCTTCTTATACCGATTAACAAATACAGGACATGACCATCCACTCTTATTGGCCCCTGTGTAGAGTACAACTCTCATGTGTGAGAAGGCTCCCCATATACAGCTCTTCTCAATAGGGTGGAGTCTAACGCTTTTCGTCTCATTAACTCTCCTTCTCTTACTGGCTTCCTTCAACCTCTGTCTCTTCGCCGCACTCTTGCATCTTTATCTCTTTTCTATCGCTACTTCAATGGTCACTGACCCTCTGAACTGTCCGCTTGCATCCCTCCACCTCTACGACGGGCGAGTAGCACCCGTCTAGCAACAAACTCTCACCCTATTTCAGTCCAACTCTCTAATGCAAGAGTTAACCGTTACTCCCAGCCTTTCATTTATGCAACAGGTCAGCTCTGGAAATGTCTCCCTCTGTCTGTATTTCCTGCTTCCTATAATCTCCAGTCTTTCAAACGCAGTGTGTCCAAGCATCTCGAAATGATCGGATCATGAATTTGGCTCTCTCTTGCATTATTTTATTTTATTTTTTTCTTGGAAGGAACAGTTTGCGGGCTCCTGACATTTGGTTCCTTCCTAGCATTAAAAAAAAAAAAAAAAAAAATTAACCTTGATACAGCACTTAACCAACCAGCACCACCGAGACTCTAATCTAATTAAAATGCAGTTGAAAAATTACATATGACTCGCAGCACAAAGGAAAGCTCTAGCACGTACTGTACATTGGACACTGTACAATCTGCCTTCAAAGAAAAATCCCAGCATGTACTGTATGCACTGTACAACATGACTTGATCGGACACAGACGGTGGAAGGGCAGTGACCCATTTGGACATTTTGGTGTGGATAATGTCAGGCGATAACCCCATCAAGTTCGAGATTACAATACATATTGCACCATCCGAAACAACACTTAGGACAATTGACTTTAAGATATCATCTTGAAAACATAACTTTCGCCTTCTTAACAAAAAAAGAAGACATCTTGTTTCATCACCTTAAACTTGGTTATTTTGTAAGCTGCATTAAACTGGGCTTCATCTGCCTGATATGTCGCAGTAGTTTCTGTCCGGTGGATTTTAGAGAAGCCTGATGACGTTTTGATTAAATTATATTATAGTCTCTGTAGCTTTTAGAATTATAATCTTCCAGTGCTTCAAGCAATATAAAACACACACACACACACACACACACACACACACACACAATATATATCTATATATATATATATATATATATATATATATATATATATATATATATATATATATATATATATATATATATATATATATATATATATATACCTAGGCTGCTTCCCCCAAGGAAAGGGAGGTAGCCGAGACAGGACGACACACTCCCCATTTACTCACCCATTCAAACACATTCATTCGCATCTTAGACCCAAGGGGAGAACGGACAGATCCTCACAGCACCACACCGCACAAGGGCCAACTGCGCAATGCAATCAGTGACATCCGCAGCAGGGCCCGACAGCAGAGCTGGTCTATATATATATATATATATATATATATATATATTATATATATATATTGGGGGGGGAGGGGGCTTAGAATCCTTTTTTTTTTTTCACCATATGCAGAGAATTACAGTTGTCATCCGAGTGGCGGTCCAAGAAAAAGTCTTACGTGATTTTTACCTGAATTAAGGATACCTTTGAAGTACGTATTACCTGTTGTGAGTGTGTGTGTGTGTGTGTGTGTGTGTGTGTGTGTGTGTGTGTGTGTGTGTGTGTGTGTGTGTGTGTGTGTGTGTGTGTGAGAGAGAGAGAGAGAGAGAGAGACAGTTAATGCAACTGCATCGTCGCTCTCGTGTGGCATTTAAGCTGCAATGATGAGAGTTGCGCGCGTTCATGAATCACAGTAATGAGCGCATTAATCACAGTAATAACGCATTTTATCCACCATTTCTGTAAGAGAAACTGGAGGAGTGAGGGCTGTGACGAGATGATGTACCAAGTGCTGACATGGCAAGAAAAATGAAGTTACGTAACGACCAGCTGAAGTACCAAAATGTGACAAGGATGTGGAATGCTGAGAAACTTTAATAACCGGAGCATGGAAGTAAATGAACGAGAGCGAAAGAGAGTGATCTGAAGAATGAATGACGAGATGATGCGAGGTGTTGAGGTGAAGTGAAGCGACCAAGACATGAAGCAGAGAGAAACGAGTAACACCTGATGTAATTAAAAGTGGAGTGACATGATGGAGTGACATGCAGTCCTGTTCATTACACTCATTGCCGTGGAGGTGTCATTATCCCGGCAGTCTTAATGTTACAGGATCTTGCCACAGCCCAGTGTGTGTGTGTGTGTGTGTGTGTGTGTGTGTGTGTGTGTGTGTGATACTTTGTAAATTTTGAAGGTAATGTGTTTTGGATATTTACCTTGGGTTCAGATTGTTAATATTTTTATTATTATTATTATTATTATTATTATTGTTATTATAATTGTTGTTGTTATTATTCTTAGTATCATTATTATTACATAATAATAATAATATTATTATTATTATTATTATTATTATTATGATGGTGATGATGATGATGATGATGATGATGATGATGATGATGATGATGATGATAATGATGATGATGATGATGATGATTATTATATTGATGATGATGATTAATAATAATAATAATAATAATAATATTATTATTATTATTATTATTATTATTATTATTATTAATGTTATTATAGGTATGGTGGTAGTGTCGGTGATCAACTTAAACTACTAACACAGAAACAGCATCTACTACTGCTAATATCAGAACGGCCATCAGTGTGAGTATATATTGTCCTGGTTGTCACCCTGTACTGTGGGTGTACCGTCTCTCTCTCTCTCTCTCTCTCTCTCTCTCTCTCTCTCTCTCTCTCTCTCCTTTAGTCTCTGCTTTCCTTTCTTTCTCCTTCTCCTTTCTCTTTCGTCTATCTCTTTTCTTTCAAGCTTTACATCATTATTTTCCTATCTTCCATCGTGCCTACATTTTACACTTCATCTCTTTCTCCTTCTCTTTATGTTCCTTGTTCTCTTTCTTTCTCTCTTCCCACTCTTAAGCCATCCTTATCATCATTTTACCCTTCTCCCTTCTTTCTTCATGTCTTTTTCTGTCACTTTACGATTTTCGTTCTCCTTCTGACTCTCGCCTGTGTCCTCATAGTCCTAATCATTATATCATTGTCCTCCTAGTCAGTTGTTTTAATAGTGTTCTTCCATCTCGTCCTCTGTTCTTCCAGCATCTCATGTCCAGTAATTATAATCATCATATCCCTCGTGGCGCCGCTTCCTTCTTCTCTCCCTCACCATTGTGTTGTTCTTCATCTGCATCTTTTCTTCTTGGTTTGTCTCTTATTCCCCACTTCTACTCTTTTTTCCTTCCTTTATCATCTTCCTTTTCGTTCGTCCCTCTCTGTTCTCCTCCTCATTTAGTATTTTTTTTTCCCCTTATTCCTTATTTATCATTTTTTCTCTCATCCTTCACCTGAACATCATTCATTCATTGATTCATCATCCAGTCCTACTTTGCCCCATGAAGAGCGTAGGAGCCCTAGGCTAGGCAAGTTGGTTCTGACATTTAAGATGAGAGTAATCGGCCACACTAATCCCTGAGTGGCATTACGTGAGCAATCAACCCCAGTCACCCCTTGGATATAAACCTGCACCGGCTCAATACAATTGGAGCCTCTTAATTACCCATTAAACCACCAGTCGCCATAATTTGGTTATATGGTTACCAGCCAGGGTAATAAGTGGTTTCCTGGTGTACAGGAAACCATTTGGCATGTCATTCAGTGTAGAGTCATCCACAGGCAGAAGGAAAAGGAAAGAATGAAGGAAAGAAAGACAGAAGAGGGAGTGTAAAGTCACCCATAGGCAGAAGAACGAGAAAAGAATGAACGAACGAAAGATAGAAGAGGATGGAAGGAAAGAAGAATGGAGGAGAGGTAGGGCAGACACCCGAGAGCATCACTACAACGAGTGAGTGAACATCGTCAATTTTTTTTTTTATCTTTTTCTCTCCTTCGCTACACATCTGTCTGCCAGTCAGTTCTCTTCCTCATCCTTCTCTTCCACCATTTTCCTCACCCTCTTGTCCTCATCCCCTCTCAATCACTCTACACCTCAATATTCTCTCTCTCTCTCTCTCTCTCTCTCTCTCTCTCTCTCTCAGAAATCTTACCAAAGCTCCTCTCCTGTTTCTCTCTATACAGAACACAAAACCTCTCTCCATCCTACCCTGTCTTTTCTCTCCCTTACCCTCCATCCGTCATCTTTTTTCCACTTACCCTTCACTACGCTGGCCTCCCTCCCTGCCTCTTTACACTTTTACTGTATTTTACCCTTACTGTCTTTAAAACCTGACCTACACTACTATTTCTCACTTATTCATTCACGTTCATTACCTTCCTTGTTTATCATATTTTGTCTTTCTTTTCAGTTATTTTCTATCTTATAACAATGTTGGTCGGACATTCGTCTTCAATTGTTCCTCTTCATATTTCATGATTTTCTTCCTACTCCAGCACATCTCCCTGTTCACTTTTTAACCATGTTATTATTATTTTTTTAACTTTTTACGTCCTACTTGTATGAGTATGACTGATGTTACTGTGTGTGTGTGTGTGTGTGTGTGTGTGTGTGTGTGTGTGTGTGTGTGTGTGTGTGTGCAGATCAGAGAGAAACGGAGTCAGGCGACGATGAAGGGATAGGAAGGAGGCAAAAATACATGTGTCCACAGGCAAAGGCAAACAGCGTTAGATACAAATGGTCGAGGAATGACTGTGTAATGAGAGAGACAGCCACTCCAGCCGAAAGAGAGAGAAAGAGAGACTACGTTCACTGATGTCCATATTCCACAGTCAACCAGCCTGTTCGATACATTTACACTTTTACAATAAATTATTTTGCCTACCCAGCAGTTTAGTCAGCTACCCTATCATTTGGTGCATATATTCCAAGATATTATGTTTGTCTTATGTAATAGGATAATTTCCTCATCCATCCGTATTGTTTCTTTGAAGTAATAACTTGTTCATAATCACCAGTCTTGTAACAAATTATATCCAGTAAACTGGAGAGAGAGAGAGAGAGAGAGAGAGAGAGAGAGAGAGGTGCATAAACAGTATGTCCGTGTGTGCAATAATATCCAAGATCACATTTATGAACCACTAGTACACGGTCACTCATTATATAAACCTAATTAGTACTTCCCAGAATGTCATTTTTTTTTTTTCACAAAACTGTACCATTATTCTGCCTGAGTACACTTCAGTACATCAGCGTGTAGGGTTTATTATTATTATTATTATTATTATTATTACTTAGTTAAAATGAGGTAGACTGAGAATGAAAAGGAGAGACGAGGTGGGAAGTGTGTGAGGGAGGGTGTCTGTGTTGGTACAGTGGATGAAAGAATGTGAGGAAGACCAAGAATAAAGAGGAAAACGGAGTGGGGAATGCATGAGGATGGATAAATTAAAAGAGGAGGAGACCAAACGATGTGCAGAGACTTTGTACTTGTTTTTGTTGCTGCTCCTCTACCCCGGTCATGTATGGCTGAGGGTAAAGGAAAATGTGCGGGATACATGTATGGAAGTGGTTTGCTTGTTGCGGGAGGAAGGATCGTTACTGAACAAGCACAGGCGAATGGAGGTGGTTTTTGGTGGAAGGGAAGATCGTTATTGAGAAGGCACAGACGAATGGAGGTGGTTTTGTGGCGGGAGGAAGGATCGTTACTGAACAAGCACAGACGATTGGAGGTGGTTTTGTGACGGGAGGAAGGATCGTTACTGAACAGGCACAGATGGGTGAAGGTGGGTTTGTGGAAGTCATCCCTCACAGGATATTAGGCCAGGCAACAGGAAGGTGTAGGACTAGGTGGATAATGTATTGACTGGATGTAGTGAAGTGAATTGAGGCAAGAGGAGGTGAGATAGAGAGTACGTGGGCAATGAGTGAATGGAGGTAGTGTCATGAATTCGCGCGAGCGTATTTATAAATTCGCGACATTGTACTTTAGTGAGAAAACCAAGAATTCTAGTGGAATTCCCACTGGGCATCACTCAGTTCAACCGTCCTCGTATTCACTCCGATCGGGATGGTTTTCAGAACATTTCTCACTGTTTCACAAGTGATCATTCTTATCCACGACATTAGTGCTTTCACTGAGTGATTTATTGTGAGCCTATATCACTCACTTTCCGTTGACCGTTGAAGTTAGGTCACGCCCTACTTCTGGTGAACACTGCCATCTCTCGCCTCCTTTCATAGTTTGAAGTCAGTCAGCTTTGAGTCGCCACGAGGGTAGGACCATTTGTGCCCAGTGTAGAGCAGCACCCCCGTTGTACAGCGGGTTCCTGAATCTCCACCTAGACGGTGAATTGGCGAAACAGGCTTAGCGAATAGCAGCATTTTGATGTTCATCATAGGCGCCCAGACTAATCGTTCGGCTCCCCTCCACTGACCAGTATTTCTGTTCGTTTTTCTAGGCTTAAATGTGTTTAGCTTTTGAATGAGTGGGTGAGTGTATTCTCCTTGTTATTTTGAATTCATTTTTGAGATTCGTATAACGTAAATTTATTTCAATTGTAATCAATAAATTTACAGTTCTTTTATTTGAGCTTCATGTAATTAAATTCGTGTTTTATTTTTCCACATTAAACTTGTTTTAGTTGCCACTCCTAGTTTGCAAAAACTCTTTACATTATTCTTAACTGGTACTTAGGCCAGTTCTTTTGTAACAAATTTAAATCTGTTGTGCCAGCCAGGAGTTATGCACCAGCAGGAACCTGTTTATTATTATTATTAGCATTAATTATTGATTGTCAGGGGTGGAGTCACTTTCTCGAGAGGGTAACAGTACTACAAACAGCACTCGTGAGTAATTAGTCTCTGCTGTGTACAGTTGAGAAAGTTTATAAATTCTCGTCTTTAGAGAGTTGTCGAAGTAAGCTGGCATAAAGTAAAACTTACTGCTACATTTTCACAAGTCAATTCCTTGTTTCTGTTTTTAAGTAACATCTAGCATTCTTAATACATAATTTCACATCCCCCCGTGACAGGTAGTGTGGTGATAAAAGGTTGAAATCAGCGTGTGTGTGCGTGTGTGTGTGTGTGTGTGTGTGTGTGTGTGTGTGTGTGTGTGCTGATATGAGTGATTTAGAACTGGAGAGGCGAAATAAAACAGTGCTCGAAAATACCAAATGCATATGAGAATAGAAAATGGTGGACAAATAAATCCAGTATAACAAAATTGACCCCTCCTTTCTGTTTGCGTCACAAGTCTGTGTTTCTTATGTTTTTATTCTGTAGTTAATCAGGTTAATCCGCATCCCGTTATATATGCAAAATTTTCTACGTAATTATCTCTGCTCTCTCCTACCCTCTCCACTCAATAACTTCTTCCCCCCACCCTTCCTTTTCCATAGGAGCCTCAGTTTTTCGTCTCTTCCTGAAAATGCTTCCGAATTTCTGGTTAAGGGACCGTTGTGAAGCTTGGGTGTTGGTGAGTGTAGGGAGAAGCTGACACAGTCAACTGACATAGAATACTAAATAGCGTAAATTGTTTACCGGTTTTGATAGGAAGGACAAGAGTGTAGTTTACCTTTTTTTTGTTTTTTCTTTTTTCTGTCATTCAGTGTTAGTTACGAAGTGCCATTATATTAACCTCCATTATTGCATCGAGATTTTAACATTATTTTTGCTACCCGCCAGATGACCTTATTGTGGTTATGAAAGACCCTTATTTGTGGAAAAGAATAAAAAAAGTTAAGTGGATGAAATGAGTGCAGCAGACTGTTCTGCTGGTTTGTATTAGGAAAGAACTACTTAGGAAGTGAAATTGTAAGTGGATATATTAATTTCGTAGCAGTATGCTAGGCTAGGTACTTCTTGGCTGACTTACACACACACACACATACACACACTGTCATATTTCGCAACCCTGATAAGATTAAGGAAGGAAAGATACAAGATCTTGCAGTATTAGCTGTTATTGGAAACCTTTTTTTTTACCTTTTTTCAATGCCTCCACTACCACCTTGCAGTGTCTGTTGCTTTTTCATGTTGCCTCCATTTGCCAGTCCACTAGTTCTGAACTGTTTCTCTTTCCTTTCGTGTTTTAAGTTGCCTAATATTACTTTATGTTTTCCTGTTTGCTTTTCTCAGTTCTCTAATATTGCATACTGTGCCCAGCATGCCAACGTTACTACTGTTTATGTAGGATAATTTTTGCTTGTTTTTCGTCCAAGAAACTTTTCCTATTCTGTGTGTTCAGTAGCTTGTCATATCTATCTGTCTATCTATCTATCTATAACTCCTACCCCGTTGTACTTAAATATGTAAAGTACAGTATTGTCGTGTGCTTTGTGTATCGTATATTCCATCTCTTCATTTCTCATTCGCCATTTACATTTATACATGCACATTGCCCCAACACATTCTTCATAACCTCAACAATCAATAAGGTAACTGCAGTTTAGTCCACTAGATGACGGATTAGGTTATGAAGTGCGAGTTACTTAATCCTAATAATATATGTCACTCCCCAGGTGGTCCAATAGTCATTTTGGTTACTTCACTATACTGTTCGCGTTTGCCTGATTCTCTTGTGCCTCGCCCCCTTCTGATGCCCCGCCCACTTCCAGCACTACTCGTTGATGATTGGCTGAGATAATTGTTCTTCTTACTGATAGAATAATGAGCCTTACCACGAAACAGTATCATATTATTTACTTTTACTTTGAATTCATTTCTGTTTGACAAAGGAAACACTAAAATTTGCTAACTGAATCAAAATCAGTTTGAAAAGAGCCACCCCGACTGCTCCCTCGACTGCAGCTGAATTTTGGCGCGAAGGAATTTCGGAGCTTGGAAATAACACATCGCAGCTATGCCGCTGTTGCTATTAAACATATCATCTGTTATGTCTGGTAAGTTACCACAGTATCATAACCATATTGTAATTTTCCTTATTTATTTCCTTCATTAATTTCATTAACCCCTACACCGCGGGCTTCTTTACCAATGACTTGCGTGTGCCGCAGGGTTATTTGGGCTCCGACAGACTCTCAAAAAATATTTGCCAAAAATCAGTTATTAGTCCTAGAATAATAAAATTAAATATGCTTATGGCACATACCTTCAGCTTTCTCCTGGAATGATTGTTGAGCCTTCGTCAGTTACCGTAGGACTTGTCGAGACCTCTGAAGTAGGGTAACGAAGTCTCCACTTTACACTTCCCGACAACCCGTAATATGATTACCACAGCCAGATACAAACACTATAAACACTATTCTACAATTTTCAAGTAGTTTGGGATCCATACTAGAAAAAAAAAACACTGTGAAAGCAATGGAAATTACGAGCGCGTCTGATCGTCGCACTGGCACTAGTTCGCTCTTAGTAGTCTGTCATTTATTATTCATAAAACCCCTCACACTTTATATTTCTATTACTATATAATACTTATATATATCTACAGTCTTTATTCATAAGTTTCCTTCAGTAGTATTAGTTTATTGTCACTGTAGGGATTCAATTTCTTTCAGTAAAATACGTAGCATTCACTTTCTCGTCCTGTATACTGGCATTGAGAGTGAATGTCACTTTCATCTTCACTCTCATAACTCATAGCATTCAGACATGCTAGAGTGAAACTTTCACTTTCATTACTCCTAGGGTATATACTCGTATTCTTATAATACTACTCATTTACATTTCTATTTACGTTCTCTATTTTATTTACGTTATTTATATTTCTATTTTATTTACACTGTGTTGTGCACTGTCACTTGAAATAACTTATAAAACTGTTTTCCATTGTTCACGTATATTTACATTCATTACTTTCACTTGCTGTTTACACATTATTTACACATTATTTACAATTCCACTTGCACTGTTTTACTCAATAGAAAGATCGTAGTCACTCTTTTATCAATTGTCAGCCCTTTACCTCTTTCCACACGAGGTTTAGTAGGGGGTAAAGGTCACAGGGCCATTTGGATGGGGGTGAAAAAAGGCCTTGAAGTCAGCAAGAAGAAACATACGTACTCTCACTTCGGAAGTTGAGAGTAACCTGATAATGGAGGGCTAGCGTGGAGGCCTGCTAAGGGGTTATTCAGGGTTACCAATATTACTTCTTGAAACAGCTAAGTCTAGCACTGATATGATTGGCAGGAAATCTAGACAATACATTATAAATTTGGTAGTTCCAGGTGAATGTAAATATCACTTAGGCTTCTCCCTTCCCTCCTTACATGTATATTTATTTCGAAAATAGATTAGAGGCCTACTTAGGAGATATATTTTCAGAGCTACCAATGTTAGATCTTGAAACATCTTTGTTTAGCACTGATATGATTGGCAGGAAATCTAGACAATACGTTATAAATTAGGTAGTTCCAGGTGAATGTAAATATCACTTAGGCTTCTCCCTTCCCTCCTTACATGTATATTTATTACGAAAATAGATTATAGGGCATATTTCAAGGGAAAAAAAACAGAGAAAATTAGCGAACGAGTGCACGTGAGGTGTTGTCAGGTGATAATTAGCCAATTCCAGGTGTTTGGCACTCTCACTTACCTTATTTCTTTCTTGTATATATTATTTGGTATAAGAATAGGACATAGGGCTTATTTCAATGGATGAAATCAGTGAAAAATTCCAGGGAAGATTTACTTAGCGTAGCACGGCCGGGCAGGCGAGAGGATAGGGTAATGGAGGGGGGGTAGGGAGGGGAGTCAAGAACGGGGAGAAATGGCTAAATTGTCAACAATGGATGGGAGTACAGATGAGATTAGGAGTGCTGACTAGTGTTGGACATTGGCAGTACTGATAGATGATACAAGCCCCCACTTGGAAGCCCGGGTGAATTCAAAATAACACAGAATCACAAAAGCGACGCCCCGCGGTTAAGGGGTTAAAATAAGAGGGATCGAATACAGAAGTAGGATAACGAAATGTCACTGCCTTCGCCTGCTATCTATCTATCTATTGCCAGATGCCTCAATCCCGTTTGGGGTGGCCACAAACAAATCGCCTCCAAGTCGCCCTATCAGAACTCCATATTATAATTACAAATCATAATAGATAGATAGATAGATAGAGAGACAGATAGAAGCAGGGAGTCAGATGATGAGAAGGTATTGTGTCTGCGAGAATCGTGCAATGCTAAACATGCTTACACACTCTTAACTCAAGGAATGCTTGATAGGCACACGACAGCACCTAGTGACCATACACACACATACACACATACTCACACACAGGCTTCTAGAACTTTCCATCACAGGGAACACACGTGATACATCTTCTGTTTCACCAGAATTTAGGAAAGAGAGCTCAGAAGGAGGTTAGCCACAGAACAGGCAGGAGCAGAAGGAGACAAGCCATACAAGAGGCAGGTCGCAGGGAGAAGGGCTTGGCAACTTGAGAGAGAGACAGAGAGAGCGAGACAGAGAGATAGCTAGCGGGACTGGACTCTATACTTCGCTCTGTGTGAGAGACTTGTTAATATTTCCAAGACAAATAAAAATAGTCCCATACTATTCTTTACCTCTTCTGTCACTACATGACAAATGGGAAAGAAGATTATCTACTACAAGCTACTCCAAGATATAAAAACTGCTCGTCCACAAGTCTAATATATATATATATATAACTCAACCACAAAGGAACCACAAAGTCTTTTATGACATTTGGTAGCAGTGAACGTATACGAACCTCGTCTACGAATCAACATTGAATTCCTACAAAATATCAAGATTGAAAACAAAAAGAATACCTCTCACAACCAACAATACAACCAGCTCCTGACAGTATTCTCTCCAACCAGCCCCCTCCGTCTCTCCGATCATCATGCTGATGCAGAGGTGAAGAGATCACATGACAACTTGCAAGTAGTTTAACAAAATATTGATACGATCTTGCAACTTCTATGACGAACCAGCGAACTACAACCATCTACAAAACAACTCTATAATCTTCACGTAACTTCAAGCAGCAGCAAGAAGAATAAAAAACAAAGCAAGTAAAGAAGAGGAAAGACCAAAGCAACAAGCACACAAACCCCAACCACTCTCTCCCGTCTACCTGCATCGCTGACGCAGAGGTCAAGACACGCAGCAAAACACCAAAGCCACATTTATAACGCATCTTACTCATCTTCACTCAAGTTACTCATCGCTACTCGTTTACTCACCACAGCTACCAGTGTGGGAAGTTGACGTCACCATACGTGTGCTGAGACGACGCCAAGCCGTGTGTCTGACACCCCACAACACGCCAATCAACCCGTGAAGAACAACGCTATCACCACGTGCAACACCACCCACACCATTCCCACCACGGTAAAAATTAGTGAGTTACATAGTTACTTCATTTATACAATACACAGTGATAGACAATAAGCTTCTGCACAAACATATAAAACGTGCTGTATAGTTACAGCTTAAATACACATACTTACTTCAGTTATCTGCATAACTCAAACACTAAATAATCACCAACAATAAATATTCTACACTGTATATATTCATTCATTTATTATAACATTTATTTACTACCAACGAGTGTTACCATTTACACCTACATAACATACATGTTTCATACATACAACTATACATTATTATATCTACAAAGTGATAAAGAAAATATACCATCACAGTTACTCAGTGAGCGATTAAAAGAACTGTATTAAACATTTATTAATTAAAGCTACCTAGTGGAAACATATAAATTAAGTTACAAGGTAAACTAGAGAGAGAGAAAAAAAAAATGGCCAACACAAATGACGTTAGCAAGAGTGAACATCTTCAACACAATCGTGAAGACAATGATTTCCACACAGTGCTGACACACATATTACCCACGATAGGTACAAGTGAACAACAAATCAGTGTATATAGTTAATACTGTATATATATGTATATATATTTTTTATATAAAATAACAAAATATGGGACTATATAATATCATTTTCAGTAACACCTGTGCAATATAAACTAAACTTTAAAAAAGTACCCCAAGGAAATTAGCCAGTAATTATGCAACCATGAACAACATGGAAAAAGCGTACACAAGCGAAGAAAAACAAACTACAGAAAATCAATACATACCAAAAAAAAAAAAAAAAGAAAGAAAGAAAAAGTAAGAAAGAAAAAAGAGAAATAGAGTAAGAGCACATAACAAACAAATGAAAATAAGTGTAAGTGTTACTACAAATGCCAAAATACCACATAAACTACAAACAAAAAAAAGCAAATTGTTGTCTCCACAAGCAAGTGGCATGACACATCATCACTATCATCGACCGCAGCATATGTTAGGACTGCAATTATTACAATTATGTAACTAAAAACGATTGCATTATGTTACACTTGCTACAATTATGTAACTACAAACGATATGTAACAATTATGTAACGACAAACGATTGCATTATGTTACATTTTGCCAATTATGTAACAGTTGCATTAACAAGATGTAACTTTTATGTAACTTTAACTACAATTATGTAACTACAAACGATATGTAACAATTATGTAACGACAAACGATTGCATTATGTTACACTTTGCCAATTAACAGTTGCATTAACAAGATGTAACTTTTATGTAACTTTACAATTATAAGGCCAAGACACTTGTAACAGTTGCATTAAGAAAATGTAACTACAGTTATAAGGCCAACACAGTTATGCATTTCGCTACAATAACCCAAGTACATACTGTATTACAGTTAAATAATTTACTTTAATGCATTTATTCAAATATGTATACAACTTGTTTAAAATGTAATATTACTGAATAATCACTATTTACTATGAATATTATATGTATACAATATTCATACAATTATGTTACTTTTACAATATTATGTATTTCACTTAATTAGCTTATAAGTTCATTATAATGTGTATATAATGTGTATTAATATGTTAGGACTATTGACTGTCGATGGTACGCCATTTTCGCGTGACCGAGCAGATATCAGAACTCCATATTATAATTAAAAATCATAATAGATAGATAGATAAATAGATAGATAGAGAGACAGATAGAAGCAGGGAGTCAGATGATGAGAAGGTATTGTGTCTGCGAGAATCGAGCAATGCTAAACATGCTTACACACTCTTAACTCAAGGAATGCTTGATAGGCACATGACAGCGCCTAGTGACCATACACACACATACACACATACTCACACACAGGCTTCTAGAACTTTCCATCACAGGGAACACACGTGATACATCTTCTGTTTCACCAGAATTTAGGAAAGAGAGCTCAGAAGGAGGTTAGCCACAGAACAGGCAGGAGCAGAAGGAGACAAGCCATACAAGAGGCAGGTCGCAGGGAGAAGGGCTTGGCAACTTGAGAGAGAGACAGAGAGAGTGAGACAGAGAGATAGCTAGCGGGACTGGACTCTATACTTCGCTTTGTGTGAGAGACTTGTTAATATTTCCAAGACAAATAAAAATAGTCCCATACTATTCTTTACCTCTTCTGTCACTACATGACAAATGGGAAAGAAGATTATCTACTACAAGCTACTCCAAGATATAAAAACCGCTCGTCCACAAGTCTAATATATATATATATATATATATATATATAACTCAACCACAAAGGAACCACAAAGTCTTTTATGACAGCCCTGTCTCCCACCATTTCACTGCCCCTGCTCCCAACTCACACCCCCCTCTCTCATATACCTCTCCACCCCATCCTTCCATCTCATCCTCGGCCTCCCCCTCCCTCTTCCCCCCTCCACCTCACTCACATACACTCTCTTCGTCAGTCTTTCACCCTCCATCCTCTCCACATGGCCAAACCACCTCAGTGTGTTCCTCATTACGCTTCCTATCACATCCACACCACAACGCTTCTTTATATCCTCATTCGTCAGCCTGTCTCTCCATGTGACTCCACAGGCTCCTCTTAAATAACTAATTTCCACTGCTCTCACTCTTGACTTGTGTCCTTCCAACAACGTCCAAGCTTCACTTCCGTACGTTAGAGTTGGTAACACAATACTGTCATGTAGTAACTTTTTCACTTGCATGCTCACTTCCCTGTTTCTTATCACTGCTTTCAAAGAACCAGCAACCTTTCTTCCCTGCTGTACCCTTTCAAGCACTTCACCCTCCAAACCTCCATCCTTACTCATCACACTACCCAAGTACTTAAACGCACTCACATTTTCCAATTCCTCACCATCCAACCTTGCTGTACATTCACTGACTTCACATCTCTCAAAGACCATCACTTTACTCTTCCCTACATTCACCTTTAGATTCCGTTTCTTACACACTCTCCCAAACTCATCCACCTAGCCTTGCAGCTCCCCTTCGTCTTCACTCAACAACACAGTATCATCTGCAAACAACAGTACAGGGTGTTTCCAAACACTATCCTCTCTCACCAGGGCCACTCCAACATCCACTACCCTACCTTGTACCTGTTTTATTACCCCATCCATGTACTGATTGAACAACCATGGAGACATGACACATCCCTGTTTCAAACCAACTTTCAAAGAGGAAAATTCACTTAGTTCACCATCCACATGCACTGCAGCCTTCGCACCATCATACATATTCTTCACAGCATTCAGCAACTTCCCATCTACTCCATGTATTCTTAACACTTTCCACAATCCTTGTCTATCCACCCTGTCATATGCTTTCTCCAAATCCATGAAAGCCGCATACAACTTCTTTCCCTTCTCTAGAAACTTTTCCACTAAAGATCTAAGAATGAATATCTGATCTACTGTACACAACCTCTTCCCTTCCTAAAGCCTCCCTGTTCTTCTCCAACTAATTTCTCTGTTCTTTCTCTTACTCTGTCAATAAGTATCCTACCATACACTTTTCCTATTATACTAAGAAGACAAATGCCACTCTGATTACCACACACTTCTTTTTCCCCTTTTCCTTTGTACAAGTGAATAATTATACCTGACTTCCAATCCTCCGGGACTCTACCTTCCTCCCAGGCCAATCTGCACATCTTCCACATCCATTCTACTACTATCTCTCCCCCATGCTTCAGCATTTCACCACACACTCCATCAATTCCTGGGGCTTTCCCCGATTTAACTTTCTTCGTTGCTTCCACAACTTCTATTCTACTGATTTCTTCCTGTCTTCTCACCTCCCTCCTTCTCCCAGCCATTCCCCAGCCACTTATACTCGCATTACTTCCATCCTTTATGTTCAACAATTCGTTAAAAGTGTTCTCTCCATCTGCTCACTTTTTCTCCCTTCTCCACTAGTAATCTACCATTTTTATCTTTCACTCCCCTGCTAACTTCACTTCCACCCTGTCTTACTCTTTTCACCTCTTTCCAGAACATTTTCTTACAGTCCCTCCACTTTACACTCAAATTCCTTCCAAATTCCTCATCCACTTTCTTCTTACTCTCTCTTACTAATCTTTTCACCTCTCTCTTTCTTTCTACATGTAACTCTCTCTTCCGCCTCTCAACTTCTTCCATGCCCCTATTTCTCATTCATTCATTGTATGCTTTCTTCTTTTGTGCCACAGCCTGTTTCACATCTTCAATCCACCACGCTGTTCCTTTCACCCCCCTCCGTCTTCTCTTCCTTCCACACACCACATCACATGCTGCACATATTTCTTCTGTAAATATCCTACACACACCTTCCACGTCTCCCATCTGCTCCAATTCATATTTGCCCTATCGTTCCTCCACCTCTCTCTTATACTCTGCCTTTTTCTCATCCTCTTGTAACCTTTCCACTCTCCTTGCAACTACTCCTTCCTCTCATCTTTCCCTTCTTCTATTCCTCCATCTTACTTGAATTCTATTTCTGGCCACCACCGAGTAGTGGTCAGAAAGTCCACTCCCCCAGCCTCTATAAACTCTTGCATCCATTACACATCTTCGCATCCTTTCATCCACACACACATAATCAATCATTCATTTCATTCAGTTCACCACCCACCCTTCTCATCACTCGGCATGTATACCTGTGGATCATTTTATGCCTGAAGAGGGTATTGGCTATCACCAACCCCCTCCCAGCACAAATTTCCACTAACGCACTCCCATTCTCATCTGTCTCAGCAGGCACACCCCACTCACCAACTATTCCATCCACCTTCACATTCCCAATTTTACCATTCATATCACCAATCAAACACACTCTCTCATTCCTTCCAAACTTTTCCATGCACACTTCTACATTTGTCCAGAACTCTTCTCTCACTCTTCTAGCACGATCTTGTGTTGGCGCATACACACACACAATTGCCCACATTTGTTTTCCAACTTTCAACTTTACCCACACAATCCTTGACCCAACTGATCCATACTGTCTTATGCTCCTCTTCCATCTTTTACTCACAACTATACATACTCCTTCCTTTGCCCTTTCATTCTCACCTACTCCTGCACATATACCCCATCCATACTCCCATTCTCTCACACTTTCTCCTCTCCATTTTGTTTCAATTATTCCACATACATCCACTTTCGCACCCTCAAGCACGTGGACAATCTCTCTCTCTTTCACCTCATCATTCGCTCCCCTTACATTCCACGTTCCGATAACCATGTCCTTTGTCCGGTCCTTGGTCGTCATCGTTTGGTCAGTCCTTGTCCGAGGCTTATTGTTTGTTGTTTTAGTTAGTTGTTTTCCGGGGAGGGGCATTAACCCTCCGCCAACCCTTTTAGTCGCCTTTTACAACAAGCAGGGATACTGGGGGAGTATTCTTGAAAACCCCCCCTACCCCCAGGGGGTATAATTATTTATACCAACAATGCCGTATAAGAATTTTGATTCTATACACGTGAAGTCATTAAAAATTTTTAGAGGGAAAAGGGTTGTGCTTTTGTGTGTGTGTGTGTGTGTGTGTGTGTGCCAGTCCTCTTCCTCGCCCTCCTCCTCTCAAATTCATCTCCCGTTCCTCTGTTACTTTTGTTCTTTATTTCTTATCGTTTTTCCTTTTCCATCTTATATATAAGGAAAAAGTCAGTACAGTTCTTTGTAGAATGTATACCTTTTTAATTTCATAGGGGGAACTTTCGTTACTTCACAAACCTTTCAGGCCGATGACGTTCCTTGGTACTTTTTTTCAACATCCTTTACTACAAAACATATTTCCTAGTTAAGTGGAAAAGATATCATTGCAGTTAAGGGGTTGTGTAAAAGTTTTGTTGTTTCGATTAGCTAGAGCGCCTGAGATGTTTACCTGATGCTGGCTCGGCAAGACTGACAGCTGGCTCAGAACTCCTACTCGGGCCGACGGGTGAGTGGGCAGGGCCAAGGGGGCGGGGCACAAGAGAATCAGGCTAACGCTAACAGTATTGTGCCAATATCATCATCCATCATGATCATAGTTCAGACAGTCAGCTCTCAGTTATCATTGAAGGAATTTTAAAATCCATTTAAATATCGCGACAGGTCCACGCCACGGTCGTAAATGAAGTGGCTGTGGATTGGATACCATTGTGGGATGCAGGCCACGAAGTTAAACACCTTATGGGAAGTAAATTCTGTGACCCTCTTTTGCTGGTAGAATCTCCATGATTTTTTTCTTATATTTTTTATACTACCCACGAAGTTGAAAAATGGAATAGCGATGATGATGATGATAAAGACTGGTAATGACAGTAATGGTAATATTTAAGATGGTGGTGATAACAACGAGGGTGACGATCGTGGTAAAATTGTAACGGTGTCCATACTATTAATAAAGTAAATATGAAATAATTTCTCCGTGTAGCAGATGAAACCCGTCAGGATTACGCTATAGTTGTCTGTTTATCAGAATAATGTAAGAATGCCTCCCCTCAGGTCAAATACTTATTGGAAATTGCTTCTAAAATGGCTGATGGCATTTGGCAGACTCATTCATTTGTGGCCTCCAGATTTCACGTGTTGTCACCCTCCCACTCATCTCCAGCCCTGCTACCCATTCCTTCCTCTCTCCTTTGTCCTCCTCCTCCTCCTTTTCCTCCTGCTCCTCACTGCCAGGTCTGTTTATGTCAGTCAGTCCGTCCTACGCCATATTATCTTGTGCATGCACCCTCCCGGTAAAGTCATAGCCACTTACTGAACCCAGACTTATAAACGTCGCAATAATACATTACTACATCACACTCCTTCGCGAGTGAGATGCATTTAATGATGTAATTTCTAATTTAAAACTTAATAAATTTATGTCGTTATTTTAAATATATATATATATATATATATATATATATATATATATATATATATATATACATACATATATATACTTGCATTTGATGGATAAAGTACATTTCATCGGGCAGTATAGTATAGGCTTCCGTTCCTTGTATTCCTTCGTTTAAGTCATTATATCTCAACAATGGTTTGATTGTATTTCTCAAGTAGCCATTTTTATATTTCTGTTTTTTCCTTTTCTGACTTTCCAGTACAACTGCTAGCATTTTCCAGTTCACCACCATTGCTATCCCCATATGACCCCTGCCACTTCTTTATTACCCCTGTCACTCCTGTACGACCCTTGGCACCCGTTTACTGCCCTTATCATGTGTGGTACCACCTTCTGTTCCCAGTTTACTGGCCCACTTCACATAGTACGACCCCTGCCACGCTTAGTACGGCCACTTCTTCCTAATATGCGATGACGACAACATCACCGTCTGTAGCTTCTTCAACCCCATTGGGTCGGGGTGATGATGGCAATGGCACAGAAATAGCCAGATATATTTGATGCAAGGACACACTGACTTACATACACACAGACTTCTCAGCCGCCCATGTCATTATATTAATTACCCAACCAGTTGTGCAGATAGATGAGAAAAAAATGTAACATTTTGATATTTCTGTGAGTGTGACTTATGGTGACTGGAGACAAGACTCAAAATTGTTCTCTCTCTCTCTCTCTCTCTCTCTCTCTCTCTCTCTCTCTCTCTTAGTGCCCCATTCTTCTATGTTTTCAATTTTCTAAAAGTTTTTCCTTCATTTACATTTCTCATGTTTCTTCTTTTCCAGAAGTTTCTCAATTTCCCACAATTCCTTTTCACCCTCTAGTTCCTGTAATCTAAATTTCCTCTTTGTAGAGTTCCTCCTCCTCTCGTTTTTATAATGTTCTTTCCAAAATATTCCTTACTTTTGATGTATCAACAGTGATCTGTTTAATTGCTGTCTATTCCTTCATTTTCCTCAAAAGATCTTTCATATTTTTTTCTTCCTTTCCTCCCTCCCACCTCATCATCCATGCTAAGTTCTCCTCTGTCCCACCTGTCTGCCAATTTTCCAGCGCGAGTCGCTCCATCCTTTTTCTTCCTCTCTAATGTTGCTTCTCCTCCCCATCCATTCCCTTAAGTTTTATTCTTCACCATTCCACTTTTTTCGGCTAGATCAATCCATCCATTCTATAAAGCACATCTTTCACCCACCCTCTTACTTTCCCTCCTCCTCCCTCTCTCCTACTCTCTCTCTCTCTCTCTCTCTCTCTCTCTCTCTCTCTCTCCTAGTCTTCCTCTTCACCTCTTCTCTCCTAGTCTCCCTCTCCCTCTCTCCCTCCCTCCTGATCTCCTTCTTCCCCTCACCCCTCTCTCCAAGTCTTCCTCTCCCAACCCTGCCTCCTTATCTCCCTCTCCCTCTCTCTCTTCCTCCCTGTCTCCTAGTCTCCCTCTCCTTCCCTTCTCTGTCCCAGTCTCTCATGCTTAATGTCACAAATGTCCTATACTCTTTAAGCCTCTCTTGTTTTATTCAGTTCTTGATTTACTAACGAACTTTGGCGAACATTTTTTTCCACGGACGTTTCTGCCAGCCTGAAGTCTAAATAATATCCCCTTGTGTTCAAAGATGGGCTTCGTTAATGTCTGGAAATTTCTGGGCGGGAATTTTTATTTTTCATACCATTCGCCTGTTCCTCTCTCTCTCTCTCTCTCTCTCTCTCTCTCTCTCTCTCTCTCTCTCTCTCTCTCTCTCGCGTCGCTTTAACTTGACGTTTCTGAGAACTTGTAATGAAAATCCCAATTTGGTGGATGTTTACTGTTTGGTAAGTAAATGGGCTGGACTTAAGTGAGTACAAGGCCCGGAGAGAGAGAGAGAGAGAGAGAGAGAGAGAGAGAGAGAGAGAGAATGCGTCCATCTCCTCTTGACTGGTAATTTCAGTCAAGCCAAGACGTTCTGGAGATGGGTCTTGACTTCCATGTGTGTGTGTGTGTGTGTGTGTGTGTGTGTGTGTGTGTGTGGTTATCTTTTCCACTGCAGTCTTGTGGTTTCTATACAATTTCAAGTATCTTCTCTTTCTTCACCTGCAATCCTTTCTCCTCTCATTTCTGCTTACCTTTATCACTTTCATATCTTCCTCAAACATTTTCTCTCCGTCTTTCCGTTCATCATCCTGTAATTTCATAATAATGTTCTTCCTAAATCAGTCTCCTCTTGCTTCATTTCTGGTTTACATTCTTTTAATTTTCTTCCAGTTTCTCTCGTTTTCAGTATTGCTTTTTGCTTCACGGGTTCCCTCACTCGACCTACATTTCTCCTTTGCTGTCCCTCTGAATTCATTTTTCTTCCTTCTTTCATTTATCATCTGCCCTCTGATACTGTGTCCCCATTTCTTTCCTGCATTTACTTCCATTTTCGACCTCTATTCTTTTCCTTCCTTCCTTAATCATAATAATATTCACATTTATGCTCCACACTCTTAAGGTGTTCCTCTGCATTCTCGCATTAAACCAGTGACCAGAGTCGAATACATACCGCCATAAAACGAGGGATGGTGATCAGCAAAATCTGAAAAACGGGATACTGTGGTGTTTATGAAATAGTGGAAGGTATCTGTAAGACTGACTGACTGTAAGGATAAGGCAATTACCCTTACAGTAATAATATAAAACTCATAATTAACTACCAGGCAGCAAGGTGTGTGTATGAGATAAAGATCCATTTAATCTCTCTCTTTTGAAGTAAATCTTAACATATTACTCAGCCGGGCACCGTTAACTCATTCTTAAGGGCCCTTATGTCTTAAATTCTCTCTCTCTCTCTCTCTCTCTCTCTCTCTCTCTCTCTCTCTCTCTCTCTCTCTCTCTCCTTATTCATCCACTTACTGTCTCTGATCTCTTTCTGTCTCTTCCATTCCACAGAGTCTCCATTATCGACTTCATTCTCTTCCCATTCTTTTTCTCATCCTCCAACAGTTAACCTCTACGTTGATCCTCTCATTCGTCCTTTATCGTCTCACTCCTATCATAATTATCCACAGGCTCATTCCCCTTCTCTCCTTCCTTCCATCTTCATCATGGCAGACGACTGAGAGAGCATATATTAATTATCGCTCTACTTTTTTTTTTCGAGTTGTAAAATCGAGTTGAATAGATCACAGAATTTCCTTTCCCGTCTTTTTAGTGACAATGTTTATGTTATTTTCAGTCATGTGTTTTGTTCTATATTTTTCCTGACGGCTGTAATACCGGTGGTAGTGGTGGGCGGGGAAGAGCCCTATTCTCATTATTCTCTTTTCATTCGTGTTGGTTAAATTTTTAGTGTCACTTACTTTGATGCCAACAGATAACTTTATATGTGAATGGGCCTCGTGTTATCGTCACTTGTATGTAGACGTTTTTGCATCTCTTCTTTCTTTCCATCAGCGTATATTACTCTTTACTTCCATCTACTTCTTCCTCCTCCTTCCTTCATTTCCTTCTTCCTTCCTTCCTTCCTTCCTGAGTCCTTCCCATCCATTTCCTGTACCACCAGTCTCCCTCGTACTTCATCCCTCCTCCATTTCCCATTGGACGCAAGCCAGAAGTGCCTCAGTGGCATATGGATTAAACAGAGATTACCTGTGTGTGTGTGTGTGTGTGTGTGTGTGTGTGTGTGTGTGTGTGTATGAGTGAGAGAGAGAGAGAGAGAGAGAGAGAGAGAGAGAGAGAGAGAGAGAGAGAGTTTCTGTGACTGAGTAGTCTTCCTATCAAAAACTGTCTCTTCATTGCCATTGTGCATCAATGTTCATTGACCATACTGATTCAAGAGAGGATGTGCTTCTGTTTTCACTCTCCTTTTCTTCTTTCCCCTATTATCAGTTTCTCTTCCATTCTGTCGCATTCTTTCTGCCTGTCCTTTACCTCGCCTATCCTCAGCTTTCCTTGTTTGTTTCATTTCTCATACACCCTATCTTCCCCTGTATCTAACTCTTCTCACCCTTCATTTTATCTTCCTTTTTTCCTTAATCCTCTCCCCACCCTCAGGTTTCCCTCCGCTCAGATCCCTCTCCTTCTTTCCTTTCTTATTTGCCTATCGCCATCCATGTATCGACATCTATTTTTAAGTTACATTTTACCTTCTGTCTACATCTACCTCAGCTTTGCCAGTGATCCATTTCTGCGCTCTCTCTCTCTCTCTCTCTCTCTCTCTCTCTCTCTCTCTCCAAGACTCTGATATTCGCTTCATTGGCATATATATATTAATATTAGCCTACCTATAATCTATTCCTTTATCATAAGTAAAAACCAACACTTGCACACCTGCAGGGCACTAATTTTCAGCATAAAACTTCCAACAAAAAACTAACAGGAACAAAAGGCTGAAGAAGGTGAGGCTTACTTTTGTTGTCACTGCCACTTCGCCGTAGATTGTTTTTACATACCTATCAGTAGGCGAGAGAGAGAGAGAGAGAGAGAGAGAGTAGATATATGAGACTGTGTGTAGGAATTCATCGATCTTTATCTTCCCACCCTTCCTCATAACCCCACTCCAGCCACACCACCCCAGCCATAACCCCCACCCCAGCCATACCACCCCACCCATAACCCCACCCCAGCCACCCCACCCCACCCATAACCCCACCCCAGCCACACCACCCCACCCATAACCCCACCCCAGCCACACCACCCCACCCATAACCCCACCCCACCCATAACCCCACCCCAGCTACACCACCCCACCCATAACCGCACCCCACCCACACCACCCCACCCATAACCCCACCCCAGCCACACCACCCTACCCATAACCCCACCTCAGCCACACCACCCTACCCATAACCCCACCCCAGCCATACCACCCTACCCATAACCCCACCCCAGCCACACCACCCTACTCATAACCCCACCCCAGCCACACCACCCTACCCATATCCCCAGCCCAGCCACACCACCTGTTAGAATATGAAGCTTCCATAATGTGGTTTGAAATCTGTTGGCTCGAAACCAAGTGTTGCTGTTCATTGTTTACTTGTTTCGTGCTGGTAGGCACGAACTCAATTGCTGCTGTACCATAGCCCAATAGACATACCAACATACAAGGTCTCTCACTACGCCTTACAATCCTGAAGAATATCTTAACAACGGAATAATCTAACATGGTGGCTGCGATGGGGGCCCTTCAACGTTCGTGGTGAGGTGGTTCTTCTGTGTGTCCTGTGCTGCTGCTGTTACCATATTATGGAGACGGGAAGTGCCGGCGATTCTACCCCTAGTACTGCGTCTGGGGCTGGTACTGGCTTCCCCAGAGATGGTGACAGGTCCTCTTCGGTTACAGTGGAAGGGGTACAGACTGTGCCCCATCATCTTGCACTACCCAGAAGTTTGGACATGCAGTCTTCCCATGTGGCTGATGATTGGAGACTATGGCGTCAAGTATTTGAGATCTACTTGGTGCTGTCTGGTATGGAGCTTAGACCAGAGAAGTTTAAGGTGGCCCTGTTTGAGAATTGTATCTGGCTGGATGCTCTCAAGATAATCAACAGTATGAAGTTTGGTCCAACTGAAAACAGAAGAGTACTTGCTGATGTGATAAAAAAAAATCTGAGCAAATAATTGTTGGTGAAGAAAAATAATTTTTTCACAGATTTAAGTTTAATAAGCGTGACCAAGGACCAAATGAAAATATAGAACAATATATAGTTGTACTTAGGAACATGGCGAAGACCTGTGGGTTTTGTGACTGTATGCATGAGAAACTACTTATGGACAGGCTTATTATGGGAGTGAGAGATGAGAAAATTAGGGAAAAACTAATAGCCCAGGGAAAATTAGATTTATCTTCAGAAATTATCATATGTAATGCTATGGAAATGGCAAATGCTCACATGCAAGAGATGGAGTCAGAAAAGGTGCTGAAGGTTGAAAAGACGAGCACAGATACAAAACTCGGCCAATCAGAGGTGAACCAGAGTAAGGTTAGATCTAAAATGCCTAGTCCTTCATCTAAATATGGTGGAAGTTATTTCAATCCAGGTGGAGCTAAAGGTGGTTCAAAATCTAACGTTAAATGCAAATTTTGTTGTAAAATTCATAACATGGTCAAAGAGATGTGTCCTGCTAGGGGAAAAAGCTGTAATAAATGCGGTGTAAAGAATCATTTTGCAGTTTCTGGATTGTGTAGAGCAAAGATTAATCATGTATGTGAGAAAAGTGACAGTGAAAGTGACTTGGATGATGCAGAGGGGATGTGTACTGTGGAAAGAACTTGCTCATTGTCTCAACCAAGTAAGAGTATATATTGTAATACTCGTATGATCATAAATGGTACTCGAATAAGGATGCAGATTGATTGTGGAGCCACTGTTAATGTTTTGCCAAAGAGGTATGGGCAAGCAAATTTGATTTCGAAAGAGACAGTAACACTAAAAATGTGGGACGGCTCCACCCAGAAAGCTTTGGGGGAAAGGAAAGGTGAATACTGTCAACCCCAAAGCTAGGGAAGAGTACCAAGTTAAATTTGTTATTGTTGATGATAAAGTAGGATGGGTGCCTGCTTAGTGCTCACACTGCGGTGAAGATGGGTTTGATCACCATAAATTATCACAATTTTGAGAGTGTCTGTAAGCTGGACAATTCAGTTAGTTTCTGTGATATTTATCGTGCAGTATTCGATGGTGGAGTGGGGTCATTGCCAGGTCCACTAGTTCATCTAACCCTAGTTGATAAAGCACAGTGCAGTGTTCGACCAGCTCGTAGAATCCTAGAGGCAATGAAAAACAAGGCAACCATGGCTCTAGATCAGTGGTTCTCAAACTGTGGGTAACTACCCCCGTGTGGGTAATGAAGCCGTTTCTGGGGGGTAACAAGGCACTTTCTAAAAGTAATAGTTCTTTGGAGTAAATTGATAAATAATAATAATAATAACTTAATTAATAAATGAATAAATAAATAAATAATACAGAAATAAATATTTATCACAATTATGTACGTTATACCCCGAACATTCGTTTTCTTCAATTAATTATATGTAAGCCCGAAAGAAAATGGGAATGCCATGATGAGACTTTGTGATGTGAGTGAAACATCATGACCCAGCCCTGTAGGAGATAATTTTGTTGATTGCTACGAACTCTCCAGTGAGTGTTTTGCAGTTGATGAGGTAATTTTGCTTCTTGATTGTTCTTTTGACTGCAGTAGCAAGGCGTACGATAGGTATGTGCTGGTTTGTGCCAGGGACACGCGAGAGTGAGCGAGCGACACTACCCTTCCTCCTCCTCCTACTACTACCATTCCTCCAGTTGCCTCCATTGTCCTCTCTCTCCCTGTTCGCCACACCCTCCCCGGGGTGGTGGAAGGGCACATGTCTGCAACCCCTTGCCTACCTGTGTGTGGTCGAGATTGTGGTTCATGACTGTACATAACATAGTTAATAGGATGGGAGGATCTGAACACATGATCGTCAGGTAGTGGGCCTACTGAATATTTTGTTCTGTACAAGCATCTAACTCGGGGTGTCGTGCATCTCTGTATATCGAGGAATGGGGTAGGGGTAATGGTGATCTATCACAGCACTGCCGGGGGTAACGATACCAAAAAGTTTGAGAATCACTGCTCTAGATGAACTGGTAAAATCAGGCAAAAGAACACCTGTTGAAGAGCCAACAGACTGGGTGAATCAGATGTCACTGACAGTTAAAAAAATCTTGTGGCCTTCGGGTATGCATTGACCCAAGACAGTTAAACTTAGCGCTTAAACGAGAGCACTATCACTTGCCAGTCATGGAAGACGTTTTACCTAAATTATGTGGAGCAAAAGTGTTCTCAGTATGTGACTTGGAGGCAGGATACCATCATCTTGAACTTGATCATGAATCAAGCCTGGTAACTACTTTTGCTACTCCCTTTGGGAGGTATAGATGGTTGCGACTACCTCTTGGGGTAAAAGTTAGCAGTGATATATTTTAGAAGAGACTGATTCAGGCTCTGGAAGGACTGGATGGAATACAATGTGTTGCTGATGATGTGATAGTTTATGGCGATGAGACAACACATGATCTAAGGATGAACAAGTTTTTGCAGAGATGTAATAAGTTAGGAATCAAACTTAATAAAAAAAAATGTCAATTCCGGCTGTCTGAGGTTGAATTCATGGGTCGCAGGATTAGTTCAGAATGACTTAAACCGGATCCTAGGAAGGTAGAGGCAATTCTGAGGATGAAATCCCTATCTAATATTGAGAGTGTGGAGAGGTTTAAAGGAATGGTTAATTAGTTGTCAAGGTTCTTACCTAAGTTGTCTGGAGTCATAAGACCAATTTCTCTGTTAACCCATAAAGGAGTAGAGTGGAACTGGGGAGACGCTCAAGAGAAAGCTTTCCAGGAGATTAAGATACAGTTAATGTAGGAACCGGCCTTGGCTTATTTTGATCCTAATAGGCCACTCTCTATACAGTCTGATGCAAGTAGTCAAGGAATAGCGGCTGTTCTACTTCAAGATGGAAAACCTCTTTGCTATCTCAGTAGGGCCTTGTCAGACACAAAGTCGTTATGCAGTTATAGATAAGGAAATGTTTGCTATTTTATACGCATTAGAGAAATGGCACCAATTCACCTATGGCAGGGAGGTTTCTGTATATACGGATCACAAGCCTTTGGAATCAGTATTTCAGAAACCTCAAGATAAAGCACCAATGCGACTGCAGACAATGCTTGTAAGAGTGCTGGCTTATGATGTCGTGGTGAAATATTTAAGAAGTAAGGAGATGGTACTTGCTGATACACTAAGCAGAGTATATATGCCTTTTGGAGATAAAGATTATGCCAAGGAAATTGAATAGGTAAATGCAGCAGACCATGTAACAATGCCAGGAAACAGACTTGAGGAAGTTAGACAGGAAACTGGAAATGATCTGGCATTACAGACTTTAAGGGATGTGATAATTAATGACTGGTCAGAAAATAGGTCAAAACTACAGCCAACTGTGACCCCATATTTAAATTTCAGAGATGAGTTAACAGTTTCAGATGGCTTGATTTTCAGAGGAGAGTGGATAGTTATTCTTAAGAGGATGAGAGCCAAATTAAGGATGATATTCATATAGGATATGCAGGTATAGAGGGTTGTTCAGGCAGGGCCTGGGAGTATGTGTACTGGCCAGACATGAATGCTGACATAAAGGAGATGATACAAGCATGTGAAACATGTAGATCTTATGAGATTTCTAATCCCAGACAACCTCTTCATAGTTACGAGTGTCCAGAGTGGCCTTGGAGTAGAATTGGCATTGACTTGTTTGATCTGGAAGGGAGACAGTATCTTATAACTGTTTGCTACTATTCCAACTTTTGGGAGATAGACAGAGTATATGACACGAGGTCGAGAACTATAATTGAGAAAAAAAAAAGGCTCATTGTGCACATTATGGTATCCCTGATGAGATTATAAGTGATAATGGGCCTCAGTTTGTCTCCTCAGGGATAAGTAGATTCACTAGGAAGTGGGGCATTCAGCTTACCACTATATCCCCTTATAATAACAAGTCAAATGGTAAAGCAGAGTCTGCAGTGAAATCTGCTAAGAAAATGTTGAGGAAAACTTTGAGAACAGGTGAGGATCAATATCTTGCTTTACTTAATATAAGGAATACCTCGACTCAAGGAATAAACACTAGTCCAGTTCAAAGGATGATGTGTCGGAGGACCAAGACAGTGTTGCCAACTAAGGAAGGTTTGTTGAGGCTACGAGTAACTGTGACTGAGGATCTGGACAGAATGGAGTTAATGCAAAAGCAGGCATATTACTATGACAGGAGTGCCCATGAACTACCAGAGTTACGAGAGGGTGATGTGGTTAGGATGAAACCCTTTAAGTTAGGAGTTAAGGAGTGGAAGAAAGCAAGGGTTGTTAGGAGATTAAAGGATCGGTCATATGAGGTGAAGACAGATGATGGGGTGGTTTATCGTAGAACAGGTGTCACTTAAAGCTAACAAGAGAACCCTTATTCAGTGGTTCATATATCGAAGTAGACGAGGGTAATGTGATCAGAGAGGACGAGAACAGAGAGGACATGCAAAGCCATGATAAAAGTAGCTCTGAGGATGTAAATTCTGATACTGATCAAGGGGGGCGATATAAAGTACAGTACATAATATGAACGGTGAACCACAACCTAAAGCAATAACGAAAACAAGGTATGGCCGCGTTGTTAGGCCTCCGGTCAGGTTTGGTAACAATATTATGGAGAACGTGTCGGCTTGTAGGAATTCCATCACTGGTCATTAATATATCAGCTTATTGGAACCCCACAGCTGATCACCAATTTATATATCAGCTTAGACGTGACTGCACTGTTTCAAGCAAGGTTATCAAGATATAACGGTCCGCTGGTCGAAGTCACTTCCGGCTGACACACTCCCACCAAATGTCTTCTCACACACTGGAGATAGTGGGAATCGGTGTAGATCCTGATGAAGGAACGGTAGAGGCAGCGTGTGCAGGTGAACTGAAAATTGAGCAGATTTATCTCTTTTTTTATTGGCCACAGAAAGATACAACTGCGACACAGAGAGAGCCCAGAGTAAATGCATCCCTCTCGTTTGAATGATATGTGCATTCTCTCTGGCTGGCCGGCTTCCCCACTGGGAGTGGCGCTGAGGCCAGCATAAATACAGAGGTGCCAAACCCCACAGACAACTGGGATTTATACATGAACAGAAGGATCACAACTTTATCATGCACATTATACACCTCAGTAAAGTAGTATTGATTGGATTAAAGTACACCAACAGGATAAATATTTCCCCCAAGACTTTAAACATATATATAAATCATATTTTTCTATAGCCCTCATTGTTTATGATAGAAAATCATGGGCTCTGCAAGTCTGATCGCTCATCCATTCCCATGCCACACTTCACTAAAGTGGTATTTGAATTCTTATCTCAACACTACAACACATTTTCTCTAAATATGAATAATATACAGTGGCGAGAGACATGCTCCAATGTGGAAAAAAAATGTCAGACACTAGAACATTGCTCGGCCACACCTTTTCGACGTCCCCGTCGACATTGTTGTCCTACTACCGTTTAGCCTAACCAATGTGTAGGGTAGCTAACTATGCAAGCAAGTCCTCTTGCAATCCACGAGTACTGACCCGTGGTTTTAGTGGGTTTCTCATTCGGCCTTGTAGATAGTAGCCCCAAACACAAACACAGGACAAGACCACAATAAGTAGACGACCAACGCCAGGACCAAAATAGGAAGGAGAAAGGTATGAAGGAAGATAGGACAGTACATATGGTTCTAAATCAGTCTTGTTCAGGTGGGTGAGGAACTGTATCTCTTTGAGCTCATGAGACAGCCAATTCACATTCAAGGAAGAAACATGGAATGAAGGTAAAAAAGGTGGTAACTGGGACGAGAAGTTCACCGACAAGACTGGATGGTGCTTGTTAGGTAGAACTGCTATCTCTTTACTGTGCAACTTACAATAATCGGGTGTAACATAGTAACCCTTTACCATAAGGAACTGGTTTTGTGAAGCACATGTGAGTGTTACGTCCTCTGTCTTAGGAAAGAAGAAGTATTGTTTTGCATGTACATGAGCATGGAAATCTGACTTTAACTGAATGGGATGGAAAGTGCAATGTTGCAGTGCAGAGAAAGTGTTTGTGTCCAACAAGGTCTTCTTACACTTCTCTACTCCTGACGGAATGAAGACAAAATGGAAAGCAGGACATACATGGAGATCAAGAAATGAGGCCTTACACTTCTCAAATTCATCCACAGTCATCTCTGCTGTATACCCTTTGTCATCCGACACAACTAGCACCTCTGGTCCCTCATTCAGAATGACAAGTGTATTGTTAGTAGTAGCAAAAAGGAAAGGAATGAACCGCCATGCATGGTATGTTACAGCATTCCTCATAGGTACCAATATCAGGATGCCATCATGGGTCAACTGGGCCTCTAACAATGGGTTATAATATTCCAGTTGACTCATATCAAAAAGTGGCGTAAATCCATGTTTCACCATAGCTATGTCAAGAGCACTGATTAAAATGTGAGTAGGAAGCAATAAAGCATTAACCCTATTCAAACTTGCATCAATTGAGCTGTCCACCATATTGGCTGCATGCGACTCCAAAGCATTGGTTGACTCACTGAGAGCATGTAAGTACTCAACGATTAACACTAAGTTAGTCAGGTTTGGTAGGTTGGTTTGGATGTTGTTCACAACCCCTACGAGATAGTTGGTAGTCTCAATTATCTCACTAGCATTGTTAGTGAACTCACCTAACTGTTCATACGTGTGTATGATTAGCCTGTTATTTGCCTTTGCCGTCAGTGCCAAATCATGCATCTGTCTACCCAATTGCACTACGTCCTTGTCTAGCGCTGTATCAAAAAGCTTTTGAGACAGGATACCTAGGAGATCCACAAGTCCTCTCCTAGTACGTGCATGGGCATGCTTGGAAAAATCAGAATTTGCATTAGTTAAAGTGACATATAATTTAGTGAGCCTGTCTGTGAGCCTATCTATATGTCCAGTGTGAAGCTCGGTTATACCATGTAAAGTTTGTACCAAAGCCTCTCTGTCCGAGGTCGTCAACTGTGGGTATTGGTTAAATAACTTGCTGACTTCTGACAGTTTGCTGTCTGAGGTGAAACAAACCCTTAGAAACCTCTTTAACAGTATCTGGAGCTTGGCAATATCCTTCCATTGCATAGTAGATGCATACTGCTTCCTCTGTTACCACTACCTCTCCAAGTGGGCTCTTCAGTGTTCCTGGCATCAATGCAGTTGTGTCCATGTCCGACGTCGTTCCATAGGTTCACTCCAAGCAATGCGAGAGGAGTACAAGTGCGAGCCACATTTCTGTCAGAGAAGATAATCCCTTAATCACTGTTACTGTGGGATCGTAGCTTGCTGTGATACTCATGATTAGGGACAGGTACAGACAATGACATAGACTGCGGCGAAGACAGAGGGGACGATCAGATGATTGGTTAGTTAGGCTTTACTCTTGACTTACTGGTTTGATCCTGGCAGCATGTACTACCTCCTGAGTTCCATTAGCATTATCCCATATTCGATAAGTATGTCCACGCATGTGTTCCACAATGGTATATGGCCCACGGAACTTAGGTCTGAGCTTGGAAGTTCTCTCAGGGTTGTTGATCATAACCTTCTGGCCTATCTCCAACGTCTTTTCTTGACAACCTTTGTGTTGTTTCACCATCATCTCCGTGCTTGAGGCTTTCAATCTTTTTCGTACTTCACTATGTATGCATTGGAACATTGCAAGCTGGACTTTGGCATAATTCTCTTGATTAAACACTGGGATAGGAGGACCAGCCAGCAAATCGTAGGGTAACACCTTCTCCTCTCCATAAAGGATATAATGAGGAGATTTCCCCGTTGACGAATTTTTTGAGGAGTTGATGGCCGCTGCTACATGTGGTAACCAGTCTTGCAAGTCCTCTTGCGAGTTTATCGCTGGTTTCAAGACTTCCAGTATCTTCCTGTTTGTCCTCTCCACCAGGCCATTGCTCTTGGGACTGTAAGGCATAATAAAAACTTGCCTTACCCCATATATATAACAGATTTCCTCTAACACTTGGTTACGAAATTCACTGCCATTATTGCTGAGCAATACCTTCGGTGTAGAGTCCGGACAAATCACTGATTTTACAAAAGCGTGCGCCACCTCCTCTGCAGTTTTCATCTGTAAAGGTGCTAAAACAATGAATCGCAAAAAATGGTCCACTGCCACCAGTACATAACTTGAGCCTTGATGACTCCTTGGGACACGTGTGGACTATTTTATTTACATCTATGTGTGGCCCTAAGCTTTTCCCGAATTAACCTGGTTGCCCAGTTTTTCCCGATTGGCGAGAACAATTGGTCAATAGTCCATAGAATGAGGACACTGCCCATGGATAACACACCATCTTTGTACCTTTGGCTTTTTAGCCTTGGCCTGGTTAAAATAAGTGGTTGCTATATTAGGTTCATGCCATGCAGAAGGAAAATTTACCTGAGTCTGCATGCCAATATTGTTAGTATTCATGCCCCGTGGATTAGCAGAAGGATCCTGGGTTTGCATGCCAATACTGTTGGTATTCATGCCCCATGGATTAGCAGAAAGATCCTGGGTTGGCATGTCAATACTGTTTGTATTCATGCCACATGGATCATCAAAAGGAACATTAGCAAATAAATGGTCTTGTCCTTGCTGTCCAAAGGTTAATGGTGAACTGAACATGCCTGAGGTGTAAGGGGATGTGTGAGTGGTTGCATTATTAGCAGAGATTATTGGACCTTGAGTATCCTGAGTGACCACGGGCGCTGTTGTAGCCCGTTCAACGTCCCCAGGGCCCAGATTCTACAAACCGTCATAGCTAAGTCCGTCGTACATATCTAAACAAAATGGCGCATTTTAGACATAACTCTGTCAGAAACTCGTATGGTCGACCATAAACTCCTATGGACGACCATAATAAGATGCGCGATGGTATGTTCGGGTTCACCCTGTCTTAACGCCGCCTATGACCATCAGAAGTGTGTCAACATGGCCGCACCACAGCAAGCAGATCCCCAGCCGAGGAATATTTTCCGAAGAAGGGACGTGCTTAACGAGCTCAGTGATGCTGAGCTTATCAAGAGATACCGGCTAGACAGGGACGGTATTTTGTATGTTACCAATCTTGTGAGAGACGCCTTATCGAATGATACCAAGAGGAGAAACCCACTCACCCCGGAGCTTAAGGTCATCATAACACTACGTTATCTTGCTACCAGGAAAATGCAAATGTGCAGAGTTTGGGCTTTACAGTACTTGTAGGGCTAGCCCCAGCAGGTTAGGTTAATTATGGACGTCTAAAAAATATTAAATAATAAATAATTAAATATAATAAAATAATAATAATGGGATAGGTAAAGTTTAGACTGGTCGAAAAAATAATACTTTAGGTTAAGGTTAGTGTAAAAAAATATGAAAATATTAAATAAACCAGAAACAAATTATAGAAATATATAACTCAACCTAACCCAGATGAACTGGTTATTGTCCCATTGCTGTCCATAGCAATGAACATTTTCTTTAACTTTCTTTGGACTTAAGAAAATATTTGTAATGTAGGTTAAGTATATTATAATAAATAACATGAATAAAAAAAAATATATATATATATATATATATAAATACTAATATGAAATTAGATGAAATTAATAAGGTAGGTTAAGTTTACACTAGTCAGACAGTGTTTTTGGTTACACACTTTTCAACGGGAATACGTTTCAGCGCATTTTCTCACAAACGAATTCCTATTTTACTGTGTCTAACTTCCCCAAAAGTCGTAATATGAAGTTAAAACAATTTAAATCCAAGAAAATAATGCCAAGAACCTATTTTATTCCATAAATTTGAAGTTGACAAATTGTGAGCGGTGCGTTCTAGCAGCTGACGGTGTTGTTGGATTAGTGAGGTATGGCCGACGACTTCCGACGGCCATAAGACTGACTGTCATAAATTTGCTCAGCTATGACGGTTAGCTAGGGTCGACCATAAGCACTGTGCAGAATACAGGCCCAGTATCTTCGCTAGGAGTACCCTTATTTGCAAGACTAACTGAACTTTCAGGAACTGTAGAATTAGAACGACCAGAATGCAAATGTAAAGTGTTTAAGTCCCCACTATCTAGTTCCTCAGAAGTGTCCTGACTATCTTCAGCCCCAATATGTCCCTCCCTACAAAAAGTTTGGATATTCTTAACCAACATCTCAGTCCAAAGTCCCAATCCACTCACAAAAATTCTGAGCCTAATTCACTAGACTCTGCTTCCGTTGTGGTTGGTTTGTCTGTATCTCCCCTTAATTTTCGTCCCCACTTCACTGTATCCATCTATCCTTGTCAGAATTAATTCCCTTCCCAGTCACAGGAAAAATTAAACTGACATAAATAGATTAGTTATGGATTTTAGCAATTGAGAATGGGACACAGACAAGACATACAGAAAATGTATCTATTTAGGGGAAACTGAGAAACCTTTTTTTTTTTTTCTTTACATACATTCCCTAACTAACATGTGCTGCTTAAAAAGTGTTTCTGAAGATTCACTCTGCATGTACACTAGCTAGATGTCAGATGATGCTGCAGTTCCCGGTAGATTTGTACTGTAAGTCCACACACTCCGCCAGGTTTCTTCTTCAACCACACGATGATTCTCTCCCCTCGCTGGTCCTCAGGTGACTGGGAGATGCGGAACCACACGGTCCACACCATACAGCCCACATCAGACACTCGCCCTGCCTCACTCCAGCCTCCGCTTCCAGAGTTGTCAGATGTGTCTAGATGATACCACCCTTCCCTGCACTGGCCTCGGTCATGAGAGCGAGATAATTGCCGGTTCGCACTTGAAGGTAGAGATATCTGGCTCAGGCAGAGATAGAGCGAGGACGAGAATAATTGCCCTGATATATCTGCTCCACTTACTCGCTCTGCAATTAGTCCATTTGCAACAGGAGAGTAAGATTTTCTGTTTCACCTGCAGGATCACGAGCGGTTGCAAGGGGTTTCATTGCACAAATCCCTTTAGCACCTTTTCGTATCCCAGCACTGAACACCAATATTATGTGTCGGCTTGTAGGAATTCCACCACTGGTCACTAATATATCAGCTTATTGGAACCCCACAGCTGATCACCAATTTGTATATCAGCTTAGACGTGACTGCACTGTTCCAAGCAAGGTTATCAAGATATAACGTTCCTCCTGGTCGAAGTCACTTCCAGCTGACACACTCCCACCAAATGTCTTCTCACACTGGAGATAGTGGGAATCGGTGTAGATCCTGATGAAGGAATGAGGTAGCGTGTGCAGGTGAACTGAAAACTCAGCAGATTTATCCCTCTTTATTGGCCACAGAAAGATACAACTGCGACACAGAGAGAGCCCAGAGTAAATACATCCCTCTCGCTTGAATGATATGTGCATTCTCTCTAGCTTGCCGGCTTCCCCACTGGGAGTAGTGCTGAGGTCAGCATAAATACAGAGGTGCCAAACCCCACAGACAACTGGGATTTATACATGAATATAAGCATCACAGCTTTATCATGCACATTATACACCTCAATAAAATAGTAATGATTACATTAAAGTCTACCAACAGGGTAAATATTTCCCTCAAGACTTTAAACATATATACAATTTATATTTCTCTATCGCCGTCCCTTTACCCTCATTGTTTATGATAGAAAATGCTGGGCTCTGCAAGTCTGATCGCTCATTCATTCCCACGTCACACTTCACTAATGGCATTTGGATTCTTATCTCAATGCTACAACACATTTTCTCTGAATATGAATAATATAATGTACTTAGTAGCGAGAGACACGCTCCAATGTGGAAAAAAAAAAGTCAGACACTAGAACAAGAATGCCTACTCCTAATGTGTACATTCTTTATAATAATACGGTTTCTTATGTGTTTTCTTGTGATAGGTTTACTCACAGTGTCATTTACCATATGTTTGTAAAAGTGAAATGATATTATGTATTGTCTTATATTTTGCACGTGCTGTATAATGTCTTTTTCTGCTTTATATTTATAGGTTTTTGTATTAACATGTGTAACGTCCTTGTGAGAGTGAACGTATCTTTTGATTATCTAATTGTCCTCAAGAGATGGGTGTCTACTATAGGTACGCATTTATGTGAACACTGTTGGTGATCACTGTGGAACTTAGATGATGTAGTTTAGGCAGTCTTAAAAAAAAAATGTAAAGGGAAGGATATTAGAATATGAAGCTTCCATAATGTGGTTTGAAATCTGATGGTTCGAAACCAAGTTTTGGTGTTCATTGTTTACTTGTTTCGTGCTGGTAGGCACGAGCTCAGTTGCTGCTATACCATAGCCCAATAGACACGCCAACATAAAAGGTCACTCACTACGCCTTGCAATCCTAAAGAATATCTTAACAATGGAATAATCTAACACCATCCTGCCCATAATCCCACCCCAGCCATACCACCCTACCCATAACGCCATCATAGCCACACCACCCTACCCATAACCCCACCCCAGCCACATCACCCTACCCATAACCCTACCCCAGCCACACCACCATACCCATAACCTCATCCCAGCCACGCCACCCTACCCATAACCCCATCCCAGCCATACCACCCTACCCATAACCCTACCCCAGCCATACCACCCTACCCATAACCCCATCCCAGCCACCCCACCCCACCCATAACCTCACCCCAGCCATACCACCCTACCCATAACCCCACCCCAGCCATACCACCCTACCCATAACCCCACCCCAGCCATACCACCCTACCCATAACCCCACCCCAGCCATACCACCCTACCCATAACCCCATCCCAGCCATACCACCCTACCCATAACCCCACCCCAGCCATACCACCCTACCCATAACCCCACCCCAGCCATACCACCCTACCCATAACCCCATCCCAGCCATACCACCCTACCCATAACCCCACCTCAACCACACCACCCTACCCATAACCCCACCCCAGCCATACCACCCTACCCATAACCCCACCCCAGCCATACCACCCTACCCATAACCCCACCCCAGCCATACCACCCTACTCATAACCCCACCCCAGCCATACCACCCTACCCATAACCCCACCCCAGCCATACCACCCTACTCATAACCCCACCCCAGCCATACCACCCTACCCATAACCCCACCCCAGCCATACCACCCTACCCATAATCCCACCCCAGCCATACCACCCTACCCATAACCCCACCCCAGCCACACCACCCTACCCATAACCCCATCATAGCCACACCACCCTACCCATAACCCCACCCCAGCCACACCACCCTACCCATAACCCCACCCCAGCCATACCACCCTACTCATAACCCCACCCCAGCCACACCACCCTACCCATAACCCCTCCCCAGCCATACCACCCTACTCATAACCCCACCCCAGCCATACCACCCTACCCATAACCCCACCCAGCCATAATACACATAGCCGTATCAAACCATCAAGGTGGAAGCTTTACGGGTGTGTGGAGGAAGACAACCTTGAGATGGATCCACAAGTTTGCCGATGGACTGTGATGCTTAAATTTGAAGAGAGGAAATATTTTGAAGAACATTGTAACTAATGGAATTTTGTTCAGATTCTGGGTACTTAGAGAGAGAGAGAGAGAGAGAGAGAGAGAGAGAGAGAGAGAGAGTGAGAGAGAGAGGACGATGTGGGTCAAACGTACTGATTTACGCACATATGGTAGTACACACAACCTTACCTATGGTAGATTAGCACGTTCACATACTGTCGAAGGATTAACAAACACACACACACACACACACACACACACACACACACACACACACACACACACACACACACACACACACACAAGAGCAAAAGAAGACACAAAGTATTCCAGACTTGAAGGACACTGAAAAGATTTAACAGTGCAGACGTTGATGATAGTGTGATGAGAGAGAGAGAGAGAGAGAGAGAGAGAGAGAGAGAGAGAATTTTCCTTCTTTTACCTCTTTATCTTGCCCTGGCACGTTTTATGATCACGCTCCTTCTGCTTTGATATTTCGTTAACACACACACTCACTCTCTCTCTCTCTCTCTCTCTCTCTCTCTCTCTCTCTCTCTCTCTGTCTCTCTCTCTCTCTGTCTCTGTCTGTCTGTCTGTCTGTCTGTCTGTCTCTCTCTCTCTCTCTCTCTCTCTCTGTTCCCTTTAAACCTCGTAATAGCCCATTTATTACCTTCCTCCTTTCAGTAAGGCGGCTACTTTGATCCATAATATTAGCGTCAGTACCCGGGTCAACCCTCAGATTCGCTCCATTACTGGGACCTTGGCCGGGTCTCCTATGTTTTTTAAGTCATTGTTATCCCTCTATTCAGTCTTTTCTCTACCCTCTTCTCCCTCTTCCTTCTGTTTTAGTCTTGTTATCCCTTGCATCACTCTTTTCTCTTCGTTCTGTCTTCCTCCTGTTTTATTCTTATTATCCCCTGGGTCCGGGTTTTCTTTCCCCCCTTCTCCTCCTGTTCTGCTTTAGCTCTCTGATCAGTTACGTTAGGTACAACCTACCCTAAAACAAACGATCCGTAAAAGACTAATTGGTCTGTTGGTGTCTGCATTCCCTCGCTCTCTTTGACTGCCTTCTACATCGCCTTCAAGTATCCACCATGTCACTAGGCTAATATTTTTGTTCATGTATTTCCCTTTTTCCAGAGAGCCTTTGGTGAAAGATAATCATTATTGATGTGGGTAAACAGGGTGGACCGAACTGGACTGGACTACCACATTACTCAACTTGCACCACTGACTCGCAGAGTGTACTGGACTGGCCCGGGACTGGAGTCGAGTGCACTGAACTGGACTGATACTTAACCTCACTCTGCAGCACTGACTCACCAGACCAGTTACATTACCATCATAGTGTCATCTCGACTAACTCTCATCACCACTACAACAACAACACCACGCTGACGGCAAGAGCGAGTATGAGAGCTTGTAACAGAAAGGTTATAAGACCTAATGGCAATAAGAGGAAGGAAGAAAGATCGTGGATATAAAGGAATGACAGTGACTGAAAGAAAAATTGTTTATTATGAGATCAAAGTGTTATCAGTGATTGTAAGAGAAGGATAGTGACTACTAGACGAAGATGGTAATTATAAGACGGACTGACGAAAAGGCAGTCATTGTAAAAGAGGGTGAGTGCAAGTAGAACTGATACACAGAGATGAGAGTGAAAAAGAAGGAGCAAGAGTCAGGATAAGAGAGCAAGGGAACGCAGCTCAGGAAAAATAAAACATTTGCACAAGATACGAGGTGGTGATAACAAGACCTCTTTTTCATGGCGGATCTGCAGCACTTGAACCAGGAATTATATAGATAGATAGATAAATGAATATGAAAAAGACGCTAAAATAGAAAGAGGATAACAGAGAAGAGACAGGAAGGGGTAAAGAAAGACGAGGAGAAAAACAAGTATGGGATATCGATAAGGAAAGAGGATAACAACGAGCAGAGATAGAGAGGTAGAAGAAAAGGTGAAGAGAGAAACGAGAATGTGATATCAAGATGGAAAGAGGATAGTAACGAGCAGAGATAGAGAGGTGGAAGGAAAGATGAGAGAAACGAGAATGTAAAATATGAGAGATGAGGTTTGGAGGGAGGAATAGAAAGGAAGTAAGTGAGAAGGAAATTAATGGTGTTGGTTAGCAGGGAATGGGAGAGAGGATTTAGAAAAGTGAAGGAGGGAATGGATGGGGAAGAAACAGGAGGGAAAGAATAGAAAAGCATTAGGGCGGGAAGGAAAAAAAGGCTGGGAGGAGAGAGTTGGAGGGTGATGGAAGAAGGAAGTTGGTTAGGTGATGGAAGAAGGAAGATAGCAGGAGAGGATTTTGAAGGAAAAGAGAGAGAGAGAGAGAGAGAGAGAGAGAGAGAGAGAGAGAGAGAATATACCCCCGCTGCGTAATATACCGTCGCACCGGCAAGATTTGTCTCTCACATACTTAATGAAAATATAAATCTGGTGACATGGAAATAGGTTGAATTTAGTGGTGTCGGTGGTTCCCTCATACCCTACCTTCCCTGTATATATATATATATATATATATATATATATATATATATATATATATATATATATATATATATATATATATATATTATTTTTTACGCGTAGCGCCAGTTATACCCAGTGACCCATGACAGACGTGACAGATAGATACAACGAACTGTGAAATTTTGATATCGTTCTATTTACTGAAAAGGATGAAAAGAGAAAACTCCTCCCCCCCTCCCCGTGTGTGTGTGTGTGTGTGTGTGTGTGTGTGTGTGTGTGTGTGTGTGTGTGTGTGTGTGTGTGTGTGTGTGTGTGTGTGTGTGTGTGTGTGTGTGTGTACGCTCTCCGTTCATCTATTTATATCCTTTCTCTTCTGTGGCACTATCTTCATACTACTCCACGATATTACTCATTACTGCTTGTTTAAGTCTTCCTCCTCCATCCCTTCTTTCATGTCTCTTACTCCCTTTGTTATTCTGTTCAGTTTTTGGTTCTCTTCTTCGAGTGCATCTTATCGTCTTGGTCGTATTAATTATTTTTTCCTTTACCTCTTCACTTTCATTTTGTCCATCTCTTTCTAATATACGAGTATTTGCCTTTTACTGTTAATTACATGGCAAGAATGGCTGTTGCCTGGATTATCGGACGTGAGAGAGAGAGAGAGAGAGAGAGAGAGAGAGAGAGAGAGAGAGAGAGAGAGAGAGAGAGAGAGAGTGTCTTAGCTCACAAGTTGTCACATTTCACAATCAAATTTTTTTTTTTTTTTTTTTTCAGTTGGTAAAGTTACTGAAAAAAATAAAACATTAAACATCCAGATAATTCAGGCAACCGCGTAGTTTACTTGGTGTTTCATTGTTAAAACTCTAATAACTAATCTCAGTCACTCAGAAATTTCATCCTTTCACTACCGGGTATACGAGGTTCCCCGAATCTGAATATAATCGTTCGTCAAAAGCAAGAATGAGGTAAAATATCATCATCGTTAGTCGATGGGTAATAATAGATTGAGTCTAACCTCTTCACTACGCGAGGTCCCCAAGGTTGAATACAACCGTGAATCTGCAGCAAGAGTAAAGTAAAAGAAAATATCATCATGGCTGTGCAGAGATTAAGAGACTGAGTTTAACCCTCTCACTGAAAGACGTCTTCCCTACGCTGCAGGAAATAGTCATGTGGTGGTAATACCAATGCCTTTTTAATGGCCTATTCGTTCGTCTCCTAGTTACTTCCATCTGGTAATAAACTTCCCTATAGCAAGTACCTGCATTACCCACTCTGTAATATATTTCACCTGCTAAATTTTCCTCTTACAAAAATAAGCTTCAGCTGAGTGGCACTTGTCACTCTGTATTTTTTTCTTTCTGTAATGTATTTCAACTGCCTTGTAATTTACTTCAGGAATATTAATATAACTATGCAATTGCCAAATGTTGTGCGACACGCCTTTCCTCCATCTTTTAAGCTCTGAAAACCTTCATAAAACAGTAAAAACAAAGAATATTCATGGGATGTTATGACTGGCGACGGAAAGTGAAATTACAAACGACGATGAATGTGGGGACGAAGATAATATTGTTTATATTTAAATCGCATAATAAATGAATATCAGAACTAACTCCAAGGACCAACTTACTCTCTATGTAGGGGTCCGAGGCTAGACTACCGTAGTGCAGAACACTACTGGTGGAATTACATGGTCCAACAATCTTATGGAATAACTGAAACCTTTGAGCCCAGAGTTGATGAGACAGAGAGGAAATTGTACCGTACAAGAGATAGAAGAACGTAAGTGGAAAGTTGAAGGAATTTAGACATCGAAATACATGGAGAGAGAGAGAGAGAGAGAGAGAGAGAGAGAGAGAGAGAGAGAGAGAGAGAGAGAGAGAGAGAGTTTCTGATTTCAGTCGTGAATCAATTTTTTTTTTTTTTGTAAACGCACGAGATCACTGTATAATCAGTTATAGAGAACTTCCATAAACAGCGAGGGAAAAAATATATTAAAATGTATAATATATACAACTGTAATGGTGTGCTAAACAACAAGACACAAATATAAGTACAATACGTTTGAATATATGATTATGGGAAGAAAATTAAATAGAAAAGTAGAAAAAATGACATCGTTCATAGAAGAATCTTAAAGAAAGTGAAAGTTAAGTGCTAATGGTGCAGTGATGTAAAGGCGCCAGTTGGGCTGAGGGTCATGTGGTAAATGTAGGTGTGAACTGCCAAGAGGCGGATGTGTAAAGGCGCCAGTTGGGCTGAGGGTCATGTGGTAAATGTAGGTGGGAATTACTGTACCAAGAGGCGGGTGTGTAAAGGCGCCAGTTGGGCCGAGGGTCATGTGGTAAATGTAGGTGAGAATTACTGTACCAAGAGGCGGGTGTGTAAAGGCGCCAGTTGGGCTGAGGGTCATGTGGTAAATGTAGGTGGGAATTACTGTACCAAGAGGCGGGTGTGTAAAGGCGCCAGTTGGGCTGAGGGTCATGTGGTAAATGTAGGTGGGAATTACTGTACCAAGAGGCGGGTGTGTAAAGGCATCAGTTGGGCTGAGTCATGTGGTAAATGTAGGTGGGAAATACCAAGAGGCGGATGTAATATTTTGATGCAGTGGCTAACCAATATGGAGAAAGAGACTAAGAAACTATTTGTACAACACTTTTACCATACTTTCCCTGTTATCACCTTTTCTTGTCTTGCTTTCTGTTCTATTCTCTTGCACCTTATTACCCCAATACACTCCACCTCCTCCTCCCTCCTCTCCTCTCCTTGTGTCTTGATGATGCCCCAAGTCCCATGATAGTAGGAGAATGAACTTAGTGAGCATACATGTATCTGTGATAATGGAAGAGTATTAAAGAGAATTCTCTCTCTCTCTCTCTCTCTCTCTCTCTCTCTCTCTCTCTCTAATGATGCCACTCAAGATCAAACGTGTGTGTGTGTGTGTGTGTGTGTGTGTGTGTGGTGAAGATGGGCTCTCTCGTGTTACCGTATACCCTCAACAACCCGGCGTGATTCAAAGTTGTAATGTGGCTTACCCCTCCCCAGTGGAGAGTCTGGCACTGCACTGCATTAATTGTATGACTCCCTCACCCCAGGTTCACCCCTTCCTAGTGGAGAGTCCGGTACTGAACTGCATTGACTCCCTCACCCCTGACTCACCCCTCCCTAGTGGACAGTCAGACACTACACTGCATTAAATGTATGTCAGAAATAAATGCTCAACAAAGGACACTGCCATGTTTGTGCCAGTGTCTTTTGTGAACACATGGTATATCTATAACCATACGTATTCATTTGTATTCCATTTCCAAGGGTGGGAATCGGTGTAGTCTCACAGCAATTTGACGGCAAACTCAGGTTCTTTATAGTTTTTGAATGCTGCCTGGTTACCTCGCCCAGACGGAGTCAGGCGAAGTATTGTTTTTGTTCGTTTATTTGTTTGTTTATTTTTGTTTGTGAGCAAAATTATTGAAAAACGGCTGAATTAAATTATATGAAACTTTCAGGATATGTGGGCACTGGTCCCAAAGAAAATTATTAAGTTTTGGAGGTAATCGAGTGCCCTTCAAAGATCAAAATCAGGGTCACGAATTTTCAAAGGGCTATAACTTGAAACCGGTTCAAGATGGAGATATATACTATTATGAACATACAGGAATTCGTAATATGGGCTTTCATTTGGCACCAATTCCTTTTTACCTTGAGTGACCTTGAAAGGTCAAACTAAAGGTCACGGATCTTCAGTGGGCTATAACTCGAAACTGGTTGAAGATAGAGAAGTTTACTATTATCAACATATAGGAAGTTCCATACGGATTAATAATTGGTGCCAGGAACTTTGACCGTAAGTGACCTTGAAAGGTAAAACTCAAGGTCACGGATATTCTGGGGGTTATGACAGGAAACTTGTTGAAGATATATTTATTATTATCAGGATATGGGAAATCTCATATGGCTTTTATTTGGCACCATGACTTGAATCACTTTGGTTTTGATCTTTAATTACAATGTTTACTTTTTTCTGTTATTTCAAGTTCAAGAGATGAAATGTGTGGCTTAAAATCGTGTTACAACTCTTTATTATATATATATATATATATATATATATATATATATATATATATATATATATATATATATATATATATATATATATACATAGCCTATGATTTCATCATCCTTTGTGCAATTCTAACGTACAGTGTGCTGCCTGTTTGATCACGAGCGTATTCTACCTTACTCCCCCCCTTCTACCGTTATAGTAGAGTAAGTCATTCTTTCTGTTGTTCAGAGCGGGATTGTCAACTCTTTGTCCCCATGGCTTCATTTGCGCGTCCTTCTTACAAGTTGTATCAAGCTCTCCCAGCCCCTATATAATGAGCTCAGTCTCTACATTAATTGCCACTTAGATCTTCTCCTCATTTTGTTCACATCTCTGTCCTCCCCTGTACAGTTATTATTGTGAGTGCTCAGGAAGTCTCCAACCATCTAGCAGCTGTGTAATTTGAGTATGAGTGTTGTTGCATTTTGTTCTTGTACTGTATAGCATGGGTTGTTAATTTGTAGGCTTAGTGAGGTTTTTGTAATTCATGTAAGGTTCTTATTGTTAGCCATTGTTCATAATAGTTTGTATCTGTAATAATTTATCTTGCATTAACTGAGCATTACCCAGTGTATTTTCATTTTATCAGGGCTGACTTAGGTAAATTTACTCTTGCTAATTTCGTGTTAATAGAGGCTATTGCAGTTAACCATATATTTAACCTGTTTTTTTTTTTGCCATTACATTATCCTTATGAGTCCTGAATGTTTTGTTGTTAGTTTGAGCATTAAACTTTAACTTGTAATTTTACCTAACTCTTTTGTTTTGAACCTGGAACTTTATGGGACAGTAGTGATTTTTAGTATTCTCACTTAAAGTGTACATTATCTTTCGCTGTTTCGTAACATAAATTTGGCGACCTCATATCAGGATATTCAGGATAATCATAAGGATATTGCTTGATATTTTGTGACTGTGATTTATTCATGCTGTCTACTATTACTACGCTTGATGAAGCCAAAGATTTTTTGTCAAATGTGCAAACAGTGTGTGATGTAGAAAACAGAACAGAGAATGAACTTAAGCTTGTTGCTCAACAATTGGGAATTGCAGTTCACTCTCATTATTCTAAAGATCAAATTGTTGGCATGATTAATAAAAGCTTGTTTAATGTAACTCCTCCAAATGAGCAAACGCAGATTGAATTGACTAAGTTACAGCTAGCCCTGCAGGAGGCTCGTGTGAAGGAAGCTGAATTTCAAGCACGTGCTAAGGAGGCTGAGTCTCAGGCTAAGGAGGCGGAGTCTCATGCTAAGGAGGCTGAGGCACAAGTTGAAATTGCTAGGATTCAGGCAGACCATAAGTATCGCATGAAACAAGGTGGAACTGGATCATCTAGCTCTGATGATTTTGATGTGGCTAAAAATGTTAAACTTGTCCCTCCTTTTAATGAATCTGATTTAACAAAGTATTTTCAGTTCTTTGAGAGGGTAGCTACAGGTTTTAATTGGCCCAAACAGTATTGGCCAGTACTCCTTCAAACTGTTCTCACCGGTAAAGCTCAAGTAACTTACGCATCTTTGCCTCAGGATCAATCTGATAATTATGATGTAGTTAAGAGCTTGATTCTTAAGGACTATGAGCTTGTTCCTGAAGCCTATAGAGTAAAATTTAGGACAACTTACAAGCAAGATAAGCAATCCCATGTTGAGTATGCAAAAATCAAAGAAGATCTGTTAGAGCAGTGGTTAAATTCTAAGAATGTGGATTCTGATTTTGGTAAATTTAAGCAGATGATTTTGCTGGAGGACTTCAAGAGGTGTATTTATAAAGATGTAAGCCTATATCTTGATGAGAAAAGAATAGATAATTTGTCTGATGCTGCAGTTTTAGCTGATGAATATGTTCTCACTCACAAGAGATATTCTAAAGAAAAAGGGAAAGCTGAGAGTAAGTACGTTGCCTCTACTCAGAGTACAGGTAACAGGAAAGAGAATAAAGATGATGTTTCTTAGGAAGTAAATACCAGCTCCACCTCTAGATTTCAGAAAAGTAAATGTACTTATTGTAGTAAGCTTGGTCATACTACGGAGAAATGTTTCAGGAGACAGTGTGATGTGAACAAAAAGGAGTCTTTAAATATTCAGTCAATTGGTCTAGTGTCCACCCTTGAGTGTTCCCAGAATTCTTTAACCGAGTTAATTGAACCTGCTTTGAGGGGTAACTTAAATTCTCATGATGGAGCTCCTCTTTTGAGCAGTAACATGGGGACACTCTCAAGAGTTCATGTGCTAATTTCCTGTCTGATGGTTTTGTCAGTCCTCTGGACAGTAATGACAGGAAATCAGTTAAAATATATCGTGATACAGGTGCTTGCCAATCCCTTATGCTGACCAGTGTTCTAGGCTCTAATGTTAATTCCTCTGAAGAAACTGTAATCTTACAAGGTGTAGGGAATAATTACTTCTCTGTCCCTCTGTGCAGAGTGAATTTAGAGTCTGGTTTTGTTAATGGTTCCGTTATGGTTGGGTTGGTTGAGACACTCCCAATGTCAGGTGTAACTTTCTTACTTGGAAATGATATTGGTGGAAGTCAAGTGTGTCCAACTTCTCAGTTGTCTAGTGAGCCAGTGGCTGTGGCTCAGGATTGTGATGTCCCTGATGTGTTCCCTACATGTGCTGTCACTAGGGCTAAGTCTAAAGTTACTAGTGATTTAGAGGATAATGATGATGATGTTATTCTAGCTGACACTTTTCTTGCTAATTTGGACCACTCACCAGATGAGGCAGTACCCCGTAGTATTGATAATTTGTCTCGTCAAGAGTTGGTTGAGTTGCAGGTTGCTGACCCTGAGTTGAAAGGTCTAGCTAACTCTGCTTGCAGTGAGGAAGAGTCAGCTGGTGCTTCTACTTGTTATTATATAAAGTCAGGAGTACTTATGAGGAAGTGGAGACCCCCAACAACATCAGCCGACTGTGAATGGGAGGTTGTACATCAAGTTGTCATCCCTCGTGTTTGTAGGCAGGATATCATTAGAGTGGCTCATGATTCCAGTTTGGCAGGACACCTTGGAGTGAGGAAGACTGTGGCACGCATTTTGAAACACTTCTACTGGCCAGGTATCTTCAGGGATGTTTCCTGGTATTGTAAGTCTTGTCACACCTGTCAAGTTGTGGGGAAGTGTAATCAGACCGAAAAGGTTGCACCTCTAGTTCCCATTCCTCCTTTTGAGGCGCCTTTCACCCGTGTGTTGGTGGATATTGTGGGCCCTCTTCCTAAGACTTCTTCAGGATTTTCTTATGTGTTGACCCTGATTGATATGGCTACTCGTTATCCTGAAGCCATTCCACTTAGAAATATCTCAGCAAAGAACGTGGTTAAGGAAATGCTAGGGTTCTTCACAATGTTTGGTCTGCCCAAGGAGGTACAGTCAGACCGGGGAAGTAATTTCATGTCAAATGTTTTCAAGCAGTCTCTGAAAGAGTTGGGCATCACCCAGATCACGTCTTCAGCTTACCATCCCCAGACCCAAGGAGCGTTGGAGAGATATCATCAAACACTCAAATCGATGCTCAAGAAATACTGTTTGGAACATCAGAAAGACTGGGATAAAGGTCTTCCATTCGTTGTGTTTGCCGCAAGAGAATCTCCAAATGAATCACTGGGCTTCTCACCTTTTGAACTACTGTTTGGCCATGACGTAAGAGGACCCCTTAAGCTACTCAAGGAATGCTGGCTGTCGGAGGAAGATGACGTCAACCTGCTGGAGTATGTGATGAAGTTCAAAGAACGGCTGTCCACTGCTTTACAGCTGGCGAGAGAGAATTTAGGAGCTGCTCAGGAGAAGATGAAGACTTGGTATGATAAGAAGTCCAGGTTACGCCACTTTCAGCCAGGGGATCAGGTTTTGATTCTGCTACCGATTCATGGGCAACCTCTTCAAGCCAAGTTTAGTGGTCCTTATTTCGTGGAGAAGAAACTCAGTGATGTCAACTATGTCATCGCCACACCAGATCGTAGAAAGAACAAGCAACTTTGTCACATCAACATGCTAAAGTTATATCACAGGCGGGACGAAAACAATCCAGTCTGCACTGTAGCTGTTCCACCCGAGTCTGCAAGTGAAGCTCTCCCATGCAGCATGAGCCTGAGTGATAGTTTGGGGAAGAATCCTGATATCATGAATGATCTCCAGACTAAGCTTTCTCATCTACCTCCCGAGGAAAGGCAGGAGTTTTCGGCATTACTGCAGGAGTACCCGCAAGTGTTCCGTGCCACTCCAGGAAGAACCACTGTGTTGATGCATGATGTCGATGTTGGAGACGCAAAGCCAATTAAACTGCCTCCTTACCGTGTGAACCCAGTGAAAGTTCCTCTCATCGAGAAGGAGCTTGGCTACCTGTTGGACCACAAGATGATTGAGCCATGTCAGAGCGAGTGGAGTTCTTCTGTCACTCTAGTCCCTAAGCCAGGTGGGTCACAGCGGCTTTGCATCGACTACAGACGTATTAATCAGATAACCAAAACAGACACTTACCCTCTCCCTCGCGTGGAAGATTGCACAGACAAGATCGGAAAGGCTAGGTACATAAGTAAGTTTGATTTGTTAAAGGGATACTGGCAAGTACCTATGACTGAACGTGCTAGGGAGATCTCATGTTTTGTAACACTAGGAAAGACTTTTGCATGTTCTGTAATGCCATATGGTATGAAGAATGCACCAGCCACATTTCAGAAGCTCATGAATGTTGTAACAGAGGGTTTGGCAGGGTGTGTTGTTTATATTGATGATGTATTAATCTTTAGTGACAACTGGAAAGATCACCTATGCCATGTCAGTAAATTTCTTGAGCGTTTGGTTCAGGCTAATCTTGTAGCTAATTTATCAAAGTGTGAGTTTGGTCAAGCTAAAGTTCAGTACCTTGGGTACGTAATTGGTGATGGACATGTTGCACCACCAGCAGCTAAGGTTCAGGTTATAAGTGATCTTCCCAGACCTAAAAGTAGGAAAGAGCTACAAAGATTTTTGGGAATGGTACGTTATTACAGGAGATTTGTTCTTAACTTTTCAATTCTTGTATCACCAATTACAGACATACTGAAAAAGGGAGTTAAATTTGTCTGGACCGATAACTGTGAATCCTCTTTCAACAAACTTAAAGCTATCCTATTAAGTCAGCCAGTGGTCGCTACTCCAAATTTTGCTAAGCCTTTTAAGATGGCTGTTGACGCAAGTGATACAGGAGCTGGGGCTGTTTTGCTGCAAGAGAATGATCAGGGTATTGAACACCCTGTATCTTATTACAGTAAGAAGTTCACTCCACCTCAAAAGAACTACTCAACTATTGAGAAAGAGCTTTTGGCCTTGATTTTGGGTTTACAGCATTTTTCATTTTATTTGTGTTCTGGTTTTGACCCCATAGTCATTTATACCGATCATAACCCACTGAAATTCCTTAGTAAGTTTAAAGATAAAAATCAGAGATTGACAAGATGGAGTCTACTTCTTCAAGAGTATTCATTAGACAAACATGTCAAGGGGAAAGAAAATGTTATTGCAGATTGCTTATCTAGACTTTAGACAGATTGTTTTAGAGTAATAAGAAATTTCCTTTGTAAATTTCTTTTTTCTTTGTGGGGAGGTGTTACATAGCCTATGATTTCATCATCCTTTGTGTAATTCTAACGTACAGTGTGCTGCCTGTTTGATCACGAGCGTGTTCTACCTCACTCCCCCTTTCTACCGTTATAGTAGAGTAAGTCGTTCTTTCTGTTGTTCAGAGCGGGATTGTCAACTCTTTGTCCCCATGGCTTCATTTGCGCATCCTTCTTACAAGTTGTATCAAGCTCTGCCGGCCCCTATATAATGAGCTCAGTCTCTACATTAATTGCCACTTAGATCTACTCCTCATTTTGTTCACATCTCTGTCCTCCCCTGTACAGTTATTATTGTGAGTGCTCAGGAAGTCTCCAACCATGTAGCAGCTGTGTAATTTGAGTATGAGTGGTGTTGCATTTTGTTCTTGTACTGTATAGCATGGGTTGTTAATTTGTAGACCTAGTGAGGTTTTTGTAATTCATGTAAGGTTCTTATTGTTAGCCATTGTTCATAATAGTTTGTATCTGTAATAATTTATCTTGCATTAACTGAGCATTACCCAGTGCATTTTCATTTTATCAGGGCTGACTTAGGTAAATTTACTCTTGCTAATTTCGTGTTAATAGAGGCTATTGCAGTTAACCATATATTTAACCTGTTTTTTTTTTGCCATTACATTATCCTTATGAGTCCTGAATGTTTTGTTGTTAGTTTGAGCATTAAACTTTAACTTGTAATTTTACCTAACTCTTTTGTTTTGAACCTGGAACTTTACAGGACAGTAGTGATTTTTAGTATTCTCACTTAAAGTGTACATTATATTTCGCTGTTCCGTAACAATATATATATATATATATATATATATATATATATATATATATATATATATATATATATATATATATATATATATATATATATATATATATATATAGTTGTTGGTGCTACGTAGGACGCTTACTGCTATAATATCTGGTATACGAGCATATGGTTATCCTGCTTTCACATACGCCACATTGTATCATAGTATTTGATGATGGTATTTTGACCAATACATTTTCTTATCTACTTTATTGCTGTTTTCTCTCCACTTTTACCAGATTTTATTACCAATATTTATTATTGTTATAGTAATAATAATAATAATAATAATAATAATTAGTGATAGTTGGAGGCGCTCACCATCCACTCATTCGATGTAGTGCTGCTCTCGGGTGTCTGTCCTTTCCTTTCCTCCTTCCTCCTTTCCTTTCTTCCTCATCTGTCGTTCTTTACTTCATTCATTCCTCGTCCTTCTGCCTACTGGTTACTTTACACTCACTCTTTTATCTTTCCTTCACTCTTTCCTCTTCCCTTTGCCTGTGGGTGACTCTACACTGAGTGACAAACCAAATGGTTTCCTGCACACCAGCAGTATGCGTCCTACGCTGGGTGGTAGCCATATAGCCAAATTATGACGCCTGGTGGTTTAGTGAGTAATTACGGCACTTCAATCGGATTGAGCCGGTGAAGGTTTATATCCAAGGGATGTTTGAGGTGTATTGCTCACCTAATGCCACTCTGGGATGAGTGAGGCTGGTCACTCATTTTAATGTCAGGACCAACTTGCCTAGCCCCGGGTTCCTACGCTCCATGGGGCAACGTAGGATTGGATGATGGATGGATGAATGAAACAATTTGTACTACATACATAATTGTCTCTCTTGGCTGTGGCCAGACAAAGTTGCCGCGCTGAGGGGAAAGATGAGTTTGCTCTCTCACACGGCCTTTTGACACGACCAGGACAAAAAAAAAAAAAAAAAAGTGTAAACGAGAAAATGAGAGATTGGAGAAGGTGTGAAAGAGAACAGAGGGGAGGAAATGTGGGAAATGGAGAATGAGAGTGAAGTGAAGGGAGGTGCAGGAGGGGAGGATAGACGGACGAAAAATTGCTGTGAGAAGTAGGAATTTAGAGAGAGAGAGAGAGAGAGAGAGAGAGAGGGAGGGAGGGAGAGAGGTCAGGCTGTGGCCTGGAGGTTACTAAGGGAAAAAAAAAATGGTTCAAACAACTGGTGAGGGAGAGGAAAAGAAAATATGATCGAGGGAGAGAATGTGTGGTGGAAAAAGAGGTGGAGGATTGGGGGAAGGGTGGAGGGACGAGGAAATTTGTGAGGAACTAGGTAAGAGAATGGGAGGGAGGAGGAAAGATAGGGAAACAGATGGAGAAGAAAATCTGGAGTGCATAGGAAGTATAGAAAAGTGTTATTGCTCAGTAATGAGATAATTGTTGCGATAAAACTAATTGTTGTAAACGAGTATCAAAGGAGGGAAATGGAGAAAGAAGAGGAAAAAGATGGAAGCAAGCAAGGAGGAAGGACGAGGAGAGGAAAGAGTATTAGATCAGAGGAGTAAGAGTAAAGAATGAAGTGAGAGACGTTAAGGAGAGGAAAAGGAGGGGAGAGAAAAATAAAAATAACTGGAAGAGGGAGGGGCAGGAAACGGGTGGGAGGAAAGTGGTGAAAATAAAGAAATGGAGCAAAGAAATAGGGTAGGGAGATGGAAGGTACAGGAGAGAGAGAGAGAGAGAGAGAGAGAGAGAGAGAGAGAGAGAGAGAGAGAGAGAGAGAGAGATCATTTCCGTGGCTGATTAGTGTCCATTCCTGTCATTAAGTGGCACTGCTTGCACTCACACTCCTCCTACTCAGTACTAAGACATATCCATATAATAATACTCCTACTTATTTTCTCTCTCATCCTTGCTTCGTTTTCTCCTTCCATTTACTCATTAAGTATATCTTGCTTCTGTGCCCATCTTCTTTTCTGGTTCCATCTGTCCTTCTTCCCAACCCGATTCAGTTATACTTCTCCCCCTCCCTCCCTCTCTCTGCCTCAGTTTCACTTTTCTATACTCTCCTTTTATTTTCCATTCATTGTCGTTAAACCTCTTACTCTCCCAGGTTCTCCCCTCCGATCTTCTCTGTCTTCATTTTTGCTTCCCCTTTCACATTTCCACTTCCTTTATTATTATAAGTCTGGTTTTACACAGGGGCGTCATTTGGGGGGGGGGGCAGCGAGGGGCGCTCGCCCCCCTAAGCTTTCAGAGGAGGCGGTGGTTGAATCGGTAGAGAGGCGGCCTGCAGTCCTGATGGACCAAGGTTCGAATCCCGGCTGTGGCAGGGAACAGTTTAAGGATTTGAATTTCATAAAAGCTGACTTTCCTGATCTACCAGATGACCCGCCGACATGTAGTAAAAATACCCCCGCTAACACCAATACACCAGTCCTGTATGAGACAGCCTTAGCATGTATTCAATATGGACGGTGGGTGTTAGCGCCGAAGTGGTGACATGTGGAGGTGTAGGAGGACTACTGGGCCTTGGGATTGGCTACTGCCCCGAGATATAGGCCCTGAAGCCTTTGCCCAGAGTCGGACACATAAAAAAAAAAAAAAAAAAAAAAGACAACCACAATTAATGAAAAAATTATGAGGATAACATCGTGAAATCATAAATAATTTTTGTTTAGCCTCAATACATTTTGAGTGAAACATATCGTGTGTGTGTGTGTAATAATCACAATAATATACAAGGTATGTTAAAGGACGTCAATGTAAATATGTTCCTAGCCCGCTGTTCAGATAACTTCAATATCGAACTACCGTTTTTATCATATTCTGGTCGTCATTAAAAGCTTTTATTCATCTTAGGAAGTACGTACATGTAGGTAGGAGTCTTAAGAGTTCATTTAGGTCAGTGGTTCCCAAAGTGGGCGTTGCTTTAATGGTTGAAGAATTTGAAGCTCTACAGGCATCGTCATCATATAAAGTGGATATATATATCATATATATATATATATATATATATATATATATATATATATATATATATATATATATATATATATATATATATATATATATAAAGAAGATGTGTGGATGGAAAGGTTGCAGAGACTGAAATCTTAATAAACAAAAATGATGGACTGAGTCAAAGAATAGCATATGAATCGATTAGAGAACTGAGTGGTAATGCAGGTAAACGCAAGGAAATACCAGTTAAAGACAGGGAAGGAAATTTATTGACCAAAGATGGAGATATTAAAAATAGATGGAAAGAGCATTTTGAGACAGTTCTTAATAGACCAATACCACCAGAAGAGGATATACCGTCTGCTCAGGAAGATTTAAATATAGAAACAGGAGAGTTGAGGCTTGCAGAAGTGGAGAAAGCAGTAAAACAGTTAAAGAATAATAAGGCACCAGGGGAGGATGGTTTATTTCCGGAAATGTTTAAAGTGGAGGGGGATAGATTAATAATGATCTTGACCAAGCTATTCAATAAGATATGGGTGACGGGGTTACTACCATCAGTTTGGAAGAACGGTGTAATTGTTAAAGTTCCGAAGAAGGGAGACCTGAGTGAATGTGGTAATTGGAGGGGAATCTCTTTGTCACCGATAGCTTTGAAAGTTTTCAGTAGAGTGTTGATAAATAGGTTGGAACCGGTGGTTGAGGGTCCGGAGTAATTCAAGGTGGTGTTCTATCGCCTTTACTATTTATATTGGTCATTGATTATATTATGAAACGCGTTGGAACAGAAACCGGCGCAGGTATACTTTGGGGAGAGAACAGGAAACTTCTGGATTTAGATTATGCAGATGATATAGTTTTGATTTGTGATGGGCCAGAAGAGATGCAGAGAGTGTTGGACTGTTTGGTGAGTGAAGGTCGCAAGATGGGTTTGGTTATTAATTGTGGAAAAACTGAAATAATCAATATGAATATGGAAAATGCGCGGGAATGTGTAATTGGAGGTATGGTTGTAAAGCAAGTTGATAGGTTTAAATATTTAGGTACATATTTAGCCAAGGATGGTTCTTTGAACTTTGAATTCGAGGAAAGGTTAAAGAAGGCTAATCAGGCAATGGGAATGCTTAAAAATATTTGGAATAATAATTTTTCTGTGCATACAAAAATCAAACTTTATAAGGTAATGGTTAGGAGTATCTTAATTTATGGACACGAGTCTTGGTACAGCACAGTGACTATGGAAAATAAATTCTTGGTGTTTGAAAACAAAGCACTTAGAGGAATATTCGGAGTTAAGTGGTGGGAAAGGATACCAAATAATAGAATTAGAGAAAAAACGGGAGTGCAGCCTGTCGATGAATATGTTAGGTTCTCACGATGGAAGTGGCTAGGACATGTGTATAGGAGACAGGGAATAGTACGAGGTACACCAGGGTGGGTGGCACTTGGTAGGAGAGGTAGAGGAAGGCCAAAAGAGACGTGGGTGAGGACAATGAGACGGAAAGCTGGAGATGAGTGTTGGGGAGATCTTGAGGAGTTAGCACAAGATAGGATGTGGTGGTGTGAGTTCATCGAGGCCCTATGCATCCCCGAGGGTGCCACAGGAAATGATTGATTGATTGATTGATATATATATATATATATATATATATATATATATATATATATATATATATATATATATATATATATATATATATATGTTTCCACTTTATAGGATGATGATGCCTGTAGAGCTTCAAGTTCTTCAACCAGTAAAGCAACTAACAATACTGACTTAGCTACTGCATCATCCCCTAGTCAAGACTCAGATTTGATTCCCGTTGATGAACAAGAAGTCACATTAGCACATACTGTTGCACTGAACCAAGATTAAAAAGATACAAAAGACAGTCCATCTACATCACAAACTCCAGCATATATCTAAGTCCCTCTATGATAAACCTAGTCAATCAAAACTGCCAAGCTACTCAATCAATCAGAATAATAGGAAATTCATAATTTCCTATTCTGATATCTTTTCTTGGTTAGAATACTTGGTCTCGCAAGATGCGTGTTTCTGCTTTCCATGTAGGCACTTTGCGGGAGCAATTGTTCGTAAGGGGGAAGGACTAGGTAGGAGACCGTTTATTGATGTTGGAACAATGAAATGGAAAGATATCAGTACGCTTCTAAAACAGTATCATGCAATTGAAAGACACATAAATAGTATGATAGCGTGGTCAAACTTCAAGGATATTCAGTCACGGTCCACTCAGTCTGTAGCATCTTCTCTATCATCAGCTAGGCAACAAGAAATTGAGGACAAGGGGGAACATGTATAGTTACTTTTAAAAGTCACTGCATTACTGGGAAGGCAAGGGAAGGACATAATGAGGGTGGTGATTCATTAAATTCAGAAATTTTTTTGTAGAAATTCTTCACCTAATTGTTCAATTATATCCCTCTTTAAAACAAAATTCAGATAGACGATATGGCCATTACACAACCTCTCTGTACCCGAATGAGTTTATATCAGTTGTTGGAAGCCATATCAAGGACACAGTTTGTGCTGAAGCACCAGAGTTCAAGTACTTTTCAGTTATGGTTCATGAAAAGAAACACTTGTCAAAAAAGGAATAAATGGCTGTTCTTGCTGCACTTTAGTGAGAATATTGTGAAGGAACGTGTCATTGGAACCTATCACACGGAAAAGGTTAATGCTGCAAGTTTAGCTGGTTTTATATATAAGGAGATACAGTAATCTGGTTTGATTCGGTCTAACTGTGTGGATCAGTGTTATGATGGTGCTAGTGTAATGAGAGGATGCTTTAGCGGGGTTCAAACAAGATAAAATTCCCGAAGCAGTATACAGACATTGCCATGCACACAGGCTGAATTTAGTACTGGGCGACTGCGTAAAGAATACCAGTGGCATCTCTTCATTTTTTCCAGTTATAAACACACTGTACACATTTGTTGCTGACAGTAACATAGGGAACCAACATTTCACAGAGGCACAGAAAGCGGAAGATCTTCAGGTTTTGACACTAGAAAAACCTACTATAACTAAATGGTCTATTATACGTCAGTATCAAAGGTTAAGCTTCACAGTGGAAGTTTGCTATCATTGCTGAATACAGTTTCAGAGGGTTCTGATTCAGAAGCTGCAGCAGAAGCAAATGGACTGTACACAACGTTAGAGTCTCGCTGGTTCGTAATGGATCTACATATTATTGAACAAGTCCTTAGAGCTACTAATAGTTTGTCAAATCAACATCATACTAAGGAAGTCTAACTGTCTGAAGCTTGCTCTCTGATACAGTCAACTATTAAAGAATTGCAGGTCTTGAGAACGGACGAGGCTTTCTCTGATGTTTTTGACAGAGCTTAAGATTTTGCTTCAACATATGAGACTGATTCTAACTTGAACAATTCAGATCAGTTGAGCAGACCTAAGAGAATTCAGAAGGTATCATCAGGACTAAAGAGCTTCTTAACTGATTCAGCTCTAGGGAGAAATGAGGTGATTACTTGTATTGCTCCAAAGACTGAAATCAAAAGAACATATTTTGATATATTAGACAGATTTCTCTCGGAGCTTGATATTCACTTCACACAAAACATGATCCTGATAGAAACAATGAATGCGCTTGATTTCACTTCCAGAGACTTTCTAGAGTATGAGACGCTTTCTAGTGTAGTACAGTCTTGCAAAGATAATATATACATACATGAAATTCTTCTAGTTTCCTAAGTATCTGTTGCAAAAAGACATTTTCTAAATAAGAGTGGCAAGCCAAAGAATCTGTTTGAATTACATGAACTCAAACCATTAGATTATGCGTACTCAGAAATAGTGAAAATTGTCAAAATTCTTATCATCCTTCCAGTAACTACTGCAGGCAATGAATGACTTTTTTTCAGTACATTACTTAGTCAAGACATACCTAAGAACCCTAATGAGAAATGATTGCTTAAGTGACTTGCTACTTATGGCCTCAGAAAAGGTGGTTAAACATTTTAACACCCTGATTGATAACTTTACAAAGCAGAGATCACGAAGATATCCACTGCTGCAGTAGTTTATTCATTTTTCAATGCAGTAAATATACGCAGTTTAGTTTTCAGTTTCCTTTGATGAATTCTGAAATTAATATACTCTTCTTATGTGTGCCTCTTCCAAATTTAAAAACTATGGTTTTTCTTTTCCCACCTCTTAGTGTAGAGCTTACTTTTTCGCATTACTTTATATGGTTCATGATATTTTTTGTGTCTAGTAAGCTAAAAACTTTCCATTTTTTATTAAATTACAAGTTTACAAATTTCATTCTCAATTTTTTATTTATTTTCTTTTCATTAGGCTATATGAATGAAGTAAGTTTAAGATTTCACCGATACAAATATTTTAAATGCTATTTGGTCTGTTTTCCAAGGTCATTAGCTTATAATGGAATGATGTGTACTTTAAAATGATCTTTAAATTACGTAGCTTCACACAGAAATACTGCCAATGATAGAATATCCATTAGTATGTGTGTCGTGAAGTAACTGGTTTAACAAACAATTACGTAGGGTATATATATATATATATATATATATATATATATATATATATATATATATATATATATATATATATATATATATATATATATATATACTGCTTTAATTCCGTAAATATAGTTTTGCATGTGGTTTCAAAATGCTCGCTTGCCACCCCACCCATGTGGGGAGGTGCGAGTAAGGGGGCGGCCTCCTAAATAGCCTATGCCCCCCCCCCCCAATGAAAATTGAAATAACTCCCCTGTTGAAGATCCCAAAGAACAGACAAAATATGACATGACTGAAGGAAGTAAGAAGTATGGAGAGTACATGATATGGAATGTACCCTATGTCTAACCTGGCAGTCTACAAAGGCTTCCATGTTATAGGCATCTGTTTTCTGGGAGGTGGAGTCGAATATTTTTAATGATTATATGATGAACGAACGGATGAGACCTATTTCACTGGGTGATATGTTGATAGTTCAGCTTTTCGTACTTTCCTGTTCCTGTTTTTGGATCCATCCCACCCTTTTTTTCTGTGCAACCGAGTTATGATAATGATGATATACCATGCTTGTTCTGGTGCCAACATCATTTCCACATTGGAATTATGTCACTCGCTACTATACACATTATATTTATTCGTATTTAGAGAAAATGTGTTGTAGTGTTGAGATAAAGATCCAAATGCCACTTCTGTGTAAGCGTGGTATGTGGGAATAAGATGAGTGCCAGACCTGCGAAAGTCAGCATTTTGGGACGTAAACATGAGGGTAAGGGAAGGCAATAGAAGAATATGAAATGTACATATGTTTAAGTCTTGTGGAAAAATATACCCTGTTGGTATATTTCTAATGTACTTAATACTGCCTTGTTGAGGTGTTTGACGTGCATGGTAGAGTTATAATTCACTTCTACTCATGTACAAATCCCAGAATGTCTAAGGGATATGGCATCTCTAAAAATGGCTGAACTAATGGCTACTCCCAGAGCAGAGCAGGGCAGATGTAGCAGACTACACTCAGCCTCCAAGAGAGAGGGATGTACTGCTCTGAAATACTCTCTTGTCGCAGTTGTATCTTTCTGTTGCGAATAAAGAGAGATAAGAACACATTTGCTCCCGTTTCTGTTCACCTACACACTACCGAGACTTCTAATTACAGGATCTACACCAATATTCTCGCAACCTGTGATACAGAGAGACATTGCAGGAAGTGCCAGTTGTGGAACTCCGTGGAGTCATGCCTAAGCGATTACATAAAGTTGGTGGTCAGCTGTGAGATTCCTACAGAAGCTGGATCATATAAAATTGGTGGTCAGCTGGGAGGTTCCATACCAGCTGGTACATATAAAATTGGTGGCAATTGTGGGATATGAAAAGGTGCCAAAGGGATTCTGTTAGTGCAGTGAAACCCTTGGAAAACCGCTTGTTGCTCCTAAAGGTGAATAAAGGAAAATCACTTTCACTTTTGCAACAGGACTAATTGCAGAGTGAGATGAAGTGGGAGCAGAAAATATCAGAGTAATAAACCTATTCTCATTCTCTCAAGATTATGTCTGCCTTTAACAGAGATTGGCGAATTATCTTGCCCTTGTGTGTGTGTAAGGTCGCGGATAGACTCTCTTTATTTGTTAGATAGACTGGTGAGGGGTGATGTCATCTGTGCACATCTGGCAACTCTGTGAGGCAGGCAAGAGGCCAGTGAATGAGGCTGTATGCAGTGCAGCATCTCGCAAGCCAATTAGTCATCATGGGGCGAGAGAAGAGGGAACATCTTCCTGTGGGTGGAGAGACAGAGAACCTGGCGGAGTGTGTGGAGTTGCAGTATGAATCTACCGGGAACCTCAGCATCATCTGACACCTAGGTAGTGTACATGCATAGCAACCACAAGACATACACTCTTTAAGCAACACACGTTAGTTAGGCAATGTGTGTAAAAATAAAGGTTTCTCAGTTTCCCCTAAATAGATATGTTTTTTGTGTATATTGTTTGTGTCCCATTCTCTATTGCTAAAACCATAACTAATCTATTTGTGTCAGTTTAACCTCCTGTGACTGGGAAGGGAATAATTTCTGACAGAGATTAGATGGATAAAGTGAAGAAGTGGGGACAGAAATTAAGGGGTGATACAGATAAGCCAATCACGGAAGAAGGAGCTGTTTTCTTGGAGTCTAGTGAATAAGGCTCAGAATTTTGTGAGTGGATTGAGACAGTAAATAAGAGTATTCAAACCTTACATGATATGAGTGACGGACATCTTGGGGTTGAAGGTAGTCAGGACACTTCTAGGGAACTGGATAGTGAAGATTTGAACACTTTGCATTTGCATTCTGGTCATACTTACTCAACAGTTCCTGAGCGTGAAATTACCTCCGACATGGCCACTAGTCTCGCTGAAGGCACACCTAATGTAGAAGAGACTGAAGACATTTAGGAACAGGCTACAACAACACCCTTGGTCACTCAACATATGCAAGGTCCACTAATCTCTGATATTAGTGCAACCACTCACATACCCACTTACACCTCAGGCATGTTCAGTACACTATTAACCTTTGGACAGGAAGGGACAATTTCATTTATTTGCTATGTTCCTTATGTTAATCCATGGGGCATGAATACTAACAGTATTGGCATGCAAACCCAGGATCCTTATGCTAATCCATGGGGCATGAATGCTAACAGTATTGGCATGCAAACCCAGGATCCTTATGCTAATCCATGGGGCATGAATACTAACAGTATTGGCATGCATACCCAGGATCCTTATGCTAATCCATGGGGCATGAATACTAACAATATTGGCATGAACTCAGGTGAATCATCCATTTGTATGGGATGTACAGTACCTAATGGGCAGTGTCCTCATTCTTCGGACTATTGCCCCATTGTCATTGCAAATAGGAAAAAACTGGGCAACCAGGTTAATTCAGGGGAAGCTTGGGGCCACATGCAGAAGTAACGCGAAGGATAATACAATCCACCGATGTGTGTGTGGCAGCTATCAACAAGGTGGATCTGCTGTCGATTCCTTGGATCATAGGGAAAGGCCAGGAGTCTTTGATAGTGGACACCGGGGCATGTGCGAACATTATTCTAGTTAAGCACTGGAGAGGCTCAAACATTTGATGCCTTATACAAACTGGACGTTATCAGCACCCAATGTCATTCTGACAGGTGAAACAGGAAGTGAAATGAAGATCGTAAGCCAGGTACCGTTGACTGTGAGGCCGGATAAATGATCTGTATTACGTGCTACGTTTTATGTGGTTGAGGACTTCCCTTTGCCAGCTGATGGGTTATTGGGCCTTGAGTCCATGGAGGAGTATAACGTGATTATACACCCTCAGAGACGTTCCATTTCCTTTACTGGGAAGGAGTTTGTGGGCCTTGTTCCCTTAGCAACAAAAACTGGAGATAGTGGTGTCCAAAACGAAGCCATTCAACCAGTTGTGACCCCAACAAGTGAAGCGTCGAGGGAATCACCAGATGAACACAAAATGGAGGGTATGGACTGGAAGCAGGTCAGGGCTATAGTGTGTGGGAATCACCACTTACCTAGTCGAACTGTCTGCAAAATTCCTGTCCAAGTACCTGATGTGTCAGAGGGACCTGACATGGCATTCTTATCAGAGACTGTAATACATAAGGCACTGTCACTGGAATCCACCCTGGGCAGTGTCGGACCAGACCAGAAGACGCCCCTCTTCATTCCAAATATGAGTGGTGGCGCAGTTAAGCTCAGAGATGGTTGTTATGTAGGCGACTTGATGTGCTACGGTGCCCCCGTAAGAGAAGTCCATGAGGTACTGGTGATCTCTCCCATAGTTACATCACAAACAACGACTCAATTGAAAGCTACACATCTTGGGAGAGGAAATTTGCTAGATCAATATGTGATGGTAACAGACAATGTTGACCATAAAATGCGATTGCTAGCATTTCTTAAAGAATTCCCCGACGTTGTGGCACTTCCAGGAGAACCGCTGGGTAGAACGGAGAAGATGAAGCATCATATTGCTTTGTACCCTGGTACAAATCTGATATATGTGCCTGCATACCGTCTACCACACACCCAACATAAAGCAGTGGAAGTGGAAGTTGAGAAGATGCTTCATGATGAAGTCATTCAGCCTTCTTCCTCGCCCTGGAATGCACAACTTTTTCTGGTGCCTAAAAAGGACGGTGGTGTAAGACCTGTTGTGGATATTCGGCACATGAGCAAGGTAACCGTGCCGGATCGTTATCCGATTCCACATCTCAAAGGTTTACTACAGTCCCTGGGTAAGGGAAATACCGTGTTCACGTGCCTGGATCTCGCATCAGGATATTGGCAGGTGGAGCTGACTGATGAGTCGCATCCCATCACTGCCTTTAGCACTCACCGTGGGCACTGAATTTCTCCGAATGCCTTTTGAGTGATGGAAACCTTAAGATCTGCGGGTCTGAAAATCAAGCTATCGAAGTGTGAATTTCTAAAATCAAGTGTTAGATTTCTAGGGCACTTAGTTGATGGCAATGGCATCAAGGCTCTTCCGGATAAGGTTACACCCATGGTAAATTTCCCTACACCCAAGTCCAAGGATGATGTTCGCTCGTTTCTTGGGCTCACTGGCTTCTACAGGAGTTTTGTCCACAAATATGCTGTTATCGCATCACCACTGATGACTCTACTGCATGGAAATGGGGATTAACAGAAGAGAAAAGCTTCAATGACCTCAAGAAAGCCCTGACAGAGGCACCCGTGTTAGCGTTTCCTGATTATACTCAACCTTTTTACCTGTGCACGGATGCCTCAGGTTTGGAACTGGAAGCAGTGTTACAGCAAAAGGATGAGGAAGGCAAAATACACATCATTGCATATGGCATATGCCAATAGTGCACTAAAACCCCCAGAAAAGAATTATTCAGCGACACGTTTGGAGAGATTTGCAGTCATGTGGGCATTAGGACATTTCCAGGATATCATCTTCAGCTACCAGATAATTGTTATAACTGACCATGCACCCATATGTGACTTGTTCAAGGGGAAGAATTTGCATAGTAAGGTCGCACATTGGTACAGCAAGGTAATGGAGTTTGACCCCAATGTCAGGTATTTACTGGGCTGTGAAAATGTTGTTGCCAATGCGCTGAGTAGAAATATTGCTGCTGCCATGTCTGAGGATATCCCTCTTTCTGTGTAATCCCCGGACTCTGTAAAAGTGGAACAACGTAAGGATATGATGTGGTCTCAAGTCATCAATGCCTTGGAGTCTGGTGATGAGACTTGTCTACCTGAACTTCCGGTACTGATGACTCACTTCCATCTTCAATGGGGTCTTTTGTATAAGAAACCACTGGAGAAGGACACTGTGTATCAATTGGTTGTTCCTGTTACTTTACAGCAAGCCGTGTTACAGATGGTTCACGACGTACCTCATGCGGGTCATCCCAGACGCGACAGATGCATATGTGAGGCAAGAAAGAAATACTATTGGCCGACCATGAGGAAGGACATAGAAACCCATGTTAGTCAATGTGTCAAGTGTGCGGAAATACAAGGGACGACTGGACCTCCGACTCCCATCTTGGAGTATCCCTTACCGAAAAAATCTTGGGATACAGTCTCCATTAATCTCTTAATGTTGCCAAAGAGACACCAAGGCTCAAGCTATGTATTGGTGCAGGGGCACAATTTGGGGGGGGGGGCAGCGAGGGGCGCTCACCCCCCCAAGCTTTCAGAGGATGCCTCCAAATCAACCACAAATAATGAAAAAAATATGAGGATAACATCGTGAAATCATAAATAATTTTTGTTAAGCCACAATACATTTTGAGTGAAACATATCGTGTGTGTGTAATAATCACAATAATATACAAGGTATGTTAAAGGATGTCAATGTAAATATGTTCCTAGCCCGCTGTTCAGATAACTTCAGTATCGAACTAGCGTCTTTATCGTATTCTGGTCATCATTAAAAGCTTTTATTCATCTTAGGCGGAAGAGAGAGTTATATGTAGAAAGAAAGAGAGAGGTGAAAAGATTAGTAAGAGAGAGTAAGAAGAGAGTGGATGAGGAATTTGGAAAGAATTTGAGTGTAAAGTGGAGGGACTGTAAGAAAATGTTCTGGAAAGAGGTGAAAAGAGTAAGCCAGGGTGGAAGTGAAGTTAGCAGGGGAGTGAAAGATAAAAATGGTAGATTACTAGTGGAGAAGGGAGAAAAAGTGAGCAGATGGAGAGAACACTTTAAGGAATTGTTGAACGTAGAGGATGGAAGTAATGCGAGTATAAGTGGCTGGGGAATGGCTGGGAGAAGGAGGGAGGTGAGAAGGCAGGAAGAAATCAGTAGGATAGAAGTTGTGGAAGCAATGAAGAAAGTTAAATCAGGGAAAGCCCCAGGAATTGATGGAGTGTGTGGCGAAATGCTGAAGCATGGGGGAGAGATAGTAGTAGAATGGATATGGAAGATGTACAGATTGGCCTGGGAGGAAGGTAGAGTCCCGGAGGATTGGAAGTCAGGTATAATTATTCCCTTGTACAAAGGAAAAGGGGAAAAAGAAGTGTGTGGTAATCATAGGGGCATTTGTCTTCTTAGTCTAATAGGAAAAGTGTATCGTAGGATAGTTATTGACAGAGTTAGACAAAGAACAGAGATATTAGTTGGAGAAGAACAGGGAGGCTTTAGGAAGGGAAGAGGTTGTTTAGACCAGATATTCATTCTCAGATCTTTAGTGGAAAAGTTTCTAGAGAAGAGAAAGAAGTTGTATGCGGCTTTCATGGATTTGGAGAAAGCATATGACAGGGTGGATAGACAAGGATTGTGGAAAGTGTTAAGAATATATGGAGTAGATGGGAAGTTGTTGAATGATGTGAAGAGTATGTACGATGGTGCGAAGGCTGCAGTGCGTGTGGATGGTGAACTAAGTGAATTTTTCTCTTTGAAAGTTAGGTTGAAACAGGGATGTGTCATGTCTCCATGGTTGTTCAATCTGTACATGGATGGGGTAATAAAAGAGGAACAAGGTAGGGTAGTGGATGTTGGAGTGGCCCTGGTGAGAGAGGATAGTGTTTGGAAACTCCATGTACTGTTGTTTGCAGATGATACTGTGTTGTTGAGTGAAGACGAAGGGGAGCTGCAAGGCTTGGTGGATGAGTTTGAGAGAGTGTGTAAGAAACGGAATCTAAAGGTGAATGTAGGGAAGAGTAAAGTGATGGTCTTTGAGAGAGGTGAAGTCAGTCAATGTAGAGCAAGGTTGGATGGTGAGGAATTGGAAAATGTGAGTACGTTTAAGTACTTCGGTAGTGTGATGAGTAAGGATGGAGGTTTGGAGGGTGAAGTGCTTGAAAGGGTACAGCAGGGAAGAAAGGTTGCTGGTTCTTTGAAAGCAGTGATAAGAAACAGGGAAGTGAGCATGGAAGTGAAAAAGTTACTACATGACAGTATTGTGATACCAACTCTAACGTACGGAAGTGAAGCTTGGACGTTGTTAAAAGGACACAAGTCAAGAGTGAGAGCAGTGGAAATGAGTTATTTAAGAGGAGCGTGTGGAGTCACATGGAGAGACAGGCTGACGAATGAGGATATAAAGGAGCGTTGTGGTGTTGATGTGGATGTGATAGGAAGCGTTATGAGGAACACACTGAGGTGGTTTGGCCATGTGGAGAGGATGGAGGGTAAAAGACTGACGAAGAGAGTGTATGTGAGTGAGGTGGAGGGGGAAAGAGGGAGGGGGAGGCCGAGGATGAGATGGAGGGATGGGGTGGAAAGGTATATGAGAGAGGGGGGGGTGAGTTGGGAGCAGGGAGTGAAATGGCGGGGGACAGGGCGACTTGGAGGCGATTTGTTTGTGGCCACCCCAAACGGGATTGAGGCGTCTGGCAATAGATAGATAGATAGATTCATCTTAGGAAGTACGTACATGTAGGTAGGAGTCTTAAGAGTTCATTTAGGTCAGTGGTTCCCAAAGTGGGTGTTGCTTTAATGGTTGAAGAACTTGAATCTCTCTCTCTCTCTCTCTATAATATATATATATATATATATATATATATATATATATATATATATATATATATATATATATATATATATATATATATATATATATCCACTTCATAGGATGATGAGATGATGATGCCTGTAGAGCTTCAAGTTCTTCAACCAGTAAAGCAACTAACAATACTGACTTAGCTACTACATCATCCCCTAGTCAAGACTCAGATTTGATTCCTGTTGATGAACAAGAAGTCACATTAGCACATACTGTGGCACTGAACCAAGATCAAAAAGATACAAAACACAGTCCATCTACATCACAAACTCCAGCATATATCTAAGTCCCTCTATGATAAACCTAGTCAATCAAAACTGCCAAGCTACTCAAGCAATCAGAATAACAGGAAATTCATAATTCCCCATTCTGATATCTTTTGTTGGTTAGAATACTTGGTCTCGCAAGATGCGTGTTTCTGCTTTCCATGTAGACACTTTGCGGGAGCAACTGTTCGTAAGGGGGAAGGACTAGGTAGGAGATCGTTTATTGATGTTGGAACATTGAAATGGAAAGATATCAGTACGCTTCTCAAACAGTATCAGGCATGTGAAAGACACATTAATAGTATGATAGCGTGGTCAGGTTTCAAGGATATTCAGTCAAGGTCCACTCAGTCTGTAGCATCTTCTCTATCTGCAGGTAAGCAACAAGAAATTTAGGACAAGGGGAAACATGTAAAGTTCCTTTTAAAAGTCTCTGCATTACTGGGAAGGCAAGGCCTGTCTTTTCGTGGACATAATGAGGGTGGTGATTCATTAAATTCAGGAAATTTTGTAGAAATTCTTTACCTATCTATCTATCTATTGCCAGATGCCTCATTCCCGTTGGGGGTGGCCACAAACAAATCGCCTCCAAGTCGCCCTGTTCCCCGCCATTTCACTGCCCTGCTCCCAACTCACACCCCCCTCTCTCATTTCTTTACCTAATTGTTGAATTAAATTCCTCTTTAAAACAAAATTCAGATAGACGATATGGCCATCACAGAACCTCTCTGTACCCGAATGAGTTGATATCAGTTGTTGGAAGGCATATCAAGGACACAGTTTGTGCTGAAGCACCAGCGTTCAAGTACTTTTCAGTTATGGTTGATGAAAACAAAGACTTGTCAAAAAAAGGAATAGATAGCTGTTCTTGGAGCACTTTAATGAGAGTATTGTGAAGGAACGTGTCACTGGAACCTAACACATGGAAAAGATTGATGCTGCAAGTTTAGCTGATTTTATATATAAGGAGATAGATTAATCGGGTTTGATTCGGTCTAACTTTATGGATCAGTGTTATGATGGTGCTAGTGTAATGAGAGGATGCTTTAGCGGGGTTCAAGCAAGACTACAGGATAAAATTCCCCAAGCAGTATACAGACATTGCCATGCACACAGGCTGAATTTAGTACTGGGCGACTGCATAAGGAATACCAGTGGCCTCTCTTCATTTTTTCCAGTTATAAACACACTGTACACATTAGTTGCTGAGAGTAACATAGGGAAGCAACATTTCACAGAGGCACAGAAAGCGGAAGATCTTCAGGTTTTGATGCTAGAAAAACCTACTATAACTGAATGGTCTATTATAAGTCAGTATCAAAGGTTAAGCTTCGGAGTGGAAGTTTGCTATCATTGCTTAACCCGCCCAATCCCGACGTTTTCTGAGCTTTGGTCCGCCCCAGTCCCGGCTTTTTTGGACCATTTTTTTTTTTTTTGCTCAAACATTCGCTTTTGGTCAGAAACTAAGGAAAATCACAAAGAAAGGTATCCAGAAATGGCTTACATGGAGCACGTAAGTTTGACAGGTACTGCCATGCTCTATGAGTAGTCTTTTTGCCATACGTGTTCTATGGTGGCAAGGGTACTCTGAACTGATGCAGTATACGTTTATTATCATGTATTCATATGTTGGAAATATGTATACCACAAGTATATTGGGTTTTATACAGAAAAAAAATTAGAAATAAGGTATGTACCATTGTGCAACCCTAGCGAAATCGGTCGATTATGTCACCGATGGTAGCAAACATCGTTATTTCATCAGCAATTGTATTTTTTCATGTTCCATATTACTTCCACAATTACATCATATCTTTTTCAACTTTACATAATTGTTTGTACATATTTTGAGGCATTATGACAAGAATTAGCATAAAAGTAGCGCTTATTTACCAAGTGAGATCATTTTATGTCATGTTTTTTCGACTCAGATTCTATTTTTTCACCTTTTAGATTACTTATAATATATAACTCACTTACATGTTATACAATTAGTTTTATAGATGTACTTGCTGTACGAAAAGAATTAGCATAAGAATAGCGCTTATTTACCAAATGACAACTTGGTCTTTCATGCTTTTTTCAACTTAGATTCTATTTTTTCACCTTTTTGATTACTTATAACATAACATATTACCCATTTACATGTTAGACAATTGCTTTTACGGAAATACATGCTTTATGAAAAGAATTAGCATACAAGTAGCGCTAATTTACGTAGGTAAATCATGTCATTATTTTTTCACCTCTGAATTTATTTTCTCCCCCTTTATAGTACTTCTCACATTACATTCTGGCCTTTTCCATGTCAGACATTTGCTTTCACAGTAGTACACGATTTACAGTAAGCCTTATCCTAATAGAGAGAGAGAGAGAGAGAGTGAGGTGGGATGGTGGTACACTGGGAGACAGCTTATCCCATAATTGGTGGCTAAATTTAGAGCCCTTGGGGAATTTCCCACTCCTCTTACACCATGAACAAAATTCTTCCTAGCGCTTATTTACCTACTGACTATGTTCTGTGACTTTCAACTTAGACTATTTTTCAACTTACATACCAACTTTACAGTAACTATACAATTGCTTTTATAGATGTACATGCTTTACGAAAAGAATGAGCATAGCAATAGCGTAACCAGGTGAGTTCAGGTCACCTTTTATAATACTTCCAATATAACATATTACCCCTTTATATGTTATACAATTGCTTTTATAGATGTACATGCTTTACGAACAGAATGAGCATAGCAATAGCGTAACCACTTGAGTTCAAGTCACTCCAAATCTAATTATTCACCTTTTATAATACTTCCAGTATAACATATTACCCCTCTACATGTTATAGATAGATAGATAGATAGATAGAGAGAGAGAGAGAGAGAGAGGTGGGATGGTCTTCCACTGGGAGACAGCTTATCCCATAATTGGTGGCTAAATTAGGAGCCACTGGGGAATTTTCCACTCATCTTACACCGTGAACAGAATTCTTCCTAGCGCTTATTTACTTACTGAATGTATGTCATATGTCTTTCAACTTAGACTATTTTTCAACTTACATACTAACTTTACAGTAACTATACAATTGCTTTTATAGATGTACATGCTTTACGAAAAGAATGAGCATAGCAATAGCGCTACAGCGTGACTTCAGGTACGGTCATTATTTTTTCAACTCAAAATCTAATTATTCACCTTTTATAATACTTCGAATATAACATATTACCCCTTTACTTGTTAGACAAGTGCTTTCACCTTCTGCTAACTCACACTACACCTAACATGAACACCACGTTGACGTGTTGCCTCCCCCACACCACTCTCGCTTTCACGAATCTGTCTGAGCTCTCCCACCCCAACACTTTCACTTTCTACTGCCCTAACCATCCCCACACTACTTCCTGCCACAGAACACATAAAAGGAACATACCTGTGGAACAGTCGCGATGTGCCGTCTGTCCCAGTCCCACGTAGCGTTATCTTTTCCTTCCCCAGCCAGGAAAATACGCCACCATGTACTGCTTCCTCGTCCTCGCCCTCATCTGATGGTAGGTGTTGCTGCCTAGATACAGCACGTGGTGCAGGCTGACCATCCCCTACCCTCCTATATGTAATATATTTGACTTTCCTTGGGGAAGGGACCTCCTCATCACTGCTGCTGGTTACCTCCTCAGGCTGTACATAATCGACATCGAGGGTGTCATCGTCCATTGGGGAATCACTATCCCCTGTAAAGGTATCCAGGGCGACTTGTATCTCCTCCTCTGACAGCCCACGACGCACCATATCTGACCTGGGTGACTGCTGAGAGGTAAGTGGAGGATCAAGGGGTCTGGTGAGGTTAATCTGGGTCTAGGGGATTATCCGCCTGGCGGGGAGTAGGTGAGGCTTGCGTAGGCGGGCGAAACAGAAATCAGGCGCGATTTTTGAAAAATGTGAAAATTATGCAACTTGCAATGTTGCCGCGTTAATTCACGTCGCCGGGACATGAGTGCACATCATGTGCGGACGTTAATTCACGTCGCTGGGACGGCGCAGGTTAAAACAGTTTCAGAGGATTCTGATTCAAGAGCTGCAGCAGAAGCAAATGGACTGTACACAAAGTTAGAGTCTCTCTGGTTCGTAATGGATCTACATATTATGGAACAAGTCCTTAGAGCTACCAATAGTTTGTCAAATCAGCATCATACTAAGGAAGTCTAACTATCTGAAGCTTGCTCTCTGATACAGTCAGCTATTAAAGAATTGCAGGTCTTCAGAACGGACGAGGCTTTCTCTGATGTTTTTGACAAAGCTTAAGATTTTGCTTCAACATATGAGACTGATTCTAACTTGAACAGTTCAGATCAGTCGAGCAGACCTAAGAGAATTCAGAAGGTATCGTCAGGACTAAAGAGCTTCTTAACTGATTCAGCTCTAGGGAGAAATGAGGTGAATACTTGCATTGCTCCAAAGGCTGAAATCAAAAGAACATATTTTGATATATTAGACAGATTTCTCTCAGAGCTTGATATTCACTTCACACAAAACATGCTCCTGATAGAAGCAATGAATGCACTTGATTTCACTTCCAGAGATTTTATAGAGTATGAGAAGCTTTCTAGTGTAGTACAGTCTTACAAAGATATATACATACATGAAATTCTTCTAGTTTCCTAAGTATCTGTTGCAAAAAGACATTTTCTAAGTAAGTGTGGCAAACCAAAGAACATCTTTGAATTTTATGAACTCAAACCATTATATTGTGCGTACTCAGAAATAGTGAAAATTGTCAAAATTCTTATCACCCTTCCAGTAACTACTGCAGGCAATGAATGACTTTTTTTTCATTCCATTACTTAGTTAAGACATATCTAAGAACCCCAATGAGAAATGGTCGCTTAAGTGACTTGCTACTTATGGCCTAAGAAAAGGTGGTTAAACATTTTAATTTTAACACCCTGGTTGATAATCTTTCAAAGCAGAGATCACGAAGATATCCACTGTTGCAGTAGTTTATTCATTTTTCAACACAGTAAATATATGCAGTTTAGTTATGAGTTTCCTTTGATGAATTCTGAAATTAATATACTCTTCTTATGTGTGCCTCTTCCAAATTTAAAAACTATGGTTTTACTTTTCCCACCTTTTTGTGTAGAGCTTACTTTTTCGCATTACTTTATATGGTTCATGATATTTTTGTGGCTATTAAGCTAAAAACTTTCCATTTTTAATTAAATTACAAGTTTACACTTTTCATTCTCAATTCTATATTCATTTTCTTTTTATTAGGCTATAAGAATGAAGTCAGTTTAAGCTTTCACCGATACAAATATTTGAAATGCTATTTGGTGTGCTTTCCAAGGTCATTAGCATATAATGTAATGAAGTGTGCTTTAAAATGAACTTTAAATTACATATTCGGCTTCACACAGAAATACTGCCAATGATAGAATATCCATTAGTATATATGTGTGTTATGAAGTAACCGGTTTAACAATTACATAGAGTATATATATATGTTTACTGCTTTACTTCCCTAAATATAGCTTTGCATGAGGTTTCAACATGCTCGCTTGCCACCCCACCCATGTGGGGAGGTGCGAGTAAGGGGGCCTCCTAAATAGCCTGTGCCCCCGTCCCCCAAGGAAAACTGAAATGACGCCCCTGTTGAAGGCTTCTAAGAACAGACAAAATATGACATGACTGAAGGAAGTATGAAGTATGGACAGTACATGATAAGGAATGTACACTATGTCTAACCTGGCAGTCTACAAATGCTTCCGTGTTATAGGCATCTGTTTTCTGGGAGGTGGACTCGAATATTTTTAATGATTATATGATAAACTAACGGATGTGAGACCTGTTTCACTGTGTGATATGTTGATAGTTCAGCTTTTCGTACTTTGCTCTTCCTGCTTTTGGATCTATCCCACCCTTTTTATCTGTGCAACTGAGTTATGATGATGATGATGATGATATACCATGCTTGTTCTGGTGCCAACATCATTTCCACATTGGAATTATGTCACTTGCTACTATACACATTATGTTTATTCATATTAACCCTCCTAGACACACTCACTCGATTCGAGTGACGTCGCCTCCTTTGCGATATGGCACAGTCACTCGAATCGCGTGGTTTAAGCACCAAAATATTTGTCAGAAAAAAACTTATAGGCCGATTTGCATGATTTTTGGGCGCGTCATAGGGTCGCCAAAGCTCTCTCGAGGTAAGTCATTGGCAACGCTGCTTTGCCTTATCTTCCTCAGCCTGCTCCCTCCAACCTCAGTGTTTGTCGAGCAGTCAGGCGGTGGTGTTTGACAGCTCGTGGTTCCCTTTAAATCATCCATAATTCTCCCCCTCTCGCCCGAGGCAAAGGCCCTATTGACTCAGTGAGATAATACATTGTATGTGAACATATAGTGACGTGATATTGTTGATGGAACATACATATATGTATTGAAAAGCATTTCTGGCCATTAGCAATCGTTGGGCCTTGGAGCCAGACGCATGGTCAGTGTAGCGGGGTTTCGCCACTCCGTCCCCCCATAGGCCGTATGGCGTGAGTGGAAATACGTATATAAATGAAGCCAAGGCATAAATATATATTGTGTGAAACATACTGTGGATGGCCTGGTGAAATTATGGAGCCAGCAAGCATTACATACGGCATGAAACAGAGTGTTGTGAAGGGGCAAACCTGAAGTCGGGAGGGGAGAATTACCGATGTTTTAGGGCTGGAATTATTGTGATTCTGATAGTATAAATGCGTATGGAATTGTATGAAATATACGTCAAACAAGCTGCGAGTTTCTGTGAATGAGTGTGGTGTGTGCTAAAAATAGTGTTGCCTCATACTCTCAGGGAGAAGCTGACTCACACACACACTACATAACTCCTCATCTTCAAATCCCTGGTCTAACTGGATCAACACCCCTGGAGGAAGTGAGTTCTGCAAATTTTGTTGATGTATATAATAATCTATTACCATTACCTCTCCAACTTTCAGACAAATAACCATTTTCTCCTACAGATTACACATATGAAAGTAAATCTCCACAGCAGTAACTATAGAAGAGTTATGTTTATATCTAGTAGGTTATAACAATAGGAAAACATCCATGGAAGATGTAACAGTCTGTACAGATAGGGGGAAAAAAAGTTGGTAGCATAGTCTTCAGGCAGGTGTGCAAGGAAAAAACAGTGTGTGTAAAAGTTGGTAGCGATCTGAAGAGTAACCTCACTTTGTCGGCCAATTACTCGAAAACTATTAGACTTATCGATTTCTTGTTACAACCATCATCAATACCACTAAATTCTACATAAGATCAATACCAGAATGTAAGCCTTTGGTAGCGTTTTGGGGGGTAAAAGGCGAGAGAAATGTTAATGTTCCTAGCGGTTGTTGTGTGACAAGCGCTCGGAGTAATAACATCATTTTGTCGGCCAGTTACTCAAAAACTATTAGACTTATCGATTTTCTGTTACAACCATCATCAATACCACTAAATTCTACGTATGATCAATACCAAAATGTAAGCCTTTGGTAGCGTTTTAGGAGATAAAAGGCGAGGGAAATGTTTTTTTCCCTCGCGTTTGTTATCAGTGACATTCGCTCGGAGTAATAACCTCACTTTGTCGGCCAGTTACTCGAAAACTATTAGACATCGATTTTCTGTTACAACCATCATCAATACCACTAAATTCTACGTGTAATCAATACCAGAATGTAAGCCTTTGGTAGCGTTTTGGGGGGTAATAGGCGAGGGAAATGTTTTTCCTCGCGTTTGTTATCAGTGATATTCACTCGGAGTAATAACCTCACTTTGTCGGCCAGTTACTCGAAAACTATTAGACATCGATTTTCTGTTACAACCATCATCAATACCACTAAATTCTACGTGTAATCAATACCAGAATGTAAGTCTTTGGTAGCGTTTTGGGGGGTAAACGGCGAGGGAAATGTTTTTCCTCGCGTTTGTTATCAGTGACATTTGCTCGGAGTACTAACTTCACTTTGTCAGCCAATTACTCGAAAACCATTAGAATTATCGATTTTCTGTTACAACCATCATCAATACCACTAAATTCTACGTATAATCAATACCAGAATGTAAGCCTTTGGTAGCGTTTTGGGGGGTAAAAGGCGAGGGTTTTTTTCTTTTTCCTCGCGTTTGTTATCAGTGACAAGCGCTCGGAGTACTAACCTCACTTTGTCGGCCAATTACTCGAAAACTATTAGACTTTTCGATTTTCTGTAACAACCATGATCTATACCACTAAATTCTACGTATGATCAATACCAAAATGTAAGCATTATGTTACGTTTTGTGCGAGAAAAGGCGGTGGAAATGAGTGTCTCTTCGCGGCTGTTACCATTGATTAACGCTTGTAGTAATACTCTCACTTTGTCGGCCAATTACTCGAAAACTATTGGACGTATCGATTTCAAGTTTGAACCATGATAAAGAGCAGTAAATTTCTACGTATGTACAATACATAACTATGTAATATTTCTGATAAGAATTCGTTGTTACGTAGGCGGGAACATTGCATACGCCGTGCGCACATCACGAAAGTCAACCACGGACGGAGTGCCTAGTACTTTCTTTCGATTTACTCGAGAACTATGAGGCGTATGGGGTTCATATCTGAGTTGGGGAAAGCTGGTGAATTTGGGCATATTACTATGTAATAAGAACATAAGGTGTCTGGGAAAATTTAGCTATCAGAGGTCAGTGAATTTTTACCGAAAATGGCTTTCAGTTTTTGGCCATTTTCTCGAAAAGTATACATCATATCTCAACCGGATTTGTTTCGTTAGAAAGCTGATGAAATTCTCTATAAAAACTTCTTAGATCATTTTCCTATATGATGGAAAACATTCAAACGGCGATGTTGGGAAGTGAAAACAGTTTACTCGACCATGCTTCCAGGGCTAATAACTTTTTTTGCTGGTGTTTTCCTGTGTTTTGGTCCCGTTTATCAGATAGAACAAACATCGATGCCTACCTTGAGGAAGGATTCATGGGAATACATGGATTTTTGGGTGGCGAAAATAAGGCAAGAATGTGTTTCATTCGCTCAAATTTGCTCAAATTTGTCGCACGCGCGCTCCCCGGCCGGGCGGCTTCGTAGTGAAAAATCGTGAGCCAGAAAACTTACTGAAACTTATCATGCACGAGAGGGTTAAGAGAAAATGTGTTGTAGTGCTGAGATAAAGATCCAAATGCCACTTCAGTGTAAGCATGGTGTGGGAATGAGTGCCAGACCTGCAAAAGTCAGCATTTTCAGAAGTAAACATGAGGGTAAGGCAAGGCAATAGAAGAATATGACATGTACATATGTTTAAGTCTTGTGGAAAAATATACCCTGTTGGTATATTTCTAATATACTTAATACTGCCTTGTTGAGGTGTCTGACGTGCATGGTAGAGTTATAATTCACTTCTACTGATGAAGAAATCCCAGAATATCTAAGGGATATGGCATCTCTAAAAAAGGTTGACCTAATGGCCACTCCCAGATCGGAGCAGGGCAGATGTAGTAGACTATACTCAGCCTTCAAGAGAGAGGGACGTACTGCTCTGAAATACTCTCTGTCGCAGTTGTATCTTTCTGTTGCGAATAAAGAGAGATAAAACACATCTGCTCCCGTTTCTGTTCACCTACACACCAACGAGATTTCTAATTACAGGATCTTCACCAACATTCTCACAACCTGTGATACAGAGAGACTTTGAGGGAAGTGCCAATTGTGGAACTCAGTGGAGTCACGCCTAAGCGATTACATAAAGTTGGTGGTCAGCTGTGAGATTCCTACAGAAGCTGGAACATATAAAATTGGTGGTCAGCTGGAGGGGTCCATACCAGCTGGTACAAATAAAATTGGTGGCAACGGTGGGATATGAAAAGGTGCCAAAGGGATTCTGTTAGTGCAGTGAAACCCTTGGAAAACCGCTTGTTGATCCTAAAGGTGAATAACGGAAAATCACTTTCACTTTTGCAGTGGGACTAATTGCAGAGTGAGATGAAGTGGGAGCAGGAAATATCAGAGTAATAAACCCATTCTCATTCTCTCAAGATTATGTCTGCCTTTAACAGAGATTGGCGAATTGTCTTGCCCTTGTGTGTGTGCAAGATCTCGGAGACTATTTGTGAGATAGACTGGTGAGGGGTGATGTCATCTGTGCACATCTGGCAACTCTGTGAGGCAGGCAAGAGGCCAGTGAGTGAGGCTGTATGCAGTGCAGCATCCCGTAAGCCAGTCACCACGGGGTGAGAGAAGAGGGAACATCTTCCTGTGGTTGGAGAGATGGAGAACCTGGTGGAGTTGCAGTATGAATCTACTGGGAACCTCAGCATCATCTGACACCTAGGTAGTGTACATGCATAGCAACCACAAGAGATACACTCTTTAAGCAACACACGTTAGTTAGGCAATGTGTGTAAAAATAAAGGTTTCTCAGTTTCCCCTAAATAGATATGTTTTCTGTGTATCTTGTTTGTGTCCCATTCTCTATTGCTAAAACCATAACTAATCTATTTGTGTCAGTTTAACCTCCTGTGACTGGGAAGGGAATAATTTCTTACAGAGATTAGATGGATAAAGTGAAGAACTGAGGACGGAAATTAAGGGATGATACAGATAAGCCAATCACGGAAGAAGGAGCTGTTTCCTTGGAGTCTAGTGAATTAGGCTCAGATTTTGTGAGTGGATTGAGACATTAGATAAGAGTATTCAAACCTTACATGATATGAGTGACGGACATCTTGGGGTTGAAGGTAGTCAGGACACTTCTAGGGAACTGGATAGTGAAGACTTGAACACTTTGGATTTGCATTCTGGTCGTACTTATTCAACAGTTCCTGAGCGTGAAATTACCTCCGACATGGCCACTAGTCTCGCTGAAGGCACACCTAATGTAGAAGAGACTGAACACATTCAGGAACAGGCTACAACAACACCCTTGGTCACTCAACATATGCAAAGTCCACTAATCTCTCATATTAATGCAAGCACTCACATACCCACTTACACCTCAGGCATGTTCAGTACACCATTAACCTTTGGACAGCAAGGGACAATTTCATTTATTTGCTAATGTTCCTTATGTTAATCCATGGGGCATGAATACTAACAGTATTGGCATGCAAACCCAGGATCCTTATGCTAATCCAGGGGCATGAATACTAAGAGTATTGGCATGCAAACCCAGGATCCTTATGCTAATCCATGGGGCATGAATACTAACAGTATTGACATGCATACCCAGGATCCTTATGCTGATCCATGGGGCATGAATACTAACAGTATTGGCATGAACTCAGGTGAATCTTCCATTTGCATGGCATGTACAGTCACACGTACTAATTTCTGCTCAGGGGTTACCCCTTCCTTCCCCCCTCTACCCTGGACAGAGGGAAGGGGGGAATCGCGAACAAGTCTACTCCGCCTTCTGCCCCCAACTCCCCCACCCTCCACCTCCAGCTCCCAGTTACTGATTAGACGCAAATTTTCTCATGTCCTGTGAACATGACTAAACTCTCATCGCACACGCTTTCAACGGCCAAGATTTGAACTATATTTTTAGAATAAATTATTACTGTATTGAACTGCATTCTCATATTGAAAATATTCACCATCACTGTAATCCAGTGTAGTCCGCTGCACAATTCTGGGTTTCAGTGCTTACCTTTTCACTTCCCCCAGCTGTCTCTCTCTCTCTCTCTCTCTCTCTCTCTCTCTCTCAAATTACTTTTCCCACTCACTCTCTATTTTTAAATTTATATAACTTTCTCTTTGCTTCTCTCCCCCTCTCCCCCTTCTCTCTCGTTCTTTGTCTTAAGTCTTCCCCGCCTCTCACCCCTCCCATCCCCCCACCTTAGGCCTGATCAGCAGTCAGTTATATCGTCACCGCTCCTTCGTATATCGTGTGCAGGCAACATTTATCACACACACTTAGGTCAGATGTATGGAAGGCTAATTTTTTCTTTTATATATAATTGTATTTCTCATTATGTGCCAAGTTCAAATAGAGAACACCAGACCAATATTCGTAATTTTTATTTGAGTGACTGTTCCACTTCACATAGCTGGGTAGCTGGGCTTATAAACTGCACACACACACACACACACACACACACACACACACACACACACACACACACACGACTTAAATTTTGCACTGACAGCGTGGCGACTACAAATATAGTCATTCTAACAACTGGATCTGCTGGCTCCAAACCTTCCCTGTCCCAGTCAAACTCCTCATTCAATAACTCCTCATTCAATAACCTTTCTACTTTAATCTGAAGCCCCAAATAACTCAATTAACCCCTTCACGCATGGATAAGTTATTAACCCGCCCCATCCCAACCACTTTTCCACCACTGACTCTCCCCAATCCCGACCATTTTTGGAAAAAATTTTTTTTGCCTCAAACCTCCTCTTTTGGTGAGAAACATCGAAAATTCATAGAGAAATCGCTCACCTGAGGTTTAAAATACTCGATACAGGTAGGAGTACCTCCTTACCTTACTGGGTTTTCTAACAGGCTGGCACTAAAGAAAACGAGTTCTATGGGAGGATAACTATTTCACACCACTCATAACGGTATTTATTTATTTACTTGGTACGAATTTATATGTAGTATGAGAGTATATTGGTTTTCAAGAAGTAATATAGGCATTACAAGCATTGTTTCACTCACAAACTAATCACCATACCTGACCTTTTTTTGCCACATTACCTGATCATTATTTCTGACTGTTTCTTCTTCTAATGTTATGTAAACTTTGTCTTCCACATTGCCATCGATTGGGGAATCACTCTGGCCCTGAATATCTTTACTGGCCAGGTCACTGGTAACAGGTGAATTGCCGAGACAATGGCGTGAGGGGGAGAGGGGGGAGATTATGCAGTGTAAGGCATTGTCCCTGCTTGGCATCTTGTAGAGGAATAGAGGAAGGTGTCCCGTGTATACGTATGAAAAGTCACGCGCGAAAATTGAAAATTGTGCAAATTAGGGACCTTGCAATTGCACAACGTACCAGTACGTCGCCGGTACTGGCAAATGCAAAATGTTGCAACGTACCCATACGTCGACGGGACGGGGCGGGTTAAACGTACTCACATTTTCCAATTCCTCACCATCCATCCTCGCTGTACATTCACTGACTTCACCTCTCTCAGAGACCATCACTTTACTCTTCCCTACATTCACCTTTAGATTCCGTTTCTTACACACTCTCCCAAACTCATCCGCCAATGTGCTGAGTAGAAATATTGCTGCTGCCATGTCTGAGGATATCCCTCTTTTTGGGTAATCACCGGACATGGTAAAAGCGGAACAACATAAGGATATGATGTGGTCTCAAGTCCTCTATGCCTTGGACTCTGGTGACAAGACTTGTCTACCTGAACTTCCGGTACTGATGACTCACTTCCATCTTCAATGGGGTCTTTTGTATAAGCAACCACTGTGAAAGGACACTGTGTATCAGTTGGTTATTCCTGCTACTCTACAGCAAGCCGTGTTACAGTTGCTTCATGACGTATCTCAAGCGGGTCATCCCGGACGCGACAGATGCATACGTGAGGCAAGAAAGAAATACTATTGGCCGACCATGAGGAAGGACATAGAAACCCATGTTAGTCAATGTGTCAAGTATTTGGAAATACGAGGAACGACTGGACCTTCGACTCCCGTCTTGGAGTATCCCTTAACGGGAAAACCTTGGGATACAGTCTCCATTGATCTCTTAATGTTGCCAAAGAGTCAGTAAGGCTCAAGCTATGTATTGGTGCAGGGGCGTCATTTGGGAGGGGCAGCGAGGGGCGCTGGCCCCCCCCAAGCTTTCAGAGGGGGCCTCCAAATTAACTACAATTAATGAAAAAAATATAAGGTTAACATCGTGAAATAAAAAGTAATTTGTGTTTAGCCCCAATACCTTATGAGTGAAACATATCTTTGTGTGTGTGTGTGTGTGTGTGTGTGTGTAATAATCACAATAATTTACTAGGTATGTTAAAGGATGTCAATGTAAATATATTCCTAGCCCGCTGTTCAAATAACTTCAGTATCGAACTACCGTTTTTATCGTATTCTGGTCATCATTAAAAGCTTTTATTCATCTTAGGAAGTACGTACATGTAGGTAGGAGTCTTAAGAGTTGTTGCTGTTGGGAGGGTTAGATTTCTGTTTACAGCTGAGTTCAGAAGTACCTTTGTCCAGAAGGTTGAACTACTGTATCAGCCTCTGTAGATACAGAGGAAATGCTTAAGTAGAACAATAGTCTGACCTCTATTAAGAGATTGTTTCAGGTCGTGCATCTAGATGTACTGTGTTTTGACACAAACTCATATTTGTTGTTGTATCCAACATACTATGTCACCTTTTCCCACAGACTTTTGTTTTCAACAGCTGTATATCACTCTTACTTTGGGAAAAATGTTCAAGATTCTTCATTAATTACTAGTGACAGTGTTACCTGCCAGGCTCGTACAGCTCATTCTTAGCAGAATAATCTCGTCTGGCGTTAGCAGGAATAGAATACTAGGACTGTTTTGACCAATGAGGGGGTTAACCATCTCACTACAAGGGATCCCCTCTATGTGAACTGAAAAGGGTTGGTGAAGTGTTGATTCAAATGAAGAAGACATAACCTCCCTAAAGAGGGGAATGTTGAAACTAAAAGTGCCCCTTTTATTCCAATAAAATCATCTGGTAGTAAGAACAAAACATACAAATACGCATCATCAGACAGAAGGGTTATTAATATTTTTACGTCGTGTTAAAATGACAGTGCTCCACTTTCTCCCCAGAACATCTATGTGGGACGTGAGCTGTGCTGTGACTATGGAGGCGTTTCAGTTGGCATTCAATAAACGGTAGTGTCTTATAAACTGGCCTACGCTGACCTTGATTTTAAGACTGTATTTGCGGTTTGTGTTAGTTGTGATTACAGTCTGTTGTACATACGTGTGTCCTATTTTTCGTTTCTTGTCTTTGGTTGTCTTTTTTTGTTTTATTTTTTACATTACTTTGTAAGCGTATAAGTTTGTTTACTGCAGCCAAAAACGAAAGTCCATTCGCTTCCCTTGCCTTCCTGATTGCTGGAATCAGGTGCTTGAATGCGACGTAGTGGGCAAAAGTGCATGTTATCGCCCATCAATAAACGATATTGTACACTCCAGTCCATTATGCCACATCCAGGCATCATCAAGTCCAATGATGAAATAACAGCCAGGAGAAGAGAACGGATTTTAACATCTTAGTGTGCGTGTGTGTTGATTGTATTTAAGGACTGCTTCAATATGCATTCGTTTTGATTGTTTAAGATTGTTTTGTAAGTTCGTTTGTCTTGATTGTGTTTAAGATTGTTTGTATATACATTTTTCTTTATTATTTTTAAGACTGCCTGTATAATCATTCGTCCTAGTGTTGACAGAGGGCATTCTTAAAACCCGCTATAAGCAGGAGGGTCATATGCGGAGACATGAAGGCTCGTACTCAGAGTAAACCTGATATTGTTCGTTTTGATGGAACATTATGAGATGAGACTGACTTACAGAATAAAGCTACAGTTACTGTCCGAGCTAGAGCGAGAACAACTTGCACTTGCTGAGAAAAAAAAAAAAAAAAAAAACTTTCCCTTACCAAGCCAGACCACCGACATTCTATTTTGGTAACAGTGGATAGTACACACATACGAACGCACAAACACATATCTCTTTGGTGTTATGTTTATCAGATTACTACGCCAGTAAAGAAAGTGGAACGCACACTTTACACAAGATATATCACTACACAGCGAGTATCAGGCCATATTTCTCTATGCACAGCAAAATTACTCACTCTTATCCATACTGTTGTCGTCTCATTCCTCCATGGGGACCTTCTGTCACCACACTCTGTCTATTATTAAAGTAAGGATATTGTCTGTCTTCTGTAGTAGTAATATATAGAAGAAATGTTTTTCACGAAGAGTTAATTTACTTCATTATAGGATTCTTATTTTTCACAGACAGTAAATTACTCCATTATAGCATTCTTGTTACCTCTCCCTGAATCTGATGCTCGAGGAACATCCCCTTATGATTAATTTTTCAGGAGTTTCAGTCAAGGAAATCTTCGGATCAGTCCTGGGGCTCACGATGACACTGGAAAGGAGCAGAAGCTGGGTTTGGTAGAAGATGTTGTGATTTGTATAATGAGGGAATTAAAGTTATTGTGTTCAATCACATTGAAGGTAAACAACACAGCAACACATCTTAGCAATACACATAAAGGTAGTACCTTTGACAAGAGCATGGTAATCGGAAAATGATATAGCCTCGCTGCTCTTGGTTTCATGACGTCACAGCACAATCCCTAACAGCGTTAAATAAACTGCAAACACACACACACACACATACACACACACACACACACACACACACACACACACACACACACACACACACACACACAAAAGGCTGTCAGCTATGATTGAGACTGAATCTACGTGTCTGTAAAACCATAAGGTGACAGTTTATTGCAGTGACAGCTGTTGGGGTGAAAGAATGAGACTGCATAGCCCTAAACTCTAGATTTAGCAATAGAAGGACAGTGCTTATGAGCAACAACAGCTCTACTAGTATTCCGAGATTAGGCCATGGGAGGGGGTATACGCTGAGTAAGTTCCGGAGATCAGTGCTCATGGTAATGTCGGTAGAAGAAAGAGAGAGGGATGCAGCCTTATGTCGGACTGCAAGAGATTTAAGACTAGAGGCAAGCACAAGAGCGTCAATAAGACGAATGGCTTTCCTCTGGACAGCATCAGGCAAATTAGCTGATGGGAAATTACCCTATATATGACAGCAGTATTCAAGGCGAAGGCCAATTGAGAATTTTGTAGAGCTTGAGAAGTTGGGGAGAGGTGAAATACTATACTATGTGAACCTCAATGGAGCTGCATCTCTAGAATAGTTGAAGCCATCACTGGAGCAACATATTTGTGGTTTATCTTCTTTGTTATGGTTTGAGAAATGAGCTTCATTTTTATTTTTATTTTTTTAATTTGCCGGGTGTCCACTTCAGACAATCTGCAATTGGCTGTGGTGTGTATTGATTTATTTGTTTATAGATAGCAATAAAGTAACTTCCGTTACAGTGTTATATAAAAAGAGTTGGTAAAATGAAAGTGAATGGTATTGCTATCCTATCATAATACAAAATACAGTCAACACGTATAAAGATTGAATATTAATGCCATCTGCTGTGCTGCCAAAGGAAGCTTTTGTCATACAACTCAGTGTTTGAGAAAAACACGGCAGTTTACCGATCATTGAATTATTCCTTGTGGTTTCTCAGTGTTCGATGACACGTGAAACTATTTTGTGCAGCTTTTTTTTCTCTAAATGAATGTTCGCTTTTCCATGCATAAAGTCAAAGGATGAAAAACAATTACTTACTACCTGACACTGAAGTTATTGTCATAAACTCATGGAACTGCTGAATGACAGAGTCAAAAGTCTTGGTAGTGTTCTTAATCATATTTCAACACTGTAATCCAATAGTTTGAGTCATCACTAGAGCAACATATTTGTGACTTATCATAAAGCAAGACAAAACACCTTCTTCTTTTTTATGGTGTGAGGATTGGGCTTTCATTTTTTTCATTGCTTGGATGTGCACTACAGAGAGTTTGCAGTTGTTTGTGGTGGTTATTCTTCTCAGCCATATCTGAAAAGCCTGGGATTTACTATGGGACACTTTTTTAAAACAAAGTTTCTAACTTTGGTAGGATGGCAGTTACAAAAAATAAACTTATGGTGCGTCCCTACTTTATTCATTTTACTAAACATTTTCATTCATACTGGATAATAATTACATGGATATTTGAGAGTATTATTAATAAATAAGACTTGTTATAGTATTTGATAATTTTAGCAGTCCCTGTGGAAATTCAATATAAACCAAAATTATTACAAATGCACATTTTCACCTTAAGATAATTACTACTGACAACCAAAGAAACAATATTACACTGGCCCATCATATTTCACTTTCCAGGAAATACAATACAGTACAATTCACAGGGCAAACGGGAATATTAGGTAAATATAGTTACCAAATAACTTAGTATTGTATAATAGTTTTTTTTGTCAGTCGACCTATATGGGCTGTGGGTCTTATTTATGGGATATATTTACTAATGGGATCATGAGAAAATACGCAAAGGTCTGTGTATGACGTTTAGTACATAGAGGTGCTTCCATTTTAGGGTAATAATACCCTGAACTAGGATAATCATACCCCCTTTACAGTAGGTAACTGTTTAGGGTAATGCATATTGTACCTCTCTGGATAACACTAGGCTAATAAAGTTCTCATTAAAGATGCAAAATGCGTTTCATGTACCATTAGGCTACAAGAGCCTATCTTATTCTTTCCTAGCATCAAAGAAATGGAAAAAATCAGTTTAAGAAAATATGCTGTTGTCCTATTTCGGGAACACTATGAATTAATCGGAAACCCTGATACGTTTAGAAGTGCTGCAATAAAAACATAAAACTACACATGGTTTTTTTTTTTTTGTCATAAACGTTCAGTATTGTAGCAAATAAAGCAGCAATTAAATATTTCACGGTTTCAGTATATCTGTCTATCTATCTATCCATCTATCTATCTATCTATCTATATATATATCAATATATATATATCTACATATCTGTATCTATATATCTATCTATCTATATATATTTATTTATATATTTATACATATAACGTCACAATTGCACTATATACAAGAAGCGGTGCCGGACACAGCAAACCCGTCCCCGGCAGTCATTTTAGTGGTGACGTATAAACACAACAGGATATCTAGTCAAAGATGTTACATATCAAATTTGGAGTAAATCTGATGACAATTGACGATTTTATACCCATTTGAAATGTTAGGTCTGACCCACCTGAACTTGACCTCCCTATCGTTAACTGAGGGAGTGATCGCCCCCCCCCCACCAATTTAATGAGGAATATTGTACGATGCCGATTTAAAAGATGCACCGAATTCGAAAGGATTTATGGCGTAAAAACTATATATTTTTTTTTACATTTCTTAAGCGTACAGCCTCGCCTTGGCCCAAAGCTTAATCATGTGATTAGGTATATATATATATATATATATATATATATATATATATATATATATATATATATATATATATATATATATATATGAGCAATTTAGCATCCATCAGGGACCCTCATGGCGTAGTATAAAATACTGACAACCAGAACAAGGAGATGATGAATTGGGAAAGTGTTCGCGTTGTTAACCGTCCCCTCCCCGGAGGGGCTCGGGGACGGTTTTGTTTTCACTCGGTTTGTCTGTTAGTCTGCTAACAACTTTACGCTAAAACTACTGGCATGTTTTTGACTGAAATTACAGGGATGATGGGCTATGACCTAATCACATGATTAAACTTTGGGCCAAGGCCAGGGTGTACGCTTAAAAAATGTAAAAAAAAAGAAAAAAAGTTTTTACGCCATAACTCCTTTCAAATTCGGTGCATCTTTTAAATAGGCATCGTACAATATTCCTCATTAAATTGGTGGGGGGGGGGACGATCACTCCCTCAGTTAACGATAGGGAGGTCAAGTTCAGGTGAGTCGGACCTAACATTTCAAATGGGTATAAAATTGTCAATTTTCATCAGATTTACTCCAAATTTGATATGTAACATCTTTGACTAGATATCCTGTTGTGTTTATACGTCAGCACTAAAATGACTGCCGGGGACGGGTTTGCTGTGTCCGGCACCGCTTCTTGTATATAGTGCAATTGTGACGTTATATGTATAAATATATAAATAAATATATATAGATAGATAGATATATAGATACAGATATGTAGATATATATATATTGATATATAGATAGATAGATAGATAGATAGATAGATAGATGGATAGATAGATAGACAGATATACTGAAACCGTGAAATATTTAATTGCTGCTTTATTTGCTACAATACTGAACGTTTATGACAAAAAAAAAAAAGCATGTGTAGTTTTATGTTTTTATTGCAGCACTTCTAAACGTATCAGGGTTTCCGATTAATTCATAGTGTTCCCGAAATAGGACAACAGCATATTTTCTTAAACTGATTTTTTTCCATTTCTTTGATGCTAGGAAAGAATAAGATAGGCTCTTGTAGCCTAATGGTACATGAAACGCATTTTGCATCTTTAGTGAGAACTTTATTAGCCTAGTGTTATCCAGAGAGGTACAATATGCATTACCCTAAACAGTTACCTACTGTAAAGGGGGTATGATTATCCTAGTTCAGGGTATTTTTACCCTAAAATGGAAGCACCTCTATGTACTAAACGTCATACACAGACCTTTGCGTATTTTCTCATGATCCCATTAGTAAATATATCCCATAATTAAGACCCACAGCCCATATAGCTCGACTGACAAAAAAAACTATTACACAATACTAAGTTATTTGGTAACTATATTTACCTAATATTCCCGTTTGCCATGTGAATTGTACTGTATTGTATTTCCTGGAAAGTGAAATATGATGGGCCAGTGTAATATTGTTTCTTTGGTTGTTAGTAGTAATTATCTTAAGGTGAAAATGTGCATTTGTAATAATTTTGGTTTATATTGAATTTCCACAGGGACTGCTAAAATTATCAAATACTATAACAAGTCTTATTTATTAATAATACTCTCAAATAGCCATGTAATTATTATCCAGTATGAATGAAAATGTTTAGTAAAATGAATAAAGTAGGGACGCACCATAAGTTTATTTTTTGTAACTGCCATCCTACCAAAGTTAGAAACTTTGTTTTAAAAAGTGTCCCATAGTAAATCCCAGGCTTTTCAGATATGGCTGAGAAGAATAACCACCACAAACAATTGCAAACTCTCTGTAGTGCACATCCAAGCAATGAAAAAAATGAAAGCCCAATCCTCACACCATAAAAAAGAAGATGGTGTTTTGTCTTGCTTTATGATAAGTCACGAATATGTTGCTCTAGTGATGACTCAAACTATTGGATTACAGTGTTGAAATATGATTAAGAACACTACCAAGACTTTTGACTCTGTCATTCAGCAGTTCCATGAGTTTATGACAATAACTTCAGTGTCAGGTAGTAAGTAATTGTTTTTCATCCTTTGACTTTATGCATGGAAAAGCGAACATTCATTTAGAGAAAAAAAAGCTGCACAAAATAGTTTCACGTGTCATCGAACACTGAGAAACCACAAGGAATAATTCAATGATCGGTAAACTGCCGTGTTTTTCTCAAACACTGAGTTGTATGACCAAAGCTTCCTTTGGCAGCACAGCAGATGGCATTAATATTCAATCTTTATACGTGTTGACTGTATTTTGTATTATGATAGGATAGCAATACCATTCACTTTCATTTTACCAACTCTTTTTATATAACACTGTAACGGAAGTTACTTTATTGCTATCTATAAACAAATAAATCAATACACACCACAGCCAATTGCAGATTGTCTGAAGTAGACACCCGGCAAATTAAAAAAAAAAAAAAAAATTGAAGCTCATTTCTCAAACCATAACAAAGAAGATAAACCACAAATATGTTGCTCCAGTGATGGCTTCAACTATTCTAGAGATGCAGCTCCATTGAGGTTCACATAGTATAGTGTTTCACCTCTCCCCAACTTCTCAAGCTCTACAAAATTCTCAATTGGCCTTGGCCTTGAATACTGCTGTCATATATATAGGGTAATTTCCCATCAGCTAATTTGCCTGATGCAGTCCAGAGGAAAGCCATTCGTCTTATTGACGCTCTTGTGCTTGCCTCTAGTCTTAAATCCCTTGCAGTCCGACATAAGGTTGCATCCCTCTCTCTTTCTTCTACCGACCTTACCATGGGCACTGATCTCAGAAACTTACTCAGCGTATACCCCCTCCCATGGCCTAGCCTCGGAATACTAGTAGAGCTGTTGTTGCTCATAAGTACTGTCCTTCTACTGCTAAATCTAGAGTTTAGGGCTATGCAGTCTCATTCTTTCACCCCAACAGCTGTCACTGCAATAAACTGTCACCTTATGGTTTTACAGACAAGTAGATTCAGTCTCAATCATAGCTGACAGCCTTTTGTATGTAAGTGTGTGTGTGTGTGTGTGTGTGTGTGTGTGTGTGTGTGTGTGTGTGTGTGTCTGTGTCTGTGTGTCTGTGTGTGTGTTTGCAGTTTATTTAACGCTGTTAGGGATTGTGCTGTGACGTCATGAAACCAAGAGCAGCGAGGCTATATCATTTTCCGATTACCATGCTCTTGTCAAAGGTACTACCTTTATGTGAATTGCTAAGATGTGTTGCTGTGTTGTATACCTTCAATGTGACTGAACACAATAATTTTAATTCCCTCATTATACAAACCACAACATATTCTACCATACCCAGCTTCCGCTCCTTTGAACTGTCATCGTGAGCCCCAGGACTGATCCGAAGATTTCCTTGACTGAAACTCCTGAAAAATTAATCATAAGGGACTGTTCCTCGAGCATCAGATTCAGGGAGAGGTAACAAGAATGCTATAATGGAGTAATTTACTGTCTGTGAAAATAAGAATCCTATAATGAAGTAAATTAACTCTCTGTGAAAAACATTTCTTCTATATATTACTTCTACAAAAGACAGACAATATCCTTACTTTAATAACAGACAGAGTGTGGTGACAGAAGGTCCCCATGGAGGAATGAGACGACAACAGTGTGGATAAGAGTGAGTAATTTTGCTGTGCATAGAGAAATATGGCCTGTTACTCGTTGTGTAGTGATATATCTTGTGTACAGTGTGCGTTCCACTTTCTTTACTGGCGTAGTAATCTGATAAACATAACACCAAAGAGATAAGTGTTTGTGCGTTCGTATGTGTGTACTATCCACTGTTACCAAAATAGAATGTCGGTGGCCTGGCTTGGTAAGGGAAAGTTTTTTTTTTTCTTTTCTCAGTAAATGTAAGTTGTCCTCGCTCTAGCTTGGACAGTAACTGTAGCTTTATTCTGTAAGTCAGTCTCATCGCATAATGTTCCATCAAAACGAACAATATCAGGTTTACTCTGAGTACAAGCCTTCATGTCTCCGCATATGACCCTCCTGCTTATAGCGGGTTTTAAGAATGCCCTCTGTCAACACTAGGACGAATGATTATACAGGCAGTCTTAAAAATAATCAAGAAAAATGTACATACAAACAATCTTAAACACAATCAAGACAAACGAACTTACAAAACAATCTTAAACAATCAAAACGAATGCATATTGAAGCAGTCCTTAAATACAATCAACACACACGCACACTAAGATGTTAAAATCCGTTCTCTTCTCCTGGCTGTTATTTCATCATTGGACTTGATGATGCCTGGATGTGGCATAATGGACTGGAGTGTACAATATCGTTTATTGATGGGCGATAACATGCACTTTTGCCCACTACGTCGCATTCAAGCACCTGATTCCAGCAATCAGGAAGGCAAGGGAAGCGAATGGAATTTTGTTTTTGGCTGCAGTAAACAATCTTATACACTTATAAAATAATATAAAAAATAAAACAATAAAAGACAACCAAAGACAAGGAATGAAAAAAGGACACACGTATGTACAACAGACTGTAATCACAACTAACACAAACCGCAAATACAGTCTTAAAATCAAGGTCAGCTCAGGCCAGTTTATAAGAACACTACCGTTTATTGAATGCCAACTGAAACGCCTCCTTAGTCACAGCACAGCTCACGTCCCACATAGATGTTCTGAGAAGAAAGTGGAGCACTGTCATTTTAACACGACGTAAAAATATTAATAACCCTTCTGTCTGATGATGTGTATTTGTGTTTTTTGTTCTTACTACCAGATGATTTTATTGGAATAAAAGGGGCACTTTTAGTTTCAACATTCCCCTCTTTAGGGAGGTTATGTCTTCTTCATTTGAATCAACACTTCACCAACCCTTTTCAGTTCACATAGAGGGGATCCCTTGTAGTGAGATGGTTAGCCCCCTCATTGGTCAGAACAGTCCTTGTATTCTATTCCTGCTAATGCCAGACGATATTATTCTGCTAAGAATGAGCCGTACGAGCCTGGCAGGTAACACTGTCACTAGTAATTAATGAAGATTCTTGAACATTTTTCCCAAAGTAAGAGTGATATACAGCTGTTGAAAACAAAAGTCTATGGGAAAAGGTGACATAGTATGTTGGATACAACAACAAATATGAGTTTGTGTCAAAACACAGTACATCTAGATGCACGACCTGAAACAATCTCTTAATAGAGGTCAGACTATTGTTCTACTTAAGCATTTCCTCTGTATCTGCAGAGGCTGATACAGTAGTTCAACCTTCTGGACAAAGGAACTTCTGAACTCAGCTGTAATTAGAAATCTAACCCTCCCAACAGCGACAATGGCTATCTGGAAAAATATCAGCACAAGATTTGGCTATAAAAATGATTTCAAGCACTTCTCATGAGTATGCTGTGTATGCAAAGAAATGGTAAAGCCCCAGTCACACTGCATGTATGACTTGTCGCAAACCTGAAAATCACGAAACCAGTCCCCAACCACGGAGGTCTCCGAGCAGTCGTGCCACCGATCGGCTACCGGTGGTCGTCCAGTGTCTATCTAGTGTCCGTCCAGTGGGCGGCCGAACGGCGACCATGGCCAGGTACACACAGGTCAAGACACCAACGGGTGGCCGGCCGGTCCGCATCCTGTCGCAGTGTAGACCGCGACCTTATGTAGCTTCCGGCATGCGGCCGGTCGCCGTCCAGTGCAGGGCCGAGCGCCAGCTAGAAGGCTTCTGATCAGTAGGAATAGGCCACGACAAGACAGCGATGGACTGCCACCAGATGCCGCCTGGCCGCAGACCACAACCACAGTGGTCGGCGGCTAGGATGTGTCGTATTTAAGACGGTGATGTCTGACACTGCGACCTCACTTTTACGAGCTCTCCTCACAAGAAGATGACTCCTACCACATGCTGCCCTGCAGTTGCTATGTGCTGAGGTGCAACAAGTTGAGGATATGAATGCATTCCTACTGCTGGCTTTACAGTGACGGAGAATGCAGAGACAGAGGAAACAAAGGTGCTGGGTACGCCCATGGATCAATTGACGTATTCAGCAAGGGAATTGCCATACATTCATGGCTGAGTTGGAGAGGGAGTCCCAAGGAGACTTCACTAACTACATGAGGATGGAGCCTTGCATATTCTACGAGCTGTTGCAGCGATTGACCCCAAGGCTTACCAAGAAGGACACCAATTTCCGAAAGGCACCGCCACCTGGTATGAAACTTGCAATCACCCTGCGGTTTCTAGGAAGTGGTGACAGCTACCACGGGATGGCCTATAGTTTCTGGGTACCACACAACACCATATCACTGTTTGTGCCTGAAGTCTCCAACGCCATCATCGAGGAATACGGTGAACTTGTATCCCTCCCCAGCACAGAAGAACGGTGGCGTGAGGTCAGTGAATGTTTTGGTGCCTGTTGGAACTTCCATCACACTGTGGGTGCCATTGATGGGAAGCACATCCGCATCAAGGCACCAAAGAACTCTGGTAGTGAGTACTACAACTACAAGGGCTTCTACTCCATCATATTGTTTGGGATTATAGATGCTGACTACAAGTTCATGATGGCAGACGTCGGTGCCAATGGAACAATGTCGGACTGTGCTGTCTTCAACCTTGGCATAAGACAGCCGCTTGACACACTTGGCATTCCTGACCCGACTGAACTACCTGGCGATGATCGACCGATGCTGTAATTCCTTATAGGTGATGATGCTTTTCCCTTGCAGACGTGGATGATGAAACCATACTCACAGCAGAATCTCCGTGATGCTCATGCAAGACGCGTTGTTGAGAATGCCTTTGGCATCTTAGCAAATAGATTCTGCTGCCTGCTCACCACTCTACAATAGACCCTGGAGACTGTCAAGGCATTGGTGTTGGCAAGTGTCTGCTTACACAACATCATGAGGACACGCTATCCAGGGCCCCACGTCTCCCTGTTGGATTCAGACACCCACGATACAGTTCCTGGAGCTTGGAGAACGGACAGTGTGCTACAAGACGTAAGCAGTGTCAATGCCGCAACCAGAGCAACACTGGAGGCCAATAGGCAGAGAGTCTACCTGAAGCACTATTACAACTCCATTGGTGCTGTGCCTTGGCAAAACAATATGATTTAATGTTTTGTGCACATATTTAGTAGTAGTAGTGGTAGTAGTAGGAGTAGTAGTAGTAGTAGTAGTAGTAGTAGTAGCTGTAGTAGTAGTAGTAGTAGTAGCAGTAGTAGTAGTAGTAGTAGCAGCAGTAGTAGCAGTAGTTATAAATACAAATCATAACAGAAAGCATGATGAATAGGTAGGTAGATAGATAGACAGAGCACCAGACAAGGTGTGGGAACGGGAAATTAGCTTGCAACTCTTTAAGGCGGTGGCTCAGTCGGTAGAGAGGTGGGCTACAGTCCCAAGGGACCCAGGTTCAAATCCCCGCTGGGGCAGGGAACAGTTTAAGGATTTGAATTACATTAAATCAGGCTTTACTGATCTACCAGAAGCCCTGCCGACATGTCGTAAAAATACCCCCGCTAATACCAATACACCAGTCCTGTATGAGACAGCCCTAGCATGTATTCAATATGAACGGTGGGTGTTAGCGCCGAAGTGGTGACATGTAGAGGTGCATGGTATGTAGGAGGACTGCTGGGCCTTGATAGCAGGCTGTGAAGCCTATGCCCAGAGTCGGACACAAAAAAAAAAAAAAAAAAAAAAGTGAAGGAATGTTGATCGTGCACTGGAAGCAGTACATACTCACAGACATACAGTATTCTAGAAGCTTCCGTGACAGTATAACACATGTGACACGACCCCTGCTACACGAGAATGTAGGAATCTGAACTCAGGAGACAGGCCATAGAACCGGAGGTAGTGGAGAGAGCGAATAAGAGGAAGGGTCCAACTATTCTTAATATATTAAGTAAGTCTAGTTGGACCCCTCTTCTTATTCGCTTTCTCCACTACCTGCCGGTTCTATGGCCTGTCTCCTTCTGAGCTCAGATTCCTACATTTCGTGTAGCAGGGATCGTGTCACGTGTGCTCTACTGTCGTGGAAGCTTCTAGAATACTGTATGTCTATGTGTATGTACTGCTTCCGGTGCACCATCAACATTCCTTCACTTAAAGAGTTGCAAGCTAATTTCCCATTACCACACTTTGTCTGGTGCTCTGTCTGTCTATCTACCTATCTATCCATCATGCTTTCTGTTATGATTTGTATTTATAATATGGAGTCCTGACATCGTTCGGTCACGCAGCTGGCGGTCCTCCAACAGCAATCATCATTGACATATGCTAATCAATTAATATATAATAGTCTTCTTCACTCTTAATACATAATATTGATTATAATATTGTACAGATATGATATTCATGGTAATATTCCAATGATCCAGTAATATTACATTTCAAACAAGTTGTATACATAATTGAATATGGTTAAATTGGTTATTGTATTACATTTTGTAAAATTTGTATTTATAATAGTAAAATGCATATATGAAAAAAAAAAAAGTTCGAAGTTAGGATTATGGCAAGGGCTATTAATATTTCATATAGAGATAATGATACTGGTACACTTCTATATCATGGGTCATTTTTCTTCTTTTTTTTAAATATAAAATTAACACTATAGACAATATATGTACACTTCATTCAGGGGGGTTAACTTGGATGCTAACTCTACCACCACTAAATACTGACTCCAAATTTGCAATACTTGCATGCATTCTGTGCATTGCGAACAGCACTACTGCAAATACAATGCAGAAGATGATAAAGAAAGTAGGTGCTGGGCTATACACAAAATATGGGTTGACAATACACAAACTCAAATCTTCCCAGGGCTTCATTGTTTCATTAATCAGTTGCATAGTTTCAAACTTAGGTGAAGTCAACTTAATACTTGAGCTCATGTTTAAGTCCATATTAGGCAGTGGGTGGAAATGTTTGTGTGTATGATTGAGGATGGCGTAGTGATTGATGGTGGATAAAGTGGACATGGATGGTGTAAATACCACACAGTAGTCTGGTGCTATGTATAATCCTGATGCTGAAGTATGAGATGGTGGTATATCTGGACAGACTATGTAAACTGATGTGTTATGAGTGAAATAAAAAAACTGTGAGTGTCCGATGCGTTGATGGTGTACAAGCTTATCTGGAGCAAAAGTGAAGTTGCAATGATTATGAATATTGTGATTTCTTATGATTGCCATTTCACAAGGTACTGTTTCAGTAGGCTGAAACGTGAAAATGTACGCTGGACAAAGGTGAACAGCATGTAAGGATGTGCAGCACTTTCGTTCAAACGTTGATTCACTTGCGAAAGTGTCAGTGTTCCGTCTCTTGGAGACCCTGATGAGCTCGGTGTCTGTGTTGATGTCGATGATGACGAAAGTGTTATTATTCTTAGAAGGGAAGGGGTGTATTTCGTATACTGTGAACAGGTCGTCAGTTGTGAATGGTACATGAACTACTACTGATGTTAGTGTTAGTATTCCTTCTAAATATGGATAATATTGCATGAATTCCCTACTTTGGAACAAAGGCTTCAATTTATGTCTATGTATGCCTTGACTAATTATTTGACGTAGCTCATGAACCGGACGTAAGTCAATCGTGATCTTGCCATCACCGGCATTCGAAATTCCTTGCATAAGTGCCCTGTAACGAACTCTAGTGTTGTCTAATTGGAGTAGAATTGTGTCAATGTGTTCCGTGATGATGGAGAAGTGTTGGAAAAGTGTTATGTTACCTTCCATGTCATTTATTTTATCTACTCTTTCGTGAGCTATGCTTTCCGCCTTTTTCAGATTTTTCACGATTGTCTTCATTGCTGAGTTATATCCTGCGATGAATTTATCTTGGTATGATAGTCTATCTATCTATATACCTAGGCTGCTTCCCCCAAGGAAAGGGAGGTAGCCGAGACAGGCCGACACACTCCCCATTTACTCATCCATTCAAACACATTCATTCGCATCGTAGCCCCAAAGGGGAGAACGGACAGATCCTCACCGCACCACACCGCACAAGGGTCAACTGCGCAATGCAATCAGTGACATCCGCAGCAGGGCCCGACGGCAGACCTGGTTTACCCCTGCCACATCATAACAGACTCATCCCCTTACCCGCACCTGACCTGAAATAGCTGATCAGACCAAATGCGGGAGAATATCCCCTCAGGGCTGCGTCATCACTTATTCATTCACAATTTCTCTCCATTTATTTCTGTCATGCACAGCCAGTCTTCCTTACTCAACAGACATCCCTCTTGCATCCAGCGCTCTCATCACACTGTCCATCCATCTTATTCGTGGTCTTCCTCTCAGCCTTACACATCTCACATCAGATCTAGTTATCTTTTTCACCAATCGCTCATTATCCATTCTCTCCATATGCCCAAACCATCGCAACACCCTCTGTTCAACTCTACCAGCCATCTCCCGAACAACTCCAGTTCTCCTTCGCACTTCATCATTCCGCACTTGATCCATACGCGTCACTCCACACATACTCCTCAGACACCTCATCTCCATTACATTCAATCTTTTCCTCTCTGCTACACCCATATTCCATGTTTCAGCCCCATATAATGAAGTCGGTACCACAACACCCTCATACAGCCTTCTCTTTACATCCATTCTAAGCAAACGACATCTAAACACTTTTTTCATTCCTCCCAGCACCTTTCCTACTTCATTTATTCTAAACTTCTAAACTTCACTTCTGCATCTATTCTTCCATCCACAGCAACATGTGACCCTAGATATTTAAAACACTCTACCTCCTCAAGCAACTCGCCATTGAAAACTAAATTCAGCCCCCTACCATCTACCAACCTCGTACACTTCATCACTTTACTCTTATTCTCATTTACTTTCAATTTCCTCCTTTCACACACCCTTCCAAACTCCTCTACCAACTGTCTCAAAATCTCCTCTGAATCAGCAACCAGTGCAGTATCATCTGCAAACAGCAACTGCTTCAGATTCCACTCTCCACCATCAACATTAACCAGACTCAGACCTCCACCTAAAACTCTTGCATTCACCTCCCTTACAACACCATCCACGTAAATATTAAACAACCAAGGCGACATCACACATCCCTGTTGCAGCCCCACTCTCACAGGAAACCAATCACTCACAGCATTTCCCACTCTTACACACGCTCTACTATTTACATAAAAACTTTTCACCCCTTTTAGTAACCTACCATCAAGTCCATACAATCTTAAAACAGTCCACAAAGCCTCCCTATCAACTCTATCATACGCTTTCTCTAAATCCATAAATGCCCAAAACACATCCTTGCCTTTCGCTAAATACTTTTCACACACTTGTCTCACCACAAACACCTGATCCACGCATCTCCTCCCTCTCCTAAAGCCACACTGCTCATCACCAATCACTCCCTCTGTACCCTCTCTAACTCTCATAATTAACACTTTACCATACACCTTACCTACAACACTCAAGAGACTTATACCTCTAAAGCTAATACATTGATACTTATCACCCTTGCCTTTATACAATGGGACCACACAAGCACTTGCCTAGTCAACTGGCACCATACCTTTCACAAAGCACACATTCAACAATCTTACTAACCAGTCAACAATAATCACTCCATCACCCTTCAGGCATTCCACAGCACCCCCATCCATACCTGCAGCATTCCCTGTTTTTGTCTCCTTTACTGCCTTCTCCACTTCCTCCTTCGTGATCAAAGAATCATTCAACTCTCCCACCACATTTATTCCTTGCACCCTTCCGTCCGCCACAATCTCAGCCACCCTTTCCTCCTCTACATTTAACAATCTTTCAAAATACTCTGCCCATCTCTTCCTTACTGCATCAGTCTTAATTAACATCCTTCCATCCTCTGCTTTTACTTGTTCTTCCTTCCCAGACTCTCCCTTTCACACCCTTTTCACCTCCTTCCAAAACATTTTCTTGTTCTGTTGAAAATTCTCTGTCAGCCACCTACCCCACCTCTCATCTGCTGCCACTTTAGCATCATGCACAGCCCTTCTCGCCCTATTCCTCTTTTCCTTATACCTCTCATATGACATCTCATCCTTCCTCTGCAGCCACACCTCATATGCACGTCTCTTCTCAGCCACAGCCATACTTACTTCCTCGCACCACCATTCACTTCCTTTTCTTACACCACCACCCACACGTCTCACACCACACACCTCTTCTGCATGCCCCACCACGGCACTCTTAAATAACTGCCATTCTTCCTCCACACGGCCATTTTCCCGATCTTTCACTGCGATCCACTCATCTTTCAATTTCTCCTGATACTCTATCTTTTTCTCTCTTTTATCCAACTCACTCACTTTCAAAACCTCCCTGCCACACCTAACCCTCCTAGCTCTCACCCATCTCTTACCTACTCTTAACTTTCCCTCCACCAGGTAGTGGTCAGACATACCTCCACCCTCCCCTCTCAGAACTCTCACATCCAACAATCTTCCTATTACATTCCTAGACACAACCACATAGTACATCAAAGCTCTATGTTAGTACCTGAGCTATTTTATTAAATTTGTTGTTTATTTCTTGAAGGTCTTCCTCTGTAGCCAATCCAAAGATGTTCCCGAGAACTGCGCCACCCAGTCGAACAAACCGCGCTTTTGGCGAGTACTTGTGATGTTCTTGTCGCTCAGTACCACCGTTCCATGAGATGGGAGATCTTGGATCATGATGAGCATAATTGACTTATCCTGCTCTATTTTCCATTTCGCTAACTTCACTATTTCATCCACTTCCATTGTGTTATGAAGTCCAGGGTTCTCATGGGTCTTACGATTTTTTCTAGCTAAGAGGTAATTCATATAAGTAATCCAGACTGATCTGAGTACTCATGACATCTTTTACGATTGACGTCGTGGCCGTTGGAGCTATGAGGCATCCTTGCCGTATTATGTGTTGGGGGACTAAATGAGCATATCCTCTTGCTTTGTAGAGGAGAATCCATAGCATAAGTCCCTTCATCGTTACCTACCGACAAAAAAAATCTATTAATTTTCTAATATGGTCATGCTGTGGTCGATGATAGTGATGATGTGCGTTACGGTTGACTAACGCAGAACAATAACTTGATTGTTATTTCATTTATAGAAGGAGTTTAAATCGATATTTAAATCTCGTAAATGATGTACTGTAGATTTTACTGGAACAGTTGCACCTATGTATGATTGTTTGGTAAATGACTTTAATGTATTTTTGTAATTATTGTTGTTTTCTTGATTAGTTTCATGATTTACGTTCGGTTGTTCGGTGGTATCCGAGGCTGAATAATTATTGGATAGTTCCCTTAAAACTCGTTTTCAATAGCCAATATGAACTTGTTTCTCTTCGCCACTTGACAGTGACTTAATTAAAACTTTGTTTGCTTGTATGTTACTTTATATGGGCCTTCAAATTTTGGGGATAATTTATTGTCTCTCGTATGAATTATACCATAGACAATGTCTCCTAAGCTGATAGGCAAGTCTCATGCCTTTTTATTAAATGCCTCCGTCATTTCTTCCTTGAACATCGTTAATTGTATTTTGACTCTTTTGTGTATGTCCTGGAATTCACGTAAACGGAGTTTAGAGTAATCATCGTAGTTGTATATGGGCAGGCTGTCACCTTCTAGGAGCTCATATGGCAGTTTTTTATCTGTCCCATATATAATGAAATGTGGTGTGTCACCTATGGATTTATTTATAGATCCATTAATTGAGGCATCTACTCTGGGAATCCAATCATACCAGCTTGCATAATTTTCATTGAGAATGTGTCATAGCACATCTAATACATTTTTTTTTTGTCTCTATAATAACCCATTAGCTGCTGGGTGATAGGCTAAAACGTTAACCTTTTTGATATTGTATTGTTTACATATTTCTTGTAAGATATCAGAATTAAATTCTCATCCATTATCACTTATTAGTACCTTTGGGGTAGTAAAGAGACATATTACATTATCTATTATTGCCTTTGCTACTGTCTCTGCTATTTTATCTTTAATTGGGGCTAAAATTACATAACGTGAAAAATGATCCGTTTGCTACGAATAGGTATTGGTTATTATTGTATGATAATGGCATCTTGAGTAAATCAATCGCAACAGCGTCCCATGGTTGATGTGGTACAGGGTAATTACCCATCGGTGCAGGTGAAATTGGGTATCCTTTGTGTTTTGCACATGATTCGCATCTGTCTCTATGATTGTTTATATCTTTTCGTAATGATGGCCAGTAATATAACAACTGGGCTTGTTTGAATATCCTATCTTTTCCAGGATGTCCTGCATGTGGGCTATCGTGTATCGTTCGTAATACATGGGGTATCATGTCATTAGGTACTATCAATTGGTTATTATTTCTTTGGCGTTTTGGTTGTCATGGGTTGATCTTGTGTAAAGTATTATTGACTATTGTGAATTGTTCAAGTGGTACATGTAGTTTTGGTAATTGTATGTCATCTCCGCTTTCTAACTTGTATATAACTTTAGACCATATTGGGTCAAGTCTTTGTGCATTTGCAATATCATCATGGTTTGGGATGCCTCCTTTGAGATCTAATGCTGCGACCTGAATTGTGTTTGGGTTCCTAGATAATGCATCGGCTACTAGATTCATTCTGCCTTGTATATAACGAATATGCACATTGTAGTATTCGACTGTACATTTCCATTTGGCACTCCTCCCAGAGAGGAGTTTTTCTTTAAACATACCCACTAGCGGTTTATGGTCAGTGAATAAGTGTATTTCGTAACCATGTACCAAATCTCGAAACTTTCGTAATGCAAAAACCACTGCAAGTGCCTCAAACTCTGTAGTGCAATAATTCTTCCCTGCACCTTTTATTTGTCTGCTGGCAAATGCAATTGGTTGATTCTGTCCTCTTTTATCTTCTTGCATCAGTACAGCCCCTAATCCTTTAACTGATGCATATGTACATATAATAAATGATTTTGTGAAATCCGGATATGCCAAACAAGGTGCATTTGTTAGTTTAATTTTTAATTTGTTATATGCTTGTTTTTGTTCTTCCTCCCATTGGAATATAGCATCTTTTTTGAGTAGCTGGAAAACAGGAAAGGCTATATGAGAGAATTGTGGTAAGAATGACCTATAGAACCCAGCTAGACCTAAAAATTGTCTAACTTTGTCAATCGTAGTGAGTTCAGGAAAATCTCTCACTGCTTGTATTTTGTCATCAGTGGTGTGAATACCATTAGAACTTAATTTGTGGCCAAGAAATTTATTTCCTTAACCCGTGGCGTCCCATCGACGTGAATTAACGTCCACACATTTTGTCACTGCCAATCCCGTTGACATACATAAACGTGAATCAATTGCAAGGTCCCTCATTTGCACAATATTCTATTTTCTCGAGTGATTTTTGGTACGAATACACGGGACACCTTCCTCTACAAGATGCCAGGCAGGGACATTGCCTTACCCTGCATGACCTCCTTCCCCCCCCCCTGCACACCATTGTCTCAGCAATTCACCTGTTACCAGTGACCTGGCCAATAAAGCCATGTCATGCCATGGTATGAAATTCAGGGCCAGAGTGATTCCCCAATCGATGACAATGTGGGGGACTAACTTTACATAGCATTAGAGGAAGAAACAGTCAGAAATGATGATCAGGTAATGTCACCAAGAAAGGTCAGGTATGTTGATGTTTTTCATGAGTGAAACAATGCTTATATTGCCTACATTACTGTATGAAACCCAATATTCTCTCATGCTACATATAAATTTGTACCATATAAATAAATACCGTTTATGAATGGTGTGAAATGGTTTCACTCCCATAGCACTCGTTTTCTTTGGAGCCAGCCTGATAGAATACACAGTAAGATGAGGAGGTACTGCTACCTGTTTCGAGTATTTTAAACCTCAGGTGAGCGATTTCTCTATGATTTTTCGATGTTTCTCACCAAAAGCGGAGGTTTGAGCCAAAACAAAAAAAAAATCCAAAAATAGTTGGGAATGGGGGGAGTCAGTCGTAGAAAAGTGGTCAGGATGGGGCGGGAAAGCAAAATTTGCATTAGAAAGCTTAATTTTTAAACCATTATCACCAAGCTTTTGTAAGAGTAGGTCTAATTTGTGGAGATGTTCTGTGATATCTTTTATTGCGATTATAATATCGTCAAGATAAACAAAAATTCCTTGTCCTAAAATGCTGGACAATATGTAATTCATAAGACACTGGAATGTACCCGGGGCTGTTCTCAGTCCCAAGGGTATCCTTCTATACTGATAGTGTCCTCTATTTGTGGAAAAGGCAGTGTATTTACGTGACTTCTGTTCAACAGGAATTTGATAATATCCACTTAGCAGATCGATCGTGGAAAATACATTATTTTCTTGTACAATATTCTATAGGATGTCGCTTAGCAATAGCATGGGAAATTGGTCTGGGAGTGTGTGATTGTTTAGTTTATGGTAATCTACTACCGCACGCATTTCTCCATTTCGTTTGGGCACGAAGAATAATGGGGCATTCCATGGCGAGACTGATGGCTCAATGATTCCAAGTTCTAACATTTCATTGACATACTAGTTTCTGAGTGTACGCTGAGATTGTGGAATCCAGTAGACCGCTACAAAAATTGGTGGTGTATCTGGGTGCACATTAATCTTGTGATTAATCAGGTTAGTACACCCTAATTGTTCTCCGGGTAATGGTACTGGGGCCCTTGTCTGTTTCCAAGAAGGTTAACAAATAATTTTCTTCATCAAATTCACCTGAGTGAATTAAAATCTCTTTTATGCTTTCTCTATCCGTAGATTTGATCTCACTTGTCACTCCAGTCACAACGATTTCCCTCACGGGGGCGGGACATTTTTCATTATTACTATGCAAGTCCCCTTTTTCAACTGAACTTCCCCATTCATGTGATTAATTATGAATATCTGAGTTTGCCATTCGTCGTTCATCTGACATAATGCGTTTTCTACTGACAATCCTTTTACTTTACATAATTCTTCTTAGACAAGAACAGTACTATTGCGTAATTTGCTCTTTATGGAAGGAGCGTCATTTCAGTTTTCCTTGTGGGGGGGGCATAGGCTATTTAGGGGGCCCCCTTACTCACACCTCCCCACATGGGTGGGGTGGCAAGCGAGCATTTTGAAACCACGTGCAAAGCTGTATTTAGGGAATTAAAACAGTAAACAAATATATATACTCCATGTAATTGCTTGTTAAACCAGTTACTTCATGACAAACATACTAATGGATATTCTATCTTTGGCAGTATTTCTGTGTGAAGCTGAACATGTAATTTAAAGTTCATTTTATAGTACACATCATTGCATTATACGCTAATGACATTGGAAAACAGACCAAATAGCATTTCAAATGTTTGTATCGGTGAAAGCTTAAACTGACTTCATTGTTATAGCCTAATGAAAAGAAAATGAATATAAAATTGAGAATGAAAAGTGTAAACTTGTAATTTAATTAAAAATGGAAAGTTTTTAGCTTACTAGCCACAAAAATATCATGAACTATATAACGTAATGCGAAAAAGTAAGCTCTACACTAAGAGGTGGGAAAAGTAAAACCATAGTTTTTAAATTTGGAAGAGGCACAAATAAGAAGAGTATATTAATTTCAGAATTCATCAAATGAAATTGAAAGCTAAACTGCGTATATTTACTGCATTGAAAAACGAATAAACTACTGCAACGGTGGAGATCTCCGTGATCTCTGCTTTATAAAGTTATCAGCCAGGGTGTTAAAATTAAAAAGTTTAACCACCCGGAGGATTGGAAGTCAGGTATAATTATTCCCTTGTACAAAGGAAAAGGGGAAAAAGAAGTGTGTGGTAATCATAGGGGCATTTGTCTTATTAGTATAATAGGAAAAGTGTATGGTAGGATACTTATTGACAGAGTTAGAGAAAGAACAGAGAAATTAGTTGGAGAAGAAGAGGGAGGCTTTAGGAAGGGAAGAGGTTGTGTAGATTAGATATTCATTCTTAGATCTTTTGTGGAAAAGTTTCTAGAGAAGGGAAATAAGTTGTATGCGGCTTTCATGGATTTGGAGAAAGCATATGACAGGGTGAATTGACAAGGATTTTGGAAAGTGTTAAGAATATATGGAGTGGATGGGAAGTTGTTGAATGCTAAGAAAAGTATGTACAATGGTGCGAAGGCTGCAGTGCGTGTGGATGGTGAACTAAGTGAATTTTTCTCTTTGAAATTTGGGTTGAAACAGGGATTTCTCATGTCTCCATGGTTGTTCAATCTGTACATGGATGGGGTAATAAAAGAGGTACAAGGTAGGGTAGTGGATGTTGGAGTGGCCCTGGTGAGAGAGGATAGTGTTTGGAAACTCCCTGTACTGTTGTTTGCAGATGATACTGTGTTGTTGAGTGAAGACGAAGGGGAGCTGCAAGGCTTGGTAGATGAGTTTGGGAGAGTGTGTAAGAAACGGAATCTAAAGGTGAATGTAGGGAAGAATAAAGTGATGGTCCTTGAGAGACATGAAGTCAGTGAATGTACGGCGAGGTTGGATGGTGAAGAATTGGAAAATGTGAGTACGTTTAAGTTCTTGGGTAGTGTGATGTGTAAGGATGGAGGTTTGGAGGGTGAATTGCTTGAAAGGTTACAGCAGGGAAGAAAGATTGCTGGTTCTTTGAAAGCAGTGATAAGAAACAGGGAAGTGAGCATGGATGTGAAAAAGTTTCTACATGACAGTATTGTGATACCAACTCTAACGTATGGAAGTGAACCTTGGACGTTGTTGGAAGGACACATTGCAAGAGTGAAAGCAGTGGAAATGAGTTATTTAAGAGGAGCCTGTGTAGTCACATGCAGAGACAGGCTGACAAATGAGGATATAAAGGAGCGTTGTGGTGTGGATATGGATGTGATAGGAAGCGTTATGAGGAACACACTGAGGTGGTTTGGCCATGTGGAGAGGATGGAGGGTGAAAGACTGACGAAGAGAGTGTATGTGAGTGAGGTGGAGGTAGGAAGAGGGAGAGGTAGGCCGAGGATGAGATGGAGGGATGGGGTGGAGAGGTATATGACAGAGGGGAGTGTCAGTTGGGAGCAGGACAGTGAAATGGCGGGGGACAGGGCGACTTGGAGGCGATTTGTTTGTGGCCACCCCAAACGGGATTGAGGCATCTGGCAATAGAGAGACAGATAGACAGAACCACCTTTTCTGAGGCGATAAATAGCAAGTCATTTAAGCGACCATTTATCATTGGGGTTTCGTAGGTATATCTTGACTAAGTAATGTACTGAAAAAAAAGTCATTCATTGCCTGCAGTAGTTATTGGAAGGGTGATAAGAATTTTGACAATTTTCACTATTTCTGACTACACACAATCTAATGGTTTGAGTTCATATAATTCAAACAGATTCTTTGGCTTGCCACTCTTACTTAGAAAATGTCTTTTTCGAACGGATACTTGGGAAATCAGAAGAATTTCATGTATGTATATATCTTTGTAAGACTGTACTACACTAGAAAGCTTTTCATATTCTAGAAAGTCTCTGGATGTGAAATCAAGTGCATTCATTGCTTGTATCAGGAACATGTTTTGTGTGAAGTGAATATCAAGCTCTGAGAGAAATCAATCTAATATATCAAAATATGTTCTTTTGATTTTAGTCTTTGGAGCACTACAAATCTTCACCTCATTTCTCCCTAGAGCTGAATCAGTTAAGAAGCTCTTTAGTCCTGATGATACCTTCTGAATTCTCTTAGGTCTGCTCAACTGATCTGAATTGTTCAAGTTAGAATCAGTCTCATATGCTGATGCAAAATCTGAAGGTTTGTCAAAAATATCAGAGAAAGCCTCGTCTGTTCTCAAGACCTGCAGTTCTTTAATAGTTGACTGTATCAGAGCGCAAGTTTCAGATAGTTAGACATCCTCTGTATGATGCTGATTTGACAAACTATTGGTAGCTCTAAGGACTTGTTCAATAATATGTAGATCCATTATGAACCAGAGAGATTCTATCTTTGTGTACAGTCCATTTGCTTCTGCTGCAGCTTCTGAATCAGAACCCTCTGAACCTGTATTAAACAATGATAACAAACTTCCACTGTGAAGCTTACCCTTTGATACTGACTTATAATAGACCATTTAGTTATAGTAGGTTTTTCTAGTGTCAAAACCTGAGGATCTTCCGCTTTCTGTGCCTCTGTGAAATGTTGGTTCCCTATGTTACTGTCAGTAACAAATGTGTACAGTGTTTTTATAACTGGAAAAAATGAAAAGAGGCCACTGGTATTCTTTATGCAGTCTCCCAGTACTAAATTCAGCCTGAGTGCATGGCAATGTCTGTATACTGCTTAGAGAATTTTATCCTGTAGTCTTGCTTGAACCCCGCTAAAGCATCCTCTCATTACACTAGCACCATCATAACACTGATCCACACAGTTAGACCAAATCAAACCAGATTACTCTATCTCCTTATATATATAATCAGCTAAACTTACAGCATCAACTTTTCCGTGTGATAGGTTCCAATGACACATTCCCTCACACTACCCTCACTAAAGTGCCGCAAGAACAGCCATCTATTCCTTTTTTGACAAGTCTTTCTTTTCATCAAACATAACTGAAAAGTAATTGAACTCTGGTGCTTCAGCACAAACTGTGGCTTTCAACAACTGATATCAACTCATTCGGGTACAGAGAGGTTGTGTAATGGTCATATCGTCTATCTAAATTTTGTTTTAAAGAGGGATTTAATTCAACAATTAGGTAAAAATTTCTACAAAATTTCCTGAATTTAATGAATCACCACCCTCATTATGTACACGAAAAGACAGGCCTTGCTTTCCCAGTAATGCAGTGACTTTTAAAAGTAACTTTACATGTTCCTCATTGTCCTCAATTTCTTGTTCCCTAGCTGAAGATAGAGAAGATGCTACAGACTGAGTGGACCATGACTGAATATCCTTGAAATTTGACCAAGCTATCATACTATTAATGTGTCTTTCACTTGCCTGATACTGTTTGAGAGAGGTACTGATATCTTTCCATTTCCTTGTTCCAACATCAATAAACGGTTTCCTACCTAGTCCTTCCCCCTTACGAGCAGTTGCTTCCGCAAAGTGCCTACATGGAAAGCAGAAACACGCATCTTGCTAGACCAAGTATTCTAACCAAGAAAAGATATCAGAATAGGGAATTATGAATTTCCTGTTATTCTGATTCCTTGAGTAGCTTGGTAGTTTTGATTGACTAGGTTTATCATAGAGGGACTTAGATATATGCTGGAGCTTGTGATGTAGATGGACTGTGTTTTGTATCTTTTTGATCTTGGTTCAGTGCAACAGTATGTGCTAATGTGACTTCTGGTTCCTCAACGGGAATCAAATTTGCAGATGTTCTGTGATATTGTTTGTTGCAAGTATAATATCGTCAAGATAAACAAATATTCCTTGTCCTAAAAATCTGGACAATATGTAATTCATAAGACGCTGGAATGTGCCCGGGGCTGTCCTGAGTCCCATGGGCATCCTTCTATACTGACAGTGTCCTCTATTTGTGGAAAAGGCAGTGTATTTACGTGACTCCTGTTTAACAGGAATTTGATAATAACCACTTAGCAGATCGATCGTGGAAAATACATTATTTTCTGGTCCAATATTCTGTAGGATGTCGCTTAGCAATAACATGGGAAATTGGTCTGGGATTGTGTGATTGTTTAGTTTACGGTAATCTACTACCGCACGCATTTCTCCATTTCGTTTGGGCACGAAGAATAATGGGGCTTTCCACGGGGAGGCTAATGGCTCAATGATTCCAAGTTCTAACATTTCATCGACATACTGGTTTGTGAGTGTACGCTGAGATTGTGGGATCCGGTAGGCCGGTACAAGAATTGGTGGTGTATCTGGGTGCACATTAATCTTGTGATTAATCAGGTTAGTACACCCTAATTGTTCTCCGGGTAATGGTACGGCGTCCCTGTGTGTTTCCAACAAGGTTAACAAATCATTTTCTTCATCTAATACACCTGAGTGAATTAAAATCTTTTTAATGCTCTCTCTATCCGTAAACTTGATCTCACTTGTCACTCCAGTCACAACGATTTCCTTCACAGGGGCGGGACATTTTTCTGTATTTACTATGCAAGTCCCCTTTTTCAACTGAACTTCCCCATTCATGTGATTAACTATGAATATCTGAGTTTGCCATTCGTCGTTCATCTGACATAATGCGTTCTCTAATGACAATCCTTTTACTTTACATAATTCTTCTAAGACAAGAACAGTACTATTGCATAATTTGCTCTTTGTGGCAGGGGCGTCATTTCAATTTTCCTTGGGAAAGGCATAGGCTATTTAGGAGGCCCCCTTACTCACACTTCCCCACATGGGTGGGGTGGCGAGCGGGCATTTTGAAACCACATGCAAAGTTATATTTTGGGAATTAAAATAGTAAACAAATATATATAGTCTATGTAATTGTTTGTTAAACCAGTTACTTCATGACACACATAGTAATGGATATTCTATCATTGGCAGTATTTCTGTGTGAAGCTGAATATGTAATTTAAAGTTCATTTTAAAGTACACATCATTGCATTATATGCTAATGACCTTGGAAAACACACCAAATAGCATTTCAAATATTTGTATCGGTCAAAGCTTAAACTGACTTCATTCGTATAGCCTAATGAAAAGAAAATGAATATAAAATTGAGAGTGAAAAGTATAATCGTGTAATTTAATTAAAAATGGAAAGTGTTTAGCTTACTACTCACAAAAACATCATGAACCATATAAAGTAATGCGAAAAAGTAAGCTCTACAATAAGAGGTGGGAAAAGAAAAACCATAGTTTTTAAATTCGGAAGAGGCACAGATAAGAAGAGTATATTATTTCAGAATTCATCAAAAGAAACTGAAAACTAAACTGCGTATATTTACTGCATTGAAAAATGAATCAGCTACTGCAACAGTGGATATCTTCGTGATCTCTGCTTTGTAACGTTATCAACCAGGGTGTTAAAATGTTTAACCACCTTTTCTGAGGCCATAAGTAGCAAGTCACTTAAGCATCCATTTCTCATTGGGGTTCTTAGATATGTCTTGACTAAGTAATGTACTGAAAAAAAGGTCATTAATTGCCTGCAGTAGTTGCTGGAAGGGTGATAAGATTTTTGACAATTTTCACTTTTTCTGAGTGCACACAATCTAATGGTTTGAGTTCATATTATTCAGACAGTTTCTTTGGCTTGTCACTCTTACTTAGAAAATGTCTTTTTGCAACAGACACTTGGAAAACTAGAAGAATTTCATGTATGTATATATCTTTGTAAGACTGTACTACACTAGGAAGCTTCTCATACTCTAGAAAGTCTCTGGAAGTGAAATCAAGTGCATTCATTGCTTCTATCAGGAGCATGTTTTGTGTGAAGTGAATATCAAGCTCTGAGAAAATCTATCTAATATATCAAAATATGTTCTTTTGATTTCAGTCTTTGGAGCACTACAAATATTCACCTCATTTCTCCCTAGAGCTGAATCAGTTAAGAAGCTCTTTAGTCCTGATGATACCTTCTGAATTCTCTTAGGTCTGCTCAACTGATCTGAATTGTTCAAGTTAGAATCAGTCTCATATGCTGATGCAAAATCTTAAGTTTTGTCAAAAATATCAGAGAAAGCCTCGTCTGTTCTCAAGACCTGCAGTTCTTTAATAGTTGACTGTATCAGAGCGCAAGTTTCAGATAGTTAGACATCCTCTGTATGATGCTGATTTGACAAACTATTGGTAGCTCTAAGGACTTGTTCAATAATATGTAGATCCATTATGAACCAGAGAGATTCCATCTTTGTGTACAGTCCATTTGCTTCTGCTGCAGCTTCTGAATCAGAACCCTCTGAACCTGTATTAAACAATGATAACAAACTTCCACTGTGAAGCTTAACGTTTGATACTGACTTATAATAGACCATTTAGTTATAGTAGGTTTTTCTAGTGTCAAAACCTGAGGATCTTCCGCTTTCTGTGCCTCTGTGAAATGTTGGTTCCCTATGTTACTGTCAGTAACAAATGTGTACAGTGTTTTTATAACTGGAAAAAATGAAAAGAGGCCACTGGTATTCTTTATGCAGTCTCCCAGTACTAAATTCAGCCTGAGTGCATGGCAATGTCTGTATACTGCTTAGAGAATTTTATCCTGTAGTCTTGCTTGAACCCCGCTAAAGCATCCTCTCATTACACTAGCACCATCATAACACTGATCCACACAGTTAGACCAAATCAAACCAGATTACTCTATCTCCTTATATATATAATCAGCTAAACTTACAGCATCAACTTTTCCGTGTGATAGGTTCCAATGACACATTCCCTCACACTACCCTCACTAAAGTGCCGCAAGAACAGCCATCTATTCCTTTTTTGACAAGTCTTTCTTTTCATCAAACATAACTGAAAAGTACTTGAACTCTGGTGCTTCAGCACAAACTGTGGCTTTCAAAAACTGATATCAACTCATTCGGGTACAGAGAGGTTGTGTAATGACCATATCGTCTATCTGAATTTTGTTTTAAAGAGGGATTTAATTCAACAATTAAGTAAAAATTTCTACAAAATTTCCTGAATTTAATGAATCACCACCCTCATTATGTACACGAAAAGACAGGTCTTGCCTTCCCAGTAATGCAGTGACTTTTAAAAGTAACTTTACATGTTCCTCATTGTCCTCAATTTCTTGTTCCCTAGCTGAAGATAGAGAAGATGCTACAGACTGAGTGGACCATGACTGAATATCCTTGAAATTTGACCAAGCTATCATACTATTAATGTGTCTTTCACTTGCCTGATACTGTTTGAGAAAGGTACTGATATCTTTCCATTTCCTTGTTCCAACATCAATAAACTGTCTCCTACCTAGTCCTTCCCCCTTACGAGCAGTTGCTTCCGCAAAGTGCCTACATGGAAAGCAGAAACACGCATCTTGCGAGACCAAGTATTCTAACCAAAAAAAGATATCAGAATAGGGAATTATGAATTTCCTGTTATTCTGATTCCTTGAGTAGCTTGGCAGTTTTGATTGACTAGGTTTATCATAGAGGGAGTTAGGTATATGCTGGAGTTTGTGATGTAGATGGACTGTGTTTTGTATCTTTTTGATCTTGGTTCAGTGCAACAGTATGTGCTAATGTGACTTCTGGTTCATCAACGGGAATCAAATTTGCAGATGTTCTGTGATATTGTTTGTTGCAAGTATAATATCGTCAAGATAAACAAATATTCCTTGTCCTAAAATTCTGGACAATATGTAATTCATAAGACGCTGGAATGTGCCCGGGGCTGTTCTGAGTCCCATGGGCATCCTTCTATACTGACAGTGTCCTCTATTTGTGGAAAAGGCAGTGTATTTACGTGACTCCTGTTTAACAGGAATTTGATAATAACCACTTAGCAGATCGATCGTGGAAAATACATTATTTTCTGGTCCAATATTCTGTAGGATGTCGCTTAGCAATAACATGGGAAATTGGTCTGGGATTGTGTGATTGTTTAGTTTACGGTAATCTACTACCGCACGCATTTCTCCATTTCGTTTGGGCACGAAGAATAATGGGGCTTTCCACGGGAGAGGCTAATGGCTCAATGATTCCAAGTTCTAACATTTCATCGACATACTGGTTTGTGAGTGTACGCTGAGATTGTGGGATCTGGTAGGCCGGTACAAAAATTCGTGGTGTATCTTGGTGCACATTAATCTTCTGATTAATCAGGTTAGTACACCCTAATTGTTCTCCGGGTAATGGTACGGCGTCCCTGTGTGTTTCCAACAAGGTTAACAAATCATTTTCTTCATCAAATTCACCTGAGTGAATTAAAATCTCTTTTATGCTTTCTCTATCCGTAGATTTTATCTCACTTGTCACTCCAGTTCAACGGTTTCCTTCACAGGGGCGGGACATTTTTCTGTATTTACTATGCAAGTCCCCTTTTTCAACTGAACTTCCCCATTCATGTGATTAACTATGAATATCTGAGTTTGCCATTCGTCGTTCATCTGACATAATGCGTTCTCTAATGACAATCCTTTTACTTTACATAATTCTTCTAAGACAAGAACAGTACTATTGCATAATTTGCTCTTTGTGGCAGGGGCGTCATTTCAATTTTCCTTGGGAAAGGCATAGGCTATTTAGGAGGCCCCCTTACTCACACTTCCCCACATGGGTGGGGTGGCGAGCGGGCATTTTGAAACCACATGCAAAGTTATATTTTGGGAATTAAAATAGTAAACAAATATATATAGTCTATGTAATTGTTTGTTAAACCAGTTACTTCATGACACACATAGTAATGGATATTCTATCATTGGCAGTATTTCTGTGTGAAGCTGAATATGTAATTTAAAGTTCATTTTAAAGTACACATCATTGCATTATATGCTAATGACCTTGGAAAACACACCAAATAGCATTTCAAATATTTGTATCGGTCAAAGCTTAAACTGACTTCATTCGTATAGCCTAATGAAAAGAAAATGAATATAAAATTGAGAGTGAAAAGTATAATCGTGTAATTTAATTAAAAATGGAAAGTGTTTAGCTTACTACTCACAAAAACATCATGAACCATATAAAGTAATGCGAAAAAGTAAGCTCTACAATAAGAGGTGGGAAAAGAAAAACCATAGTTTTTAAATTCGGAAGAGGCACAGATAAGAAGAGTATATTATTTCAGAATTCATCAAAGGAAACTGAAAACTAAACTGCGTATATTTACTGCATTGAAAAATGAATCAGCTACTGCAACAGTGGATATCTTCGTGATCTCTGCTTTGTAAAGTTATCAACCAGGGTGTTAAAATGTTTAACCACCTTTTCTGAGGCCATAAGTAGCAAGTCACTTAAGGAACCATTTCTCATTGGGGTTCTTAGATATACCTTGACTAAGTCTATCTATCTATCTATCTATAGCCCGACGCCCTAATCCCGCAAAGGGTGGCGGCAGACAAGACGCCTCCAAGTCACTCTGTCTCCCACCATTTGACTACCCTCCCCCCAACTCACCCCCCCCTCCCTCATATACCTCTCAACTCCATCCCTCCACCTCATCCTTGGTCTACCCCTCCCTCTCCCTCCCTCCACCTCACCTACATACACCCTCTTAGTCAGTTTTTCATTCTCCATTCTCTCCACATGTCCAAACCAACTCAGTGTATTTCTCCTAATCTTCTCAACCACATCCACATCTACCCCACAACGTTCCTTCACTTCTTCGTTCGTCAACCTGTCCCTCCACGTCACTCCACATGCTCCTCTCAAGTAACTCATTTCCACTGCTCTCACTCTTGACTTGTTCCCCTCTTGCAAGGTCCACGCCTCGCTTCCATACGTCAGGGTAGGGATCACAATACTATCATGCAGTGACTTCTTAACTTCCATACTCACCTCCCTATTTCTCATCACTGCTTTCAGTGTACCAACAACCTTCCTTCCCTGCTGTACCCTTTCACGTACTTCATCCCCCAAAGTTCCATCCTTACTCATCACACTACCCAAGTACTTGAATGCACTCACATTCTCCATATCCTCACCATCCAACCTCACTGCACACTCTGTGACTTCATTCCTCTCAAACACCATAACTTTACTTTTGTTTACATTAATTTTCAGCTTCCTCCTCCTACACACTGTCCCAAATTCATTCACCAGACCCTGCAACTCCCATTCATCTTCACTCAACAATACTGTATCATCAGCAAACAGCAACACCGGAAGCATCCAAATCTCACCCTCATTCATTAGGGCCAGCCCCACATCCACTGCCCTACCTTCCACCTCCTTTACAACCCCATCCATATATATATTAAACAGCCATGGAGACATCACACAACCCTGTTTCAGTCCCACATTGAGATCAAAGAACTCACTCAGCTCACCATCCACTCGCACCGTAGCCCTAGCTCCCTCGTACATACTCTTCACAGCACTCAACAATTTCCCCTCCACTCCATATATTCTTAATACCTTCCACATACCTTGCCTATCTATTCTGTCATAAGCTTTCTCCAAGTCCATGAAGGCAGCATACACTTTCCTTCCCTTCTCTAGATACTTCTCCACTAAACATCTTAGAACAAATATCTGATCTACACACCCTTTTCCCTTCCTAAATCCCCCTTGTTCTTCTCCAACTAGCTCCTCTGTCATATGCCTAACCCTATCAATGAGTACTCTACCATATATTTTACCAGTCACACTAAGAAGGCAAATACCCCTATGGTTACCACATACTTCTTTTTCCCCTTTTCCTTTGTACAGAGGAACAATTATACCTTATTTCCAGTCCTCTGGAACCTTTCCCTCTTCCCAAGCCAATCTACACAACTTCCATATCCACTCCACAACAATCTCACCCCCATACCTAAGCATTTCACCACACACTCCATCAATTCCTGGGGCCTTTCCCAGCTTAATCTTCTTCATCGCTTCCACTACTTCCGCCCTACTGATCTCTTCCTCCCTCCTCTCATCTCTTCTTCTCCCAGCCATTCCCCAACCACTTATACTCACACTGTCCTCACTCTCTACATTCAACAAATCCTCAAAGTGCTCCTTCTATCTCCTCAATTTCTCTCTCTTCTCCACCAACAATCTATTATTCCTATCTTTCACTCCCCTACTATTTCCCCTTTCACACTGCCTTACTTTCTTTACCTCCTTCCAAAACAATTTCTTACTCTCCCTCCATTTCACAGATTCCTCCCAAACTCTTCATCCACTTTCTTCTTACTCTCCTTCACCAGTCTCTTAATCTCCCTTTTCCTGCTCACATATACCTCTCTCTATCTCTCTCATCTTCTCCCCTACCTCTACTCGCCAACCATTCACCATATGCCTTCTTATTTTGTTCCACAGCTCGTTTCACCTCATCATTCCACCATGCTGTCCCTTGCACACCCTTGCATCTCCTCCTCACTCCACAAACCGCTTCACACGCTGCGCCTATCTCTTCCGTGAATATCTTACATACGTCTTCCACTCCTTCCATCTGCTCTAGCTCATGCCTTCCCAATCTTTCTTCCACTATGCTCTTATACTCTGCCATTTTCTCACTATCTTGCAATTTCTCCACTCTTCTCACAGGAGCTGCTTCCTCCTGTCTTCCCCTTCGTCTCCTCAACCACTTTCTTTGCAGCTCTACTTTGGCCATCACTAAGTGATGGTCCGAGACTCCATTCCCCCACCCTCTCCACACTCTTGCATCCAACACTTGTCTTCTCATTCGCTCATCCACACACACGTAGTCTATCATTGCCTTTTGTTCAACAAGTTCACCATCCATCCTCCTCATTACTCTCCATGTATACCGGTGGATCATCTTATGACGAAAGTAGGTGTTGGCTATTGCCAACCCCTTACAAGCACAGATGTCCACCAAAGCACTACCATTCCCATCTACTTCAGCTGGCACACCCCACTGACCAACCACTCCATCCACTCGTACATTCCCAACTTTGCCATTCATGTCTCCAATCAACAGCACTCTCTCGCTCCTCTCAAACTTGTCCATACATGCTTCTACTCTCGCCCAAAACTCATCTTTCACTCTTGCCACTCGATCCTCTGTTGGAGCATACACACATACGATCGCCCATGCTTGTATACCTATTTTCATCCTCACCCATACAATCCTTGCACCCACTGTTCCATACTCTCTTATATTCTCCTTCCACTTCTTGCTTATCATCAGACATACTCCCTCTCTTGCCTTCTCATTCTCACTGACTCCCGCACATATACCTACACCATATTCCCATTCTCTCACACTTTCACCTTACCATTTAGTTTCAGTCAATCCACATATATCCACTTTTGCATCCTCAAGCACCTGAACAATCTCTCTCTCTTTCACTTCATCGTTCACTCCTCTCACATTCCATGTTCCCACCCTAAGAATGTCCTTTGTCCGTTCCTTAGTCGTCAACGTATGGTCCGTCAGGGTCCGAGGCGCTTTATTCACTTTTTTAGTTACTTCTTTTTATGGGGTGGGGAACTAACCCACCACCAACCCTTTTAGTCGCCTCGTACGACAAGCAAGGATACTGGGGGAGTATTCTTGAAACCCCCCTTACTTGACTAAGTAATGTACTGAAAAAAAAAAAGTCATTAATTGCTTGCAGTAGTTACTGGAAGGGTGATAAGAATTTTGACAATTTTCACTTTTTCTGAGTACACACAATCTAATGGTTTGAGTTCATATAATTCAGACAGATTCTTTGGCTTGCCACTCTTACTTATAAAATGTCTTTGCAACAGATACTTGGGAAACTAGAAGAATTTCATGTATGTATATATCTTTGTAAGACTGTACTACACTAGAAAGCTTCTCATACTCTAGAAAGTCTCTGGAAGTCAAATCAAGTGCATTTATTGCTTCTACCAGGAGCATGTTTTGTGTGAAGTGAATATCAAGCTCTGAGAGAAATCTGTCTAATATATCAAAATATGTTCTTTTGATTTCAGTCTTTGGAGCACTACAAATATTCACCTCATTTCTCCCTAGAGCTGAATCAATTAAGAAGCTCTTTAGTCCTGATGATACCTTCTGAATTCTCTTAGGTCTGCTCAACTGATCTGAATTATTCAAGTTAGAATCACTCATATGTTGAAGCAAAATCTTAAACTTTGTCAAAAACAACAGAGAAAGCGTCGTCTCTTCTCAAGACCTGTAATTCTTTAATAGTTGATTGTATCAGAGAGCAAGCTTCAGATAGTTAGACTTCCTCTGTATGATGCTGATTTGACAAACTATTGGTAGCTCTAAGGACTTGTTCAATAATATGTAGATCCATTATGAACCAGAGAGACTCTAACTTTGTGTACAGTCCAATTGCTTCTGCTGCAGCTTCTGAATCAGAATCCTCTGAAACTGTATTAAGCAATGATAACAAACTTCCACTGCGAAGCTTAACCTTTGATACTGACTTATAATAGACCATTTAGTTATAGTAGGTTTTACTAGTGTCAAAACCTGAAGATCTTCTGTTTTCTGTGCCTCTGTGAAATGTTGGTTCCCTATGTTACTGTCAGTAACAAATGTGTACAGTGTGTTTATAACTGGAAAAAATGAAGAGAGGTCACTGGTATTCTTTATGCAGTCGCCCAGTACTAAATTCAGCCTGTGTGCATGGCAATGTCTGTATACTGCTTAGGGAATTTTATCCTGTAGTCCTTGCTTGAACCCCGCTAAAGCATCCTCTCATTACACTAGCACCATGATAACAATGATCCACACAGTTAGACCAAATGAAACCAGATCACTCTATCTCCTTATATATAAAATCAGCTAAACTTGCAGCATCAACCTTTTCCATGTGATAGGTTCCAATGACACGTTCCTTCACAATACCCTTACTAAAGTGTCGCAAGAACAGCCATCTCTTCCTTTTTTGACAAGTCTTTCTTTTCATCAACCATAACTGAAAAGTACTTGAACTCAGGTGCTTCAGCACAAACTGTGGCTTTCAACAACTGATATCAACTCATTCGGGTACAGAGAGGTTGTGTAATGACCATATCGTCTATCTGGATTTGTTTTAAAGAGGGATTTAATTCAACAATTAGGTAAAGAACTTCTAAAAAATTTCCTGAATTTAATGAATCACCACCCTCATTATGTCCACGAAAAGACAGTCCTTGCCTTCCCAGTAATGCAGTGACTTTTAAAAGTATCTATACATGTTCCCCCTTGTCGTCAATTTCTTGTTGCCTACCTGAAGATAGAGAAGATGCCACAGACTGAGTGGACCATGACTGAATATCCCTGAAATTTGACAGAGCTATCATACTATTAATGTGTCTTTCACTTGTCTGATACTGTCTGAGAAGCGTACTGATATCTTTCCATTTCCTTGTTCCAACATCAATAAACGCTCTCCTACCTAGTCCTTCCCCCTTACGAATAGTTGCTCCCGCAAAGTGCCTACATGGAGAGCAGAAACACGCATCTTGCGAGACCAAGTATTCTAACCAAGAAAAGATATCAGAATAGGGAATTATGAATTTCCTGTTATTCTGATTCCTTGAGTAGCTTGGCAGTTTTGATTGACTAGGATTAGCACAGAGTGACTTAGATATATGCTGGAGTTTGTGATGTAGATGGACTGTGTTTTGTATCTTTTTGATCTTGGTTCAGTGCAACAGTATGTGCTAATGTGACTTCTGGTTCATCAACGTGGATCAAATTTGGAGATGTTCTGTGATATCGTTTGTTGCGATTATAATATCGTCAAGATAAACAAATATTCCTTGTCCTAAAATTCTGGACAATATGTAATTCATAAGACGCTGGAATGTGCCCGGGGCTGTTCTGAGTCCCATGGGCATCCTTCTATACTGACAGTGTCCTCTATTTGTGGAAAAGACAGTGTATATACGTGACTCCTGTTCAACAGGAATTGATAATAACCACTTAGCAGATCGATCGTAGAAAATACATTATTTTCTGGTCCAATATTCTGTAGGATGTCGCTTATCAATAGCATGGGAAATTGGTCTGGGATTGTGTGATTGTTTAGTTTAGCGTAATGTACTACCGCACGCATTTCTCCATTTCGTTTAGGCCGAAGAATAATGGGGCATTCCACGGGGAGACTGATGGCTCAATGATTCCAAGTTCTAACATTTCATCGACATACTGCTTTGTGAGTGTACGCTGAGATTGTGGGATCCGGTAGGCCGGTAAAAAAAATGATGGTGTATCTTGGTGCACATTAATTTTCTGATTAATCAGGTTAGTACACTCTAATTGTTCTCCGGGTAATGGTACGGCGTCCCTGTGTCTCCAACAAGGTTAACAAATCATTTTCTTCATCAAATTCACCTGAGTGAATTAAAATCTCTTTTATGCTTTCTCTATCCGTAGATTTGATCTCACTTGTCACTCCAGTTACAACGATTTCCTTCACAGGGGCGGGACATTTTTCTGTATTTACTATGCAAGTCCCCTTTTTCAACTGAACTTCCCCATTCATGTGATTAACTATGAATATCTGAGTTTGCCATTCGTCGTTCATCTGACATAATGCGTTCTCTAATGACAATCCTTTTACTTTACATAATTCTTCTAAGACAAGAACAGTACTATTGCATAATTTGCTCTTTGTGGCAGGGGCGTCATTTCAATTTTCCTTGGGAAAGGCATAGGCTATTTAGGAGGCCCCCTTACTCACACTTCCCCACATGGGTGGGGTGGCGAGCGGGCATTTTGAAACCACATGCAAAGTTATATTTTGGGAATTAAAATAGTAAACAAATATATATAGTCTATGTAATTGTTTGTTAAACCAGTTACTTCATGACACACATAGTATTGGATATTCTATCATTGGCAGTATTTCTGTGTGAAGCTGAATATGTAATTTAAAGTTCATTTTAAAGTACACATCATTGCATTATATGCTAATGACCTTGGAAAACACACCAAATAGCATTTCAAATATTTGTATCGGTCAAAGCTTAAACTGACTTCATTCGTATAGCCTAATGAAAAGAAAATGAATATAAAATTGAGAGTGAAAAGTATAATCGTGTAATTTAATTAAAAATGGAAAGTGTTTAGCTTACTACTCACAAAAACATCATGAACCATATAAAGTAATGCGAAAAAGTAAGCTCTACAATAAGAGGTGGGAAAAGAAAAACCATAGTTTTTAAATTCGGAAGAGGCACAGATAAGAAGAGTATATTATTTCAGAATTCATCAAAAGAAACTGAAAACTAAACTGCGTATATTTACTGCATTGAAAAATGAATCAGCTACTGCAACAGTGGATATCTTCGTGATCTCTGCTTTGTAACGTTATCAACCAGGGTGTTAAAATGTTTAACCACCTTTTCTGAGGCCATAAGTAGCAAGTCACTTAAGCATCCATTTCTCATTGGGGTTCTTAGATATGTCTTGACTAAGTAATGTACTGAAAAAAAGGTCATTAATTGCCTGCAGTAGTTGCTGGAAGGGTGATAAGATTTTTGACAATTTTCACTTTTTCTGAGTGCACACAATCTAATGGTTTGAGTTCATATTATTCAGACAGTTTCTTTGGCTTGTCACTCTTACTTAGAAAATGTCTTTTTGCAACAGACACTTGGAAAACTAGAAGAATTTCATGTATGTATATATCTTTGTAAGACTGTACTACACTAGGAAGCTTCTCATACTCTAGAAAGTCTCTGGAAGTGAAATCAAGTGCATTCATTGCTTCTATCAGGAGCATGTTTTGTGTGAAGTGAATATCAAGCTCTGAGAAAATCTATCTAATATATCAAAATATGTTCTTTTGATTTCAGTCTTTGGAGCACTACAAATATTCACCTCATTTCTCCCTAGAGCTGAATCAGTTAAGAAGCTCTTTAGTCCTGATGATACCTTCTGAATTCTCTTAGGTCTGCTCAACTGATCTGAATTGTTCAAGTTAGAATCAGTCTCATATGCTGATGCAAAATCTTAAGTTTTGTCAAAAATATCAGAGAAAGCCTCGTCTGTTCTCAAGACCTGCAGTTCTTTAATAGTTGACTGTATCAGAGCGCAAGTTTCAGATAGTTAGACATCCTCTGTATGATGCTGATTTGACAAACTATTGGTAGCTCTAAGGACTTGTTCAATAATATGTAGATCCATTATGAACCAGAGAGATTCCATCTTTGTGTACAGTCCATTTGCTTCTGCTGCAGCTTCTGAATCAGAACCCTCTGAACCTGTATTAAACAATGATAACAAACTTCCACTGTGAAGCTTAACGTTTGATACTGACTTATAATAGACCATTTAGTTATAGTAGGTTTTTCTAGTGTCAAAACCTGAGGATCTTCCGCTTTCTGTGCCTCTGTGAAATGTTGGTTCCCTATGTTACTGTCAGTAACAAATGTGTACAGTGTGTTTATAACTGGAAAAAATGAAAAGAGGCCACTGGTATTCTTTATGCAGTCTCCCAGTACTAAATTCAGCCTGAGTGCATGGCAATGTCTGTATACTGCTTAGAGAATTTTATCCTGTAGTCTTGCTTGAACCCCGCTAAAGCATCCTCTCATTACACTAGCACCATCATAACACTGATCCACACAGTTAGACCAAATCAAACCACATTACTCTATCTCCTTATATATATAATCAGCTAAACTTACAGCATCAACTTTTCAGTGTGATAGGTTCCAATGACACATTCCCTCACACTACCCTCACTAAAGTGCCGCAAGAACAGCCATCTATTCCTTTTTTGACAAGTCTTTCTTTTCATCAAACATAACTGAAAAGTACTTGAACTCTGGTGCTTCAGCACAAACTGTGGCTTTCAAAAACTGATATCAACTCATTCGGGTACAGAGAGGTTGTGTAATGACCATATCGTCTATCTGAATTTTGTTTTAAAGAGGGATTTAATTCAACAATTAAGTAAAAATTTCTACAAAATTTCCTGAATTTAATGAATCACCACCCTCATTATGTACACGAAAAGACAGGTCTTGCCTTCCCAGTAATGCAGTGACTTTTAAAAGTAACTTTACATGTTCCTCATTGTCCTCAATTTCTTGTTCCCTAGCTGAAGATAGAGAAGATGCTACAGACTGAGTGGACCATGACTGAATATCCTTGAAATTTGACCAAGCTATCATACTATTAATGTGTCTTTCACTTGCCTGATACTGTTTGAGAAAGGTACTGATATCTTTCCATTTCCTTGTTCCAACATCAATAAACTGTCTCCTACCTAGTCCTTCCCCCTTACGAGCAGTTGCTTCCGCAAAGTGCCTACATGGAAAGCAGAAACACGCATCTTGCGAGACCAAGTATTCTAACCAAAAAAAGATATCAGAATAGGGAATTATGAATTTCCTGTTATTCTGATTCCTTGAGTAGCTTGGCAGTTTTGATTGACTAGGTTTATCATAGAGGGAGTTAGGTATATGCTGGAGTTTGTGATGTAGATGGACTGTGTTTTGTATCTTTTTGATCTTGGTTCAGTGCAACAGTATGTGCTAATTCCTCAACGGGAATCAAATTTGCAGATGTTCTGTGATATTGTTTGTTGCAAGTATAATATCGTAAAGATAAACAAATATTCCTTGTCCTAAAATTCTGGACAATATGTAATTCATAAGACGCTGGAATGTGCCCGGGGCTGTTCTGAGTCCCATGGGCATCCTTCTATACTGACAGTGTCCTCTATTTGTGGAAAAGGCAGTGTATTTACGTGACTCCTGTTTAACAGGAATTTGATAATAACCACTTAGCAGATCGATCGTGGAAAATACATTATTTTCTGGTCCAATATTCTGTAGGATGTCGCTTAGCAATAACATGGTAAATTGGTCTGGGATTGTGTGATTGTTTAGTTTACGGTAATCTACTACCGCACGCATTTCTCCATTTCGTTTGGGCACGAAGAATAATGGGGCTTTCCACGGGGAGGCTAATGGCTCAATGATTCCTAGTTCTAACATTTCATCGACATACTGGTTTGTGAGTGTACGCTGAGATTTTGGGATCTGGTAGGCCGGTACAAAAATTCGTGGTGTATCTTGGTGCACATTAATCTTCTGATTAATCAGGTTAGTACACCCTAATTGTTCTCCGGGTAATGGTACGGCGTCCCTGTGTGTTTCCAACAAGGTTAACAAATCATTTTCTTCATGAAATTCACCTGAGTGAATTAAAATCTCTCTAATGCTCTCTCTATCCGTACATTTGATCTCACTTGTCACTCCAGTTACAACGATTTCCTTCACAGGGGCGGGACATTTTTCAGTATTTACTATGCAAGTCCCCTTTTTCAATTCAACTTCCCCATTCATGTGATTAACTATGAATATCTGAGTTTGCCATTCGTCGTTCATCTGACATAATGCGTTCTCTACTGACAATCCTTTTACTTTACATAATTCTTCTAAGACAAGAACAGTACTATTGCATAATTTGCTCTATGTGGCAGGGGCGTCATTTCAATTATAATTGGGAAGGGCATGGGCTATTTAGGAGGCCCCCTTACTCACACCTCCCCACATGGGTGGGGTGGCGAGCGAGCATTTTGAAACCACAGGCAAAGCTATATTTAGGGAATTAAAATAGTAAACAAATATATATAGTCTATGTAATTGTTTGTTAAACCAGTTACTTCATGACACACATACTAATGGATATTCTATCATTGGCAGTATTTCTGTGTGAAGCTGAATATGTAATTTAAAGTTCATTTTATAGTACACATCATTGCATTATATGTTAATGACCTTGGAAAACACACCAAATAGCATTTCAAATATTTGTATCGGTGAAAGCTTAAACTGACTTCATTCGTATAGCCTATTGAAAAGAAAATGAATATAAAATTGAGAGTGAAAAGTGTAAACGTGTAATTTAATTAAAAATGGAAAGTGTTTAGCTTACTACTCACAAAAACATCATGAACCATATAAAGTAATGCGAAAAAGTAAGCTCTACACTAAGAGGTGGGAAAAGTAAAACCATAGTTTTTAAATTCGGAAGAGGCACAGATAAGAAGAGTATATTAATTTCAGAATTCATCAAAGGAAACTGAAAACTAAACTGCGTAATTTACTGCATTGAAAAATGAATAAATTACTGCAACAGTGGATATCTTCGTGATCTCTGCTTTGTAAAGTTATCAACCAGGGTGTTAAAATGTTTAACCACCTTTTCTGAGGCCATAAGTAGCAAGTCACTTAAGGAACCATTTCTCATTGGGGTTCTTAGATATACCTTGACTAAGTCTATCTATCTATCTATCTATAGCCCGACGCCCTAATCCCGCAAAGGGTGGCGGCAGACAAGACGCCTCCAAGTCACTCTGTCTCCCACCATTTGACTACCCTCCCCCCAACTCACCCCCCCCTCCCTCATATACCTCTCAACTCCATCCCTCCACCTCATCCTTGGTCTACCCCTCCCTCTCCCTCCCTCCACCTCACCTACATACACCCTCTTAGTCAGTTTTTCATTCTCCATTCTCTCCACATGTCCAAACCAACTCAGTGTATTTCTCCTAATCTTCTCAACCACATCCACATCTACCCCACAACGTTCCTTCACTTCTTCGTTCGTCAACCTGTCCCTCCACGTCACTCCACATGCTCCTCTCAAGTAACTCATTTCCACTGCTCTCACTCTTGACTTGTTCCCCTCTTGCAAGGTCCACGCCTCGCTTCCATACGTCAGGGTAGGGATCACAATACTATCATGCAGTGACTTCTTAACTTCCATACTCACCTCCCTATTTCTCATCACTGCTTTCAGTGTACCAACAACCTTCCTTCCCTGCTGTACCCTTTCACGTACTTCATCCCCCAAAGTTCCATCCTTACTCATCACACTACCCAAGTACTTGAATGCACTCACATTCTCCATATCCTCACCATCCAACCTCACTGCACACTCTGTGACTTCATTCCTCTCAAACACCATAACTTTACTTTTGTTTACATTAATTTTCAGCTTCCTCCTCCTACACACTGTCCCAAATTCATTCACCAGACCCTGCAACTCCCATTCATCTTCACTCAACAATACTGTATCATCAGCAAACAGCAACACCGGAAGCATCCAAATCTCACCCTCATTCATTAGGGCCAGCCCCACATCCACTGCCCTACCTTCCACCTCCTTTACAACCCCATCCATATATATATTAAACAGCCATGGAGACATCACACAACCCTGTTTCAGTCCCACATTGAGATCAAAGAACTCACTCAGCTCACCATCCACTCGCACCGTAGCCCTAGCTCCCTCGTACATACTCTTCACAGCACTCAACAATTTCCCCTCCACTCCATATATTCTTAATACCTTCCACATACCTTGCCTATCTATTCTGTCATAAGCTTTCTCCAAGTCCATGAAGGCAGCATACACTTTCCTTCCCTTCTCTAGATACTTCTCCACTAAACATCTTAGAACAAATATCTGATCTACACACCCTTTTCCCTTCCTAAATCCCCCTTGTTCTTCTCCAACTAGCTCCTCTGTCATATGCCTAACCCTATCAATGAGTACTCTACCATATATTTTACCAGTCACACTAAGAAGGCAAATACCCCTATGGTTACCACATACTTCTTTTTCCCCTTTTCCTTTGTACAGAGGAACAATTATACCTTATTTCCAGTCCTCTGGAACCTTTCCCTCTTCCCAAGCCAATCTACACAACTTCCATATCCACTCCACAACAATCTCACCCCCATACCTAAGCATTTCACCACACACTCCATCAATTCCTGGGGCCTTTCCCAGCTTAATCTTCTTCATCGCTTCCACTACTTCCGCCCTACTGATCTCTTCCTCCCTCCTCTCATCTCTTCTTCTCCCAGCCATTCCCCAACCACTTATACTCACACTGTCCTCACTCTCTACATTCAACAAATCCTCAAAGTGCTCCTTCTATCTCCTCAATTTCTCTCTCTTCTCCACCAACAATCTATTATTCCTATCTTTCACTCCCCTACTATTTCCCCTTTCACACTGCCTTACTTTCTTTACCTCCTTCCAAAACAATTTCTTACTCTCCCTCCATTTCACAGATTCCTCCCAAACTCTTCATCCACTTTCTTCTTACTCTCCTTCACCAGTCTCTTAATCTCCCTTTTCCTGCTCACATATACCTCTCTCTATCTCTCTCATCTTCTCCCCTACCTCTACTCGCCAACCATTCACCATATGCCTTCTTATTTTGTTCCACAGCTCGTTTCACCTCATCATTCCACCATGCTGTCCCTTGCACACCCTTGCATCTCCTCCTCACTCCACAAACCGCTTCACACGCTGCGCCTATCTCTTCCGTGAATATCTTACATACGTCTTCCACTCCTTCCATCTGCTCTAGCTCATGCCTTCCCAATCTTTCTTCCACTATGCTCTTATACTCTGCCATTTTCTCACTATCTTGCAATTTCTCCACTCTTCTCACAGGAGCTGCTTCCTCCTGTCTTCCCCTTCGTCTCCTCAACCACTTTCTTTGCAGCTCTACTTTGGCCATCACTAAGTGATGGTCCGAGACTCCATTCCCCCACCCTCTCCACACTCTTGCATCCAACACTTGTCTTCTCATTCGCTCATCCACACACACGTAGTCTATCATTGCCTTTTGTTCAACAAGTTCACCATCCATCCTCCTCATTACTCTCCATGTATACCGGTGGATCATCTTATGACGAAAGTAGGTGTTGGCTATTGCCAACCCCTTACAAGCACAGATGTCCACCAAAGCACTACCATTCCCATCTACTTCAGCTGGCACACCCCACTGACCAACCACTCCATCCACTCGTACATTCCCAACTTTGCCATTCATGTCTCCAATCAACAGCACTCTCTCGCTCCTCTCAAACTTGTCCATACATGCTTCTACTCTCGCCCAAAACTCATCTTTCACTCTTGCCACTCGATCCTCTGTTGGAGCATACACAAATACGATCGCCCATGCTTGTATACCTATTTTCATCCTCACCCATACAATCCTTGCACCCACTGTTCCATACTCTCTTATATTCTCCTTCCACTTCTTGCTTATCATCAGACATACTCCCTCTCTTGCCTTCTCATTCTCACTGACTCCCGCACATATACCTACACCATATTCCCATTCTCTCACCCTTTCACCTTACCATTTAGTTTCAGTCAATCCACATATATCCACTTTTGCATCCTCAAGCACCTGAACAATCTCTCTCTCTTTCACTTCATCGTTCACTCCTCTCACATTCCATGTTCCCACCCTAAGAATGTCCTTTGTCCGTTCCTTAGTCGTCAACGTATGGTCCGTCAGGGTCCGAGGCGCTTTATTCACTTTTTTAGTTAGTTCTTTTTATGGGGTGGGGAACTAACCCACCACCAACCCTTTTAGTCGCCTCGTACGACAAGCAAGGATACTGGGGGAGTATTCTTGAAACCCCCCTTACTTGACTAAGTAATGTACTGAAAAAAAAAAGTCATTAATTGCTTGCAGTAGTTACTGGAAGGGTGATAAGAATTTTGACAATTTTCACTTTTTCTGAGTACACACAATCTAATGGTTTGAGTTCATATAATTCAGACAGATTCTTTGGCTTGCCACTCTTACTTATAAAATGTCTTTGCAACAGATACTTGGGAAACTAGAAGAATTTCATGTATGTATATATCTTTGTAAGACTGTACTACACTAGAAAGCTTCTCATACTCTAGAAAGTCTCTGGAAGTCAAATCAAGTGCATTTATTGCTTCTACCAGGAGCATGTTTTGTGTGAAGTGAATATCAAGCTCTGAGAGAAATCTGTCTAATATATCAAAATATGTTCTTTTGATTTCAGTCTTTGGAGCACTACAAATATTCACCTCATTTCTCCCTAGAGCTGAATCAATTAAGAAGCTCTTTAGTCCTGATGATACCTTCTGAATTCTCTTAGGTCTGCTCAACTGATCTGAATTATTCAAGTTAGAATCACTCATATGTTGAAGCAAAATCTTAAACTTTGTCAAAAACAACAGAGAAAGCGTCGTCTCTTCTCAAGACCTGTAATTCTTTAATAGTTGATTGTATCAGAGAGCAAGCTTCAGATAGTTAGACTTCCTCTGTATGATGCTGATTTGACAAACTATTGGTAGCTCTAAGGACTTGTTCAATAATATGTAGATCCATTATGAACCAGAGAGACTCTAACTTTGTGTACAGTCCATTTGCTTCTGCTGCAGCTTCTGAATCAGAATCCTCTGAAACTGTATTAAGCAATGATAACAAACTTCCACTGCGAAGCTTAACCTTTGATACTGACTTATAATAGACCATTTAGTTATAGTAGGTTTTACTAGTGTCAAAACCTGAAGATCTTCTGTTTTCTGTGCCTCTGTGAAATGTTGGTTCCCTATGTTACTGTCAGTAACAAATGTGTACAGTGTGTTTATAACTGGAAAAAATGAAGAGAGGTCACTGGTATTCTTTATGCAGTCGCCCAGTACTAAATTCAGCCTGTGTGCATGGCAATGTCTGTATACTGCTTAGGGAATTTTATCCTGTAGTCCTTGCTTGAACCCCGCTAAAGCATCCTCTCATTACACTAGCACCATGATAACAATGATCCACACAGTTAGACCAAATCAAACCAGATCACTCTATCTCCTTATATATAAAATCAGCTAAACTTGCAGCATCAACCTTTTCCATGTGATAGGTTCCAATGACACGTTCCTTCACAATACCCTCACTAAAGTGTCGCAAGAACAGCCATCTCTTCCTTTTTTGACAAGTCTTTCTTTTCATCAACCATAACTGAAAAGTACTTGAACTCAGGTGCTTCAGCACAAACTGTGGCTTTCAACAACTGATATCAACTCATTCGGGTACAGAGAGGTTGTGTAATGACCATATCGTCTATCTGAATTTGTTTTAAAGAGGGATTTAATTCAACAATTTGGTAAAGAATTTCTACAAAATTTCCTGAATTTAATGAATCACCACCCTCATTATGTCCACGAAAAGACAGTCCTTGCCTTCCCAGTAATGCAGTGACTTTTAAAAGTATCTATACATGTTCCCCCTTGTCGTCAATTTCTTGTTGCCTACCTGAAGATAGAGAAGATGCCACAGACTGAGTGGACCATGACTGAATATCCCTGAAATTTGACAGAGCTATCATACTATTAATGTGTCTTTCACTTGTCTGATACTGTCTGAGAAGCGTACTGATATCTTTCCATTTCCTTGTTCCAACATCAATAAACGCTCTCCTACCTAGTCCTTCCCCCTTACGAACAGTTGCTCCCGCAAAGTGCCTACATGGAGAGCAGAAACACGCATCTTGCGAGACCAAGTATTCTAACCAAGAAAAGATATCAGAATAGGGAATTATGAATTTCCTGTTATTCTGATTCCTTGAGTAGCTTGGCAGTTTTGATTGACTAGGATTAGCACAGAGTGACTTAGATATATGCTGGAGTTTGTGATGTAGATGGACTGTGTTTTGTATCTTTTTGATCTTGGTTCAGTGCAACAGTATGTGCTAATGTGACTTCTGGTTCATCAACGTGGATCAAATTTGGAGATGTTCTGTGATATCGTTTGTTGCGATTATAATATCGTCAAGATAAACAAATATTCCTTGTCCTAAAATTCTGGACAATATGTAATTCATAAGACGCTGGAATGTGCCCGGGGCTGTTCTGAGTCCCATGGGCATCCTTCTATACTGACAGTGTCCTCTATTTGTGGAAAAGACAGTGTATATACGTGACTCCTGTTCAACAGGAATTGATAATAACCACTTAGCAGATCGATCGTAGAAAATACATTATTTTCTGGTCCAATATTCTGTAGGATGTCGCTTATCAATAGCATGGGAAATTGGTCTGGGATTGTGTGATTGTTTAGTTTAGCGTAATGTACTACCGCACGCATTTCTCCATTTCGTTTAGGCCGAAGAATAATGGGGCATTCCACGGGGAGACTGATGGCTCAATGATTCCAAGTTCTAACATTTCATCGACATACTGCTTTGTGAGTGTACGCTGAGATTGTGGGATCCGGTAGGCCGGTAAAAAAAATGATGGTGTATCTTGGTGCACATTAATTTTCTGATTAATCAGGTTAGTACACTCTAATTGTTCTCCGGGTAATGGTACGGCGTCCCTGTGTCTCCAACAAGGTTAACAAATCATTTTCTTCATCAAATTCACCTGAGTGAATTAAAATCTCTTTTATGCTTTCTCTATCCGTAGATTTGATCTCACTTGTCACTCCAGTTACAACGATTTCCTTCACAGGGGCGGGACATTTTTCAATATTAACTATGCAAGTCCTCTTTTTCAACTGAACTTCCCCATTCATGTGATTAATTATGAATATCTAAGTTTGCCATTCGTCGTTCATCTGACATAATGCGTTTTCTACTGACAATCCTTTTACTTTACATAATTCTTCTAAGACAAGAACAGTACTATTGTGTAATTTGCTCTTTGTGACAGGGGCGTCATTTCAATTATCATTGGGGAGGGCATAGGCTATTTAGGAGGCCCCTTTACTCACACCTCCCCACATGGGTGGGGTGGCAAGCGAGCATTTTGAAACCACATGCAAAGCTGTATTTAGGGAATTCAAACAGTAAACAAATATATATAGTCTATGTAATTGTTTGTTAAACCAGTTACTTCATGACATACATACTAATGGATATTCTATCATTGGCAGTATTTCTGTGTGAAGCTAAATATGTAATTTAAAGTTCATTTTATAGTACACATCATTGCATTATATGCTAATGATGTTAGAAAACAGACCAAATAGCATTTCAAATATTTGTATCGGTGAAAGCTTAAAGTGGTTTCATTCTAATAGCATAATGAAAAGAAAATGAATATAAAATTGAGAATGAAAAGTGTAAACTTGTAATTTAATTATAAATGGAAAGTGTTTAGCTTACTAGCCACAAAAATATCACGAACCATATTGAGTAATGCGAAAAAGTAAGCTCTATACAAAGTGGTGGGAAAAGTAAAACCATAGTTTTTAAATTCGGAAGTGGCACAGATAAGAAGAGTATATTAATTTCAGAATTCATCAAAGGAAACTGAAAACTAAACTGCGTATATTTACTGCATTGAAAAATGAATACACTACTGCAACAGTGGATATCTTCGTGATCTCTGCTTTGTAAAGTTATCATCCAGGGTGTTAAAATGTTTAACCACCTTTTATGAGGCCATAGGTAGAGTGTCACTTAAGCAACCGTTTCTCATTGGGGTTCTTAGATATGCCTTGACTAAGTAATGTACTAAAAAAAATGTCATTCATTGCCTGCAGTAGTTACTGGAAGGGTGATAATAATTTTGACAATTTTCACTTTTTCTGAGTGCACACAATCTAATGGTTTGAGTTCATATAATTCAAACAGATTCTTTGGCTTGCCACTCTTACTTAGAAAATGTCTTTTTGCGACAGATACTTGGGAAAGTAGAAGAATTTCATGTATGTATATATCTTTGTAAGACTGTACTACACTAGAAAGCTTCTCATACTCTAGAAAGTCTCTGGAAGTGAAATCAAGTGCATTTATTGCTTCTATCAGGAGCATGTTTTGTGTGAAGTGAATATCAAGCTCTGAGAGAAATCTGTCTAATATATCATAATATGTTCTTTTGATTTCAGTCTTTGGAGCACTACAAATATTCACCTCATTTCTCCCTAGAGCTGAATCAGTTAAGAAGCTCTTTAGTCCTGATGATACCTTCTGAATTCTCTTAGGTCTGCTCAACTGATCTGAATTGTTCAAGTTAGAATCACTCATACGTTGAAGCAAAATCTTAAGCTTTGTCAAAAACATCAGAGAGAGCCTCGTCTGTTCTCAAGACCCGCAATTCTTTGATAGTTGACTGTATCAGAGAACAAGCTTCAGATAGTTAGACTTCCTCTGTATGATGCTGATTTGACAAACTATTGGTAGCTTTAAGGGCTTGTTCAATAATATGTAGATCCATTATGAACCAGAGAGACTCTAACTTTGTGTACAGCCCATTTGCTTCTGCTGCAGCTTCTGAATCAGAATCCTCTGAAACTATATTAAGCAATGATAACAAACTTCCACTGCGAAGCTCAACCTTTGATACTGACTTATAATAGACCATTTAGTTATAGTAGGTTTTACTAGTGTCAAAACCTGAAGATCTTCTGTTTTCTGTGCCTCTGTGAAATGTTGGTTCCCTATGTTACTGTCAGTAACAAATGTGTACAGTGTGTTTATAACTGGAAAAAATGATGAGAGGCCACTGGTATTCTTTATGCAGTCGCCCAGTACTAAATTCAGCCTGTGTGCATGGCAATGTCTGTATACTGATTAGGGAATTTTATCCTGTAGTATTGCTTGAACCCCGCTAAAGCATCCTCTCATTACACTAGCACCATGATAACACTGATCCACACAGTTAGACCAAATCAAACCAGATTATTCTATCTCCTTATATATATAATCAGCTAAACTTGCAGCATCAACCTTTTCCATGTGATAGGTTCCAATGACACGTTCCTTCACAATACCCTCACTAAAGTTCCGCAAGAACAGCCATCTATTTCTTTTTTGACAAGTCTTTCTTTTCATCAGCCATAACTGAAAAGTACTTGAACTCAGGTGCTTCAGCACAAACTGTGGCTTTCAAGAACTGATATCAAGTCATTCGGGTACAGAGAGGTTGTGTAATGACCATATCATCTATCTGAAATTGTTTTAAAGAGGGATTTAATTCAACAATTAGATAAAGAATTTCTACAAAATTTCCTGAATTAAATGAATCACCACCCTCATTATGTCCACGAAAACACAGGCTTTGCCTTCCCAGTAATGCAGTGACTTTTAAAAGTAACTATACATGTTCCCCCTTGTCCTCAATTTCTTGTTGCCTACCTGAAGATAGAGAAGATGCCGCAGACTGAGTGGACCATGACTGAATATCCCTGAAATTTGACAGAGCTATCATACTACTAATGTGTCTTTCACTTGTCTGATAATGTCTGAGAAGCGTACTGATATCTTTCCATTTTCTTGTTCCAACATCAATAAACGCTTTCCTACCTAGTCCTTCCCCCTTACGAACAGTTCCTCCCACAAAGTGCCTACATGGAGAGCAGAAACACGCATCTTGCTAGACCAAGTATTCTAACCAAGAAAAGATATCAGAATAGGGAATTATGAATTTCCTGTTATTCTGATTGCTTGAGTAGCTTGGCAGTTTTGATTGACTAGGTTTAGCTCAGAGGGACTTAGATATATGCTGGAGTTTGTGATGTAGATGGACTGTGTTTTGTATATTTTTGATCTTGGTTCAGTGCAACAGTATGTGCTAATGTGACTTCTGGTTCATCAACGGGAATCAAATTTGGAGATGTTCTGTGATATCGTTTGTTGCGATTATAATATCGTCAAGATAAACAAATATTCCTTGTCCTAAAATTCTGGACAATATGTAATTCATAAGTCGCTGGAATGTGAAAGGGGCTGTTCTGAGTCCCATGGGCATCATTCTATACTGACAGTGTCCTGTATATGTGGAAAAGGCAGTGTATATACGTGACTCCTGTTCAACAGGAATTGATAATAACCACTTAGCAGATCGATCGTAGAAAATACATTATTTTCTGGTCCAATATTCTGTAGGATGTCGCTTATCAATAGCATGGGAAATTGTTCTGGGATTGTGTGATTGTTTAGTTTACCGTAATGTACTACCGCACGCATTTCTCTATTTCGTTTGGGCACGAAAAATAATGGGGCATTCCACGGGGAGACTGATGGCTCAATGATTCCAAGTTCTAACCTTTCATCGACATACTGCTTTGTGAGTGTACGCTGAGATTGTGGGATCCGGTAGGCCGGTAAAAAAATTGATGGTGTATCTTGGTGCACATTAATCTTCTGATTAATCAGGTTAGTGTACCCTAATTGTTCTCCGGGTAATGGTACGGCGTCCCTGTGTGTTTCCAACAAGGTTAACAAATCATTTTTTTCATCAAATTCACCTGAGTGAATTAAAATCTCTTTTATGCTTTCTCTATCCGTAGATTTGATCTCACTTGTCGCTCCAGTTACAACGATTTCCTTCACAGGGGCGGGACGTTTTTCAGTATTAACTATGCAGGTCCCCTTTTTCAACTGAACTTAACCATTCATGTGATTAATTATGAATATATAAGTTTGCCATTCGTCGTTCATCTGACATCATGCGTTTTCTACTGACAATCCTTTTACTTTACAAAATTCTTCTAAGACAAGAACAGTACTATTGTGTCATATGCTCTTTGTGACAGGGGCGTCATTTCAATTATCCTTGGGGACGGCATAGGCTATATAGGAGGCCCCTTTACTCACACCTCCCCACATGGGTGGGGTGGCGACCGAGCATTTTGAAACCACATGCAAAGCTGTATTTATGGAATTCAAACAGTAAACAATTATATATAGTCTCTGTAATTCTTTCTTAAACCAGTTACTTCATGACACTCATACTAATGGATATTCTATCATTGGCAGTATTTCTGTGTGAAGCTGAATATATAATTTAAAGTTCATTTTATAGTACACATCATTGCATTATATGCTAATGACCTTGGAAAACAGACCAAATAGCATTTCAAATACTTGTATTGGTGAAAGCTTAAAGTGACTTCATTCGTATAGCATAATGAAAAGAAAATGAATATAAAATTGAGAATGAAAAGTGTAAACTTGTAATTTAATTAAAAATGGAAAGTGTTTAGCTTACTAGCCACAAAAATATCACGAACCATATTGAGTAATGCGAAAAAGTAAGCTCTACACAAAGAGGTGGGAAAAGTAAAACCATAGTTTTTAAATTCGGAAGAGGCACAGATAAGAAGAGTATATTAATTTCAGAATTCATCAAAGGAAACTGAAAACTAAACTGCGTATATTTACTGCATTGAAAAATGAATAAACTACTGCAACAGTGGATATCTTCGTGATCTCTGCTTTGTAAAGTTATCATCCAGGGTGTTAAAATGTTTAACCACCTTTTCTGAGGCCATAGGTAGAGTGTCACTTAAGCAACCGTTTCTCATTGGGGTTCTTAGATATGCCTTGACTAAGTAATATACTAAAAAAAATGTCATTCATTGCCTGCAGTAGTTACTGGAAGGGTGATAATAATTTTGACAATTTTCACTTTTTCTGAGTGCACACAATCTAATGGTTTGAGTTCATATAATTCAAACAGATTCTTTGGCTTGCCACTCTTACTTTGAAAATGTCTTTTTGCGACAGATACTTGGGAAAGTAGAAGAATTTCATGTATGTATATATCTTTGTAAGACTGTACTACACTAGAAAGCTTCTCATACTCTAGAAAGTCTCTGGAAGTGAAATCAAGTGCATTTATTGCTTCTATCAGGAGCATGTTTTGTGTGAAGTGAATATCAAGCTCTGAGAGAAATCTGTCTAATATATCAAAATATGTTCTTTTGATTTCAGTCTTTGGAGCACTACAATTATTCACCTCATTTCTCCCTAGAGCTGAATCAGTTAAGAAGCTCTGTAGTCCTGATGATACCTTCTGAATTCTCTTAGGTCTGCTCAACTGATCTGAATTGTTCAAGTTAGAATCACTGATATGTTGAAGCAAAATCTTAAGTTTTGTCAAAAACATCAGAGAAAGCCTCGTCTGTTCTAAAGACCCGCAATTCTTTGATAGTTGATTGTATCAGAGAGCAAGCTTCAGATAGTTAGATTTCCTCTGTATGATGCTGATTTGACAAACTATTGGTAGCTTTAAGGGCTTGTTCAATAATATGTAGATCCATTATGAACGAGAGAGACTCTAACTTTGTGTACAGTCCATTTGCTTCTGCTGCAGCTTCTGAATCAGAATCCTGTGAAACTCTATTAAGCAATGATAACAAACTTCCACTGCGAAGCTTAACCTTTGATACTGACTTATAATAGACCATTTAGTTATAGTAGGTTTTACTAGTGTCAAAACCTGAAGATCTTCTGTTTTCTGTGCCTCTGTGAAATGTTGGTTCCCTATGTTACTGTCAGTAACAAATGTGTACAGTGTGTTTATAACTGGAAAAAATGATGAGAGGCCACTGGTATTCTTTATGCAGTCGCCCAGTACTAAATTCAGCCTGTGTGCATGGCAATGTCTGTATACTGATTAGGGAATTTTATCCTGTAGTATTGCTTGAACCCCGCTAAAGTATCCTGTCATTACACTAGCACCATGATAACACTGATCCCCACAGTTAGACCAAATCAAACCAGATTATTCTATCTCCTTATATATATAATCAGCTAAACTTGCAGCATCAACTTTTTCCTTGTGATAGGTTCCAATGCCACGTTCCTTCACATTACCCTCACTAAAGTTCCGCAAGAACAGCCATCTATTCCTTTTTTGACAAGTCTTTCTTTTCATCAACCATAAATGAAAAGTACTTGATCTCAGGTGCTTCAGCACAAACTGTGGCTTTCAAGAACTGATATCAACTCATTCGGGTACAGAGAGGTTGTGTAATGACCATATCGTCTATCTGAACTTGTTTTAAAGAGGGATTCAATTCAACAATTAGGTAAAGAATTTCTACAAAATTTCCTGAATTTAATGAATCACCACCCTCATTATGTCCACGAAAAGACAGGCCTTGCCTTCCCAGTAATGCAGTGACTTCTAAAAGTAACTATACATGTTCCCCCTTGTCCTCAATTTCTTGTTGCCTTCCTGAAGATAGAGAAGATGCTACAGACTGAGTGGACCATGACTGAATATCCCTGAAATTTGACAGAGCTATGATACTACTAATGTGTCTTTCACTTGTCTGATAATGTCTGAGTAGCGTACTGATATCTTTCCATTTTCTTGTTCCAACATCAATAAACGCTTTCCTACCTAGTCCTTCCCCCTTACGAACAGTTGCTCCCGCAAAGTGCCTACATGGAGAGCAGAAACACGCATCTTGCGTGAGAAAGTATTCTAACCAAGAAAAGATATCAGAATAGGGAATTATGAATTTCCTGTTATTCTGATTGCTTGAGTAGCTTGGCAGTTTTGATTGACTAGGTTTAGCACAGAGGGACTTAGATATATGCTGGAGTTTGTGATGTAGATGGACTGTGTTTTGTATATTTTTGATCTTGGTTCAGTGCAACAGTATGTGCTAATGTGACTTCTGGTTCATCAACGGGAATCAAATTTGGAGATGTTCTGTGATATCGTTTGTTGCGATTATAATATCGTCAAGATAAACAAATATTCCTTGTCCTAAAATTCTGGACAATATGTAATTCATAAGACGCTGGAATGTGCCAGGGGCTGTTCTGAGTCCCATGGGCATCCTTCTATACTGACAGTGTCCTGTATATGTGGAAAAGGCAGTGTATATACGTGACTCCTGTTCAACAGGAATTGATAATAACCACTTAGCAGATCGATCGTAGAAAATACATTATTTTCTGGTCCAATATTCTGTAGGATGTCGCTTATCAATAGCATGGGAAATTGTTCTGGGATTGTGTGATTGTTTAGTTTACTGTAATGTACTACCGCACGCATTTCTCTATTTCGTTTGGGCACGAAGAATAATGGGGCATTCCACGGGGAGACTGATGGCTCAATGATTCCAAGTTCTAACATTTCATCGACATACTGCTTTGTGAGTGTACGCTGAGATTGTGGGATCCGGTAGGCCGGTAAAAAAATTGATGGTGTATCTTGGTGCACATTAATCTTCTGATTAATCAGGTTAGTACACCCTAATTGTTCTCCGGATAATGGTACGGCGTCCCTGTGTGTTTCCAACAAGGTTAACAACTCATTTTCTTTATCAAATTCACCTGAGTGAATTAAAATCTCTCTAATGCTCTCTCTATCCGTACATTTGATCTCACTTGTCACTCCAGTTACAACGATTTCCTTCACAGGGGCGGGACATTTTTCAATATTAACTATGCAGGTCCCCTTTTTCAACTGAACTTAACCATTCATGTGATTAATTATGAATATATAAGTTTGCCATTCGTCGTTCATCTGACATCATGCGTTTTCTACTGACAATCCTTTTACTTTACAAAATTCTTCTAAGACAAGGACAGTACTATTGTGTAATTTGCTCTTTGTGACAGGGGCGTCATTTCAATTATCCTTGGGGAGGGCATAGGCTATTTAGGAGGCCCCTTTACTCACACCTCCCCACATGGGTGGGGTGGCGAGCGAGCATTTTGAAACCACATGCAAAGCTGTATTTATGGAATTCAAACAGTAAACAATTATATATAGTCTCTGTAATTTTTTGTTAAACCAGTTATTTCATGACACTCATACTAATGGATATTCTATCACTGGCAGTATTTCTGTGTGAAGCTGAATATATAATTTAAAGTTCATTTTATAGTACACATCATTGCATTATATGCTAATGACCTTGGAAAACAGACCAAATTGCATTTCAAATACTTGTATTAGTGAAAGCTTAAAGTGACTTCATTCTTATAGTATAATAAAAAGAAAATGAATATAAAATTGAGAATGAAAAGTGTAAACTTGTAATTTAATTAAAAATAGAAAGTGTTTAGCTTACTAGCCACAAAAATATCACGAACCATATTAAGTAATGCGAAAAAGTAAGCTCTACACAAAGAGGTGGGAAAAGTAAAACCATAGTTTTTAAATTCGGAAGTGGCACAGATAAGAAGAGTATATTAATTTCAGAATTCATCAAAGGAAACTGAAAACTAAACTGCGTATATTTACTGCATTGAAAAATGAATAAACTACTGCAACAGTGGATATCTTCGTGATCTCCGCTTTGTAAAGTTATCATCCAGGGTGTTAAAATGTTTAACCATCTTTTATGAGGCCATAGGTAGAGTGTCACTTAAGCAACCGTTTCTCATTGGGGTTCTTAGATATGCCTTGACTAAGTAATGTACTGAAAAAAAATGTCATTCATTGCCTGCAGTAGTTACTGGAAGGGTGATAATAATTTTGACAATTTTCACTTTTTCTGAGTGCACACAATCTAATGGTTTGAGTTCATATAATTCAAACAGATTCTTTGGCTTGCCACTCTTACTTTGAAAATGTCTTTTTGCGACAGATACTTGGGAAAGTAGAAGAATTTCATGTATGTATATATCTTTGTAAGACTGTACTACACTAGAAAGCTTCTCATACTCTAGAAAGTCTCTGGAAGTGAAATCAAGTGCATTTATTGCTTCTATCAGGAGCATGTTTTGTGTGAAGTGAATATCAAGCTCTGAGAGAAATCTGTCTAATATATCAAAATATGTTCTTTTGATTTCAGTCTTTGGAGCACTACAATTATTCACCTCATTTCTCCCTAGAGCTGAATCAGTTAAGAAGCTCTGTAGTCCTGATGATACCTTCTGAATTCTCTTAGGTCTGCTCAACTGATCTGAATTGTTTAAGTTAGAATCACTCATATGTTGAAGCAAAATCTTAAGCTTTGTCAAAAACATCAGAGAAAGCCTCGTCTGTTCTAAAGACCCGCAATTCTTTGATAGTTGATTGTATCAGAGAGCAAGCTTCAGATAGTTAGATTTCCTCTGTATGATGCTGATTTGACAAACTATTGGTAGCTTTAAGGGCTTGTTCAATAATATGTAGATTCATTATGAACGAGAGAGACTCTAACTTTGTGTGCAGTCCATTTGCTTCTGCTGCAGCTTCTGAATCAGAATCCTCTGAAACTCTATTAAGCAATGTTAACAAACTTCCACTGCGAAGCTTAACCTTTGATACTGACTTATAATAGACCATTTAGTTATAGTAGGTTTTACTAGTGTCAAAACCTGAAGATCTTCTGTTTTCTATGCCTCTGTGAAATGTTGGTTCCCTATGTTACTGTCAGTAACAAATGTGTACAGTGTGTTTATAACTGGAAAAAATGATGAGAGGCCACTGGTATTCTTTATGCAGTCGCCCAGTACTAAATTCAGCCTGTGTGCATGGCAATGTCTGGATACTGATTAGGGAATTTTATCCTGTAGTATTGCTTGAACCCCGCTAAAGCATCCTCTCATTACACTAGCACCATGATAACACTGATCCACACAGTTAGACCAAATCAAACTAGGTTATTCTATCTCCTTATATATATAATCTGCTAAACTTGCTGCATCAACCTTTTCCATGTGATAGGTTCCAATGACACGTTCCTTCACAATACCCTCACTAAAGTTCCGCAAGAACAGCCATCTATTCCTTTTTTGACAAGTCTTTCTTTTCATCAACCATAAATGAAAAGTACTTGATCTCAGGTGCTTCAGCACAAACTGTGGCTTTCAAGAACTGATATCAACTCATTCGGGTACAGAGAGGTTGTGTAATGACCATGTCGTCTATCTGAACTTGTTTTAAAGAGGGATTTAATTCAACAATTAGGTAAAGAATTTCTAAAAAATTTCCTGAATTTAATGAATCACCACCCTCATTATGTCCACGAAACGACAGGCCTTGCCTTCCCAGTAATGCAGTGACTTTTAAAAGTAACTATACATGTTCCCCCTTGTCCTCAATTTCTTGTTGCCTACCTGAAGATAGAGAAGATGCCACAGACTGAGTGGACCATGACTGAATATCCCTGAAATTTGACAGAGCTATCATAATACTAATGTGTCTTTCACTTGTCTGATAATGTCTGAGAAGCGTACTGATATCTTTCCATTTTCTTGTTCCAACATCAATAAACGCTTTCCTACCTAGTCCTTCCCCCTTACGAACAGTTGCTCCCGCAAAGTGCCTACATGGAAAGCAGAAACACGCATCTTGCGTGACCAAGTATTCTAACCAAGAAAAGATATCAGAATAGGGAATTATGAATTTCCTGTTATTCTGATTGCTTCAGTAGCTTGGCAGTTTTGATTGACTAGGTTTAGCATAGAGGGACTTAGATATATGCTGGAGTTTGTGATGTAGATAGAGTATGTTTTGTATATATTTGATCTTGGTTCAGTGCAACAGTATGTGCTAATGTGACTTCTGGTTCATGAACGGGAATCAAATTTGGAGATGTTCTGTGATATTGTTTATTGCGATTATAATATCGTCAAAATAAACAAATGTTCCTTGTCCTAAAATTCTGGACAATATGTAATTCATAAGACGCTGGAATGTGCCAGGGGCTGTTCTGAGTCCCATGGGCATCCTTCTATACTGACAGTGTCCTGTATTTGTGGAAAATGCAGTGTATATACGTGACTCCTGTTCAACAGGAATTTGATAATAACCACTTAGCAGATCGATCGTAGAAAATACATTATTTTCTGGTCCAATATTCTGTAGGATGTCGCTTATCAATAGCATGGGAAATTGGTCTTGGATTGTGTGATTGTTTAGTTTACCGTAATGTACTACCGCACGCATTTCTCTATTTCGTTTGGGCACGAAGTATAATGGGGCATTCCACGGGGAGACTGATGGCTCAATGATTCCAAGTTCTAACATTTCATCGACATACTGCTTTGTGAGTGTATGCTGAGATTGTGGGATCCGGTAGGCCGGTAAAAAAATTGATGGTGTATCTTGGTGCACATTAATCTTCTGATTAATCAGGTTAGTGTACCCTAATTGTTCTCCGGGTAATGGTGCGGCGTCCTTGTGTGTTTCCAACAAGGTTAACAAATCATTTTCTTCATCAAATTCACCTGAGTGAATTAAAATCTCTTTTATGCTTTCTCTATCCGTAGATTTGATCTCACTTGTCACTCCAGTTACAACGATTTCCTTCACAGGGGCGGGACATTTTTCAATATTAACTATGTAAGTCCCCTTTGTCAACTGAACTTCCCCATTCATGTGATTAATTAAGAATATATAAGTTTGCCATTCATCGTTGATCTGACATCATGCGTTTTCTACTGACAATCCTTTTACTTTACAAATTCTTCTAAGACAAGGACAGCACTATTATGTAATTTGCTCTTTGTGACAGGGGCGTCATTTCAATTATCCTAGGGGAGGGCATAGGCTATTTAGGAGGCCCCTTTACTCACACCTCCCCACATGGGTGGGGTGGCGACCGAGCATTTTGAAACCACATGCAAAGCTGTATTTATGAATTCAAACAGTAAACAATTATATATAGTCTCTGTAATTGTTTGATAAACCAGTTACTTCATGACACTCATACTAATGGATATTCTATCATTGGCAGTAATTCTGTGTGAAGCTGAATATATAATTTAAAGTTCATTTTATAGTACACATCATTGCATTATATGCTAATGACCTTGGAAAACAGACCAAATAGCATTTCAAATACTTGTATCAGTGAAAGTTTAAAGTGACTTCATTCTTATAGCATAATGAAAAGAAAATGAATATAAAATTGAGAATGAAAAGTGTAAACTTGTAATTTAATTAAAAATGGAAAGTATTTAGCTTACTAGCCACAAAAATATCACGAACCATATTAAGTAATGCGAAAAAGTAAGCTCTACACAAAGAGGTGGGAAAAGTAAAACCATAGTTTTTAAATTCGGAAGTGGCACAGATAAGAAGAGTATATTAATTTCAGAATTCATCAAAGGAAACTGAAAACTAAACTGCGTATATTTACTGCATTGAAAAATGAATAAACTACTGCAACAGTGGATATCTTCGTGATCTCTGCCTTGTAAAGTTATCATCCAGGGTGTTAAAATGTTTAACCACCTTTTATGAGGCCATAGGTAGAGTGTCACTTAAGCAACCGTTTCTCATTGGGGCTCTTAGATATGCCTTGACTAAGTAACGTACTGAAAAAAATGTCATTCGTTGCCTGCAGTAGTTACTGGAAGGGTGATAAGAATGTTGACAATTTTCACTTTTTCTGAGTACACACAATCTAATGGTTTCAGTTCATATAATTCAAATAGATTCTTTGGCTTGCCACTCTTACTCAGAAAATGTCTTTTTGCAACAGATACTTGGGAAACTAGAAGAATTTCATGTATGTTTATATCTTTGTAAGACTGTACTACACTAGAAAGCTTCTCATACTCTAGAAAGCCTCTGGAAGTGAAATCAAGTGCATTCATTGCTTCTATCAGAAGCATTTTTTGTGTGAAGTGAATATCAAGCTCTGAAAGAAATCTGTCTAATATATCAAATTATGTTTTTTTGATTTCAGATTTGGAGCACTAAAAATATTCACCTCATTTCTCCCAAGAGCTGAATCAGTTAAGAAGCTCTTTAGTCCTGATGATACCTTCTGAATTCTCTTAGGTCTGCTCAACTGATCTGAATTGTTCAAGTTAGAATCAGTCTCATATATTGAAGCAAAATCTTAAGTTTTGTCAAAAACATCAGAGAAAGCCTCGTTCGTTCTGAAGAGCTGCAGTTCCTTAATAGTTGACTGTATCAGAGAGCAAGCTTCAGATAGTTAGACTTCCTCTGTATGGTGCTGATTTGACAAACTATTGGTAGCTTTAAGGACTTGTTCAGTAATATGTAGATCCCTTATGAACCAGAGAGATTCTAACTTTGTGTACAGTCCATTTGCTTCTGCTGCAGCTTCTGAATCAGAACCCTCTGAAACTGTATTAAGCAATGATAGCAAACTTTTACTGCGAAGCTTAACCTTTGATACTGACTTATAATAGACCATTCAGTTAAAGAAGGTTTTTCTAGTGTCAAAACCTGAAGATCTTCTGCTTTCTGTGCCTCTGTGAAATGTTGGTTCCCTATGTTACTGTCAGTAACAAATGTGTACAGTGTGTTTATAACTGGAAAAAATGAAGAGGGGCCACTGTTATTCTTTTTGCAGTCGCCCAGTACTAAATTAAGCCTGGGTGCATGACAATGTCTGTATACTGCTCAGGGAATTTTATCCTGTAGTCTTCATTGAACCCCGCTAAAGCATCCTCTCATTACACTGGCACCATCATGACAATGATCCACACAGTTAGACCAAATCAAACCAGATTACTCTCTCTCCTTATATATAAAATCAGCTAAACTTCCAGCATCAATCTTTTCCATGTGATAGGATCCAATGACACGTTCCTTCACAATACCCTCACTAAAGTCCCGCAAGAACAGCCATCTATTCCTTTTTTGACAAGTCTTTCTTTTCATCAGCCATAACTGAAAAGTTCTTGAACTCTGGTGCTTCTGCACAAACTGTGGCTTCCAACAACTGATATCAACTCATTCGGGTACAGAGAGGATGTATAATGGCTATCGTCTATCTGAATTTTGTTTTAAAGAGGGATTTAATTGAACTATTAGGCAAAGAATTTCTACAAAATTTCCTGAATTTAATAAATCACCACCATCATTAGGTCCACGAAAAGACAGTCCTTGCCTTCCCAGTAATGCAGTGACTTTTAAAAGTAACTATACATGTTCCCCCTTGGCCTCAATTTCTTGTTGCCTACCTGAAGATAGAGAAGATGCTACAGACTGAGTGGACCATTACTGAATATCCTTGAAATTTGACAGAGCTATCATACTACTAATGTGTCTTTCACTTGTCTGATACTGTATGAGAAGCGTACTGATATCTTTCCATTTCCTTGTTCCAAAATCAATAAACGCTCTCCTACCTAGTCCTTCCCCCTTACGAACAGTTGCTCCCGCAAAGTGCCTACATGGAAAGCAGAAACACGCATCTTGCGAGAGCAAGTATTCTAATCAAGAAAAGATATCAGAGTAGGAAATTATGAATTTCCTGTTATTCTGATTGCTTGAGTAGCTTGGCAGTTTTGATTGACTAGGTTTAGCACAGAGGGACTTAGATATATGCTGGAGTTTGTGATGTAGATGGACTGTGTTTTGTATATTTTTGATCTTGGTTCAGTGCAACAGTATGTGCTAATGTGACTTCTGGTTCATCAACGGGAATCAAATTTGGAGATGTTCTGTGATATCGTTTGTTGCGATTATAATATCGTCAAGATAAACAAATATTCCTTGTCCCAAAAATCTGGACAATATGTAATTCATAAGACGCTGGAATGTGCCCGGGGCTGTTCTGAGTCCCATGGGCATCCTTCTATACTGACAGTGTCCTCTATTTGTGGAAAAGGCAGTGTATATACGTGACTCCTGTTCAACAGGAATTGATAATAACCACTTAGCAGATCGATCGTGGAAAATACATTATTTTCTGGTCCAATATTATGTGGGATGTCGCTTAGCAATAGCATGGGAAATTGTTCTGGGATTGTGTCATTGTTTAGTTTACGGTAATCTACTACCGCACGCATTTCTCCATTTCGCATGGGCACGAAGAATAATGGGGCATTCCACGGGGAGACTGATGGCTCAATGATTCCAAGTTCTAACATATCATCGACATACTGGTTTGTGAGTGTACGCTGAGATTGTGGGATCCGGTAGGCCGGTACAAGAACTGGTGGTGTATCTGGGTGCACATTAATCTTGTGATTAATCAGGTTAGTACACCCTAATTCTTCTCCGGGTAATGGTATGACGTCCCTGTGTGTTTCCAACAAGGTTAACAAATCATTTTCTTCATCAAATTCAATTGAGTGAATTAAAATCTCTTTTATGCTTTCTCTATCCCTAGATTTGATCTCACTTGTCACTCCAGTTACAACGATTTCCTTCACAGGGGCGAGACATTTTTCAATATTAACTATACAAGTCCCCTTTTTCAACTGAACTTCCCCATTCATGTGATTAATTATGAATATCTAAGTTTGCCATTCGTCGTTCATCTGACATAATGCGTTTTCTACTGACACTCCTTTTACTTTACATAATTCTTCTAAGACAAGAACAGTACTATTGCGTAATTTGCACTTTGTGGCAGGGGCGTCATTTCAATTTTCCTTGGGGAGGGCATAGGCTATTTAGGAGGCCCCCTTACTCACATCTCCCCACATGGGTGGGGTTGCGAGCGAGCATTTTGAAACCACATGCAAAGCTATATTTAGGGAATAAAAACAGTAAACATATATGTATAGTCTTTGTAATTGTTTGTTAAACCAGTTACTTCATGACACACATACTAATGGATATTCTATCATTGGCAGTATTTCTGTGTGAAGCGGAATATGTAATTTAAAGTTCATTTTATAGTACACATCATTGCATTATACGCTAATGACCTTGGAAAACAGACCAAATAGCATTTCAAATATTTGTATCGGTGAAAGCTTAAAATGACTTAATTGGATAGCCTAATGAAAAGAAAATGAATATAAAATTGAGAATGAAAAGTGTAAACTTGTAATTTAATTAAAAATGGAAAGTGTTTAGCTTACTAGTCACAAAAACATCATGAACCAGATAAAATAATGCGAAAAAGTAAGCTCTACACTAAAAGGTGGGAAAAGTAAAACCAAAGTTTCTAAATTTGGAAGAGGCATACATAAGAAGAGTATATGAATTACAGAATTCATCAAAAGAAACTGAAAACTAAACTGCGTATATTTACTGCATTGAAAAATGAATAAGCTACTGCAACAGTGGATATCTTCATGATCTCTGCTTTGTAAAGTTATCAACCAGGGTGTTAATATGTTTAACCATCTTTTCTGAGGCCATAAGTTGCAAGTCACTTAAGCAACCATTTCTCATTGGGGTTCTTAGATATACCTTGACTAAGTAATGTAATGAAAAAAAAAAGTCATTAATTGTTTGCAGTAGTTACTGGAAGGGTGATAAGAATGTTGACAATTTTCACTTTTTCTGACTACACACAATCCAGTGGTTTGAGTTCATATAATTCAAACAGATTCTTTGGCTTGCCACTCTTACTTAGAAAATGTCTTTTTGCAACAGATACTTAAGAAACTAGAAGAATTTCATGTATGTATATATCTTTGTAAGACTGTACTACACTAGAAAGCTTCTCATACTCTAGAAAGTCTCTGGAAGTGAAATCAAGGGCATTCATTGCTTCTATCAGGAGCATGTTTTGTGTGAAGTGAATATTAAGCTCTGAGAGAAATCTGTCTAATATATCAAAATATGTTCTTTTGATTTCAGTTTTTGGAGCACTACAAATATTCAAATCATTTCTCCCTAGAGCTGAATCAGTTAAGAAGCTCTTTAGTCCTGATGATACCTTTTGAATTCTCTTAGGTCTGCTCAACTGATCTGAATTGTTCAAGTTAGAATCAGTCTCATATGTTGAAGCAAAATCTTAAGCTTTGTCTAAAACATCAGAGAAAGCCTCGTCTATTCTCAAGACCTGCAATTCTTTAATAGTTGACTGTATCAGAGAACAAGCTTCAGATAGACTTCCCCTGTATCATGCTGATTTGACAAACTATTGGTAGCTTTAAGGACTTGTTCAATAATATGTAGATCCATTATGAACCAGGAGACTCTAACTTTGTGTACAGTCCATTTGCTTCTGCTGGAGCTTCTGAATCAGAATCCTCTGCAACTGCATTAAGCATTGACAACAAACTTCCACTGCGAACCTTAACCTTTGATACTGACTTATAATGGACTATTTAGTTATAGTAGGTATATGTAGTGTCAAAACCTGAAGATCTTCTGCTTTCTGTGCCTCTGTGAAATGTTGGTTCCCTATGTTACTGTCAGCAACAAATGTGTACAGTGTGTTTATAACTGGAAAAAATAAAGAGAGGTCACTGGTATTCTTTATGCAGTCGCCCAGTACTAAATTCAGCCTGTGTGCATGGCAATGTCTGTATACTGATTAGGGAATTTTATCCTGTAGTCTTGCTTGAACCCCGCTAAAGCATCCTCTCATTACACTAGCACCATGATTACACTGATCCACAGAGTTAGACCAAATCAAACCAGATTACTCTATCTCATTATATATAAAATCAGCTAAATTTGCAGCACCAACCATTTCCATGTGATAGGTTCCAATTACACGTTCCTTCACAATACCCTTAGTAAAGTGCCGCAAGAACAGCCATCTAATCCTTTTTTGACAAGTCTTTCTTTTCATCAACCATAACTGAAAAGTACTTGAACTCTGGTGCTGCACCACAAACTGTGGCTTTCAACAACTGATTTCAACTCATTCGGGTAAAGAGAGGTTGTGTAATGGCCATATCGTCTATCTGAATTTGTTTTAAAGAGGGATTTAATTCAACAATTAGGTAAAGAATTTCTACAAAATTTCCTGAATTTAATGAATCACCACTCTCATTATGTCCACGAAAAGACAGGCCTTGCCTTCCCAGTAAAGCAGTGAATTTTAAAAGTAACTTTACATGTTCCCCCTTGTCCTCAATTTCTTGTTGCCTACCTGAAGACAGAGAAGATGCTACAGACTGAGTGGACCTTGACTGAATATCCTTGAAATTTGCCCAAGCTATCATACTATTAATGTGTCTTTCACTTGTCTGATACTGTATGAGAAGCGTACTGATATCTTTCCATTTCCTTGTTCCAACATCAATAAACGCTCTCCTACCTAGTCCTTCCCCCTTACGAACAGTTGCTCCCGCAAAGTGCCTACATGGAAAGCAGAAACACGCATCTTGCGAGACCAAGTATTCTAACCAAGAAAAGATATCAGAATAGGAAATTATGAATTTCCTGTTATTCTGATTGCTTGAGTAGCTTGGCAATTTTGACTGACTAGGTTTATCATAGAGGGACTTAGATATATGCTGGAGTTTGTGATGTAGATGGACTGTCTTTTGTATCTTTTTGATCTTGGTTCAGTGCAACAGTATGTGCTAATGTGACTTGTGGTTCATCAACGGTAATCAAATTTGGAGATGTTCTGTGATATCGTTTGTTGGCATTATAATATCGTCAAGATAAACAAATATTCCTTGTCCTAAAATTCTGTACAATATGTAATTCATAAGACAATGGAATGTGCCTGGGGCTGTTCTGGGTCCCATGAGCATCGTTCTGTACTGACAGTGTCCTCTATTTTTGGAAAAGGCAGTGTATATACGTGACTCCTGTTCAACAGGAATTTGATAATAACCACTTAGCAGATCGATCGTGGAAAATACATTATTTTCTGGTCCAATATTCTGTAGGATGTCGCTTATCAATAGCATGGGAAATTGGTCTGGGATTGTGTGATTGTTATTTTACCGTAATGTACTACCGCACACATTTCTCCATTTCGTTTGGGCACAAAGAATAATGGGGCATTCCACGGGGAGACTGATGGCTCAATGATTCCAAGTTTTAACATTTCATCGACATACTGGTTTGTGAGTGTACGCTGAGATTGTGGGATCCGGTAGGCCGGTACAAAAATTGGTGGTGTATCTTGGTGCACATTAATCTTCTGATTAATCAGGTTAGTACACCCTCATTCTTCTCCGGGTAATGGTACGGCGCCCCTGTGTGTTTCCAACTAGGTTAACAAATCATTTTCTTCATCAAATTCACCTGAATGAATTTAAATCTCTTTTATGCTTTCTCTATCCGTAGATTTGCTCTCACTTGTCACTCCAGTTACAACGATTTCCTTGACAAGGGCGGGACATTTTTCAATCTTAACAATGGAAGTCCCCTTTTTCAACTAAACTTCCAAATTCATGTTAATAATTATGAATATCTGAGTTTGCCATTCGTCGTTCATTTGACATACTGCGGTTTCTACTGACAAATCCTTTAATTTACATAATTCTTCTAAAACAAGAATAGTACTATTCCATAATTTGTTCTTTATGTATGGGCCGTTATTTCAATTTTCCTTGGGGGGGGCATAGGCTATTTAGGAGACCCCTTTACTCACACCTCCCCACATGTGTGGGGTGGCGAGCGAGCATTTTCAAACAATATGCAAAGCTATGCTTAGGGAATTAAAGCAGTAAAAAAATATATATACTCTATGTAATTGTTTGTTAAACCAGTTACTTCATGACACACATACAAATGGATATTCTATCATTGGCAGTATTTCTGTGTGAAGCTGAATATGTAATATAAAGTTCATTTTATAGTACACATCATTGCATTATACCCTAATGATCTTGGAAAACAGACCAAATAGCATTTCAAATATTTGTATCGGTGAAAGCTTAAACTGACTTCATTCTTATAGCCTAATGAAAAGAAAATGAATATAAAATTGAGAATGAAAAGTGTAAACTTGTAATTTAATTAAAAATGGAAAGTGTTTAGCTGACTAACCACAAAAATATCATGAACCATGTAAAGTAATGCGAAAAAGTAAGCTCTACACTAAGAGGTGGGAAAAGTAAAACCATAGTTTTTAAATTTGGAAGAGGCACAGATAAGAAGAGTATATGAATTTCAGAATTCATCAAAGGAAACTGAAATCTAAACTACTTATATTTACTACATTGAAAAATGAATAAACTACTGCAACAGTGGATATCTTCGTGATCTCTGCTTTGTAAAGTTAATATCCAGGGTGTTAAAATGTATAACCACCTTTTCTGAGGCCATATATAAGTAGCAAGTCAGTTAAGGAACCATTTCTCATTTGAGTTCTTAGATATGTCTTGACTAAGTTTATCTATCTATGTACCTAGGCTGCTTCCCCCAGTACTGAAAAAAAAAAAAGTCATTCATTGCCTGCAGTAGTTACTGGAAGGGTGCTAAGAATGTTGACAATTTTCACTTTTTCTAAGTACACACATTCTAATGGTTTGAGTTCATATAATTCAAACAGATTCTTTGGCTTGCCACTCTTACTTAGAAAATGTCTTTTTGCAACAGATACTTCGGAAACTAGAAGAATTTCATGTATGTATATATCTTTATAAGACTGTACTACACTAGAAAGCTTCTCATACTCTAGAAAATCTCTGGAAGTGAAATGAAGTGCATTTATTGATTCTATCAGGAGCATGTTTTGTGTGAAGTGAATAACAAGCTCTGAAAGAAATCTGTCTAATATATCAAAATATGTTCTTTTGATTTCAGTTTTTGGAGCACTACAAATATTCACCTCATTTCTCCCTAGAGCTGAATCAGTTAAGAAGCTCTTTAGTCCTGATGATACCTTCTGAATTCTCTTAGGTCTGCTCAACTGATCTGAATTGTTTAAGTTAGAATCAATCTCATACGTTGAAGCAAAATCTTAAGCTTTCTCAAAAACATCAGAGAAAGCCTCGTCCGTTCTCAAGACCTGCAATTCTTTAATAATTGACTGTATCAGAGAGCAAACTTCAGATAGTTAGACTTCCTCTGTATGATGCTGATTTGCCAAACTATTGGTAGCTCTAAGGACTTGTTGAATAAAATGTAGATCCATAATGAACCAGAGAGACTCTAACTTTGTGTACAGTCCATTTGCTTCTGCTGCAGCTTCTGAATCAGAACCCTGTGAAACTGTAATAAGCAATGATAGCAAACTTCCACTGCGAAGCTTAACCTTTGATACTGACTTATAATAGACCATTCAGTTATAGTAGGTTTTTCTAGTGTCAAAACCTGAAGATCTTCTGCTTTCTGTGCCTCTGTGAAATGTTAGTTCCCTATGTTACTGTCAGTAACAAATGTGTACAGTGTGTTTATAACTGGAAAAAATGAAAAGAGGCCACTGGTATTCTTTATGCAGTCGTCCAGTACTAAATTCAGCCTTTGTGCATGGCAATGTCTGTATACTGATTAGGGAATTTTTCCCTGTGGTCTTGCTTGAACCCCGCTAAAGCATCCTCTCATTACACTAGCACCATCATAACACTGATCCACACAATTAGACTAATCAAACCAGATTATTCTATCTCCTTATATATAAAATCAGCTAAACTTGCAACATCAACCTTTTCCATGTGATAGGTTCCAATGACACGTTCCTTCACAATACCCTCACTGAAGTGCCGCTAGAACAACCATCTATTCCTTTTTTGACAAGTCTTTCTTTTCATCAACCATAACTGAAAAGTACTTGAATTCTGGTGCTTCAGCACAAACTGTGGCTTCCAACAACTTATATTAACTCATTCGGGTACAGAGGGGTTGTGTAATGGCCATATCGTCTATCTGAATATTTTTTTAAAGAGAGATTTAATTCAATAGTTAGGTAAACAACTTCTACAAAATTTCCTAAATTTAATGAATCACCACCCTCATTATGTCCACGAAAAGGCTGGCCTTGTCTTCCCAGTAATGCAGTGACTTTTAAAAGTAACTTCACATGTTCCCCCTTGTCCTCAATTTCTTGTTGCCTAGCTGAAGATAGAGAAGATCCTACAGACTGAGTGGACCATGAGTGAATATCCTTGAAATTTGACCAAGCTATCATACTATTAATGTGTCGTTCACTTGTGTGATACTGCTTCAGAAGCGTACTGATATCTTTCCATTTCCTTGTTCCAACATCAATAAACGGTCTCCTACCTAGTCCTTCCCCCTTACAAACAATTGCTCCCGCAAAGTGCCTACATGGAAAGCAGAAACACGCATCTTGCGAGACCAAGTTTTCTAACCAAGAAAAGATATCAGAATAGGAAATTATGAATTTCCTGTTATTCTGATTGCTTGCGTAGCTTGGCAGTTTTGACTGACTAGGTTTATCATAGAGGGACTTAGATATATGCTGGAGTTTGTGATGTAGATGGACTGTGTTTTGTATCTTTTTGATCTTGGTTCAGTGCAACAGTATGTGCTAATGTGACTTCTGGTTCGTTAACAGGAATCAAATTTGGAGATGTTCTGTGATATCGTTTGTTGCGATTATAATATAGTCAAGATAAACAAATATTCCTTGTCCTAAAATCTGAATATGTAATTCAAAAGACGCTGGAATGTGCCCGGGGCTTTTCTGAGTCACTTGGGCGTCCTTCTATACTGACAGTGTCCTCTATATGTGGAAAAGGCAGTGTATTTACGAGACTCCTGTTCAACAGGAATTTGATAATAACCACTTAGCAGATCGATCGTGGAAAATACATTATTTTTTGGTCCAATATTCTGAAGGATGTCGTTTAGCAATAACATGGGAAATTGGTTTGGGATTGTGTGATTGTTTAGTTTACGGTAATCTACTTCCGCAAGCATTTCTCCATTTTGTTTGGGCACGAAGAATAATAGGGCATTCCATGGGGAGACTGATGGCTCAATAATTCCAAGTTCTAACATTTCATCGACATACTGGTTTGTAAGTGTACTCTAAGATTGTGGGATCCGGTAGGCCGGTACAAAAATTGGTGGTGTATCTGGGTGCACATTAATCTTGTGATTAATCAGGTTAGTACATCCTAATTGTTCTCCGGGTAATGGTACGGCGTACCTGTGTGTTTCCAACAAGGTTAACAAATCATTTTCTTCATCAAATACACCTGAGTGAATTAAAATCTCTTATATGCTTTCTCTATCCGTAGATTTGATCTCACTTGTCACTCCAGTTACAACGATTTCCTTCACAAGAGTGGGACATTTTTCAATATTAACTATGCAAGTCCCCTTTTTCAACTGTACTTCCCCATTTATGTGATTAATTATGAATATCTGAGTTTGCCATTCGTCTTTCATCTGACATACAGCGTTTCCTACTGACAATCCTTTTACTTTACATAATTCTTCTAAGGCAAGAACAGTATTATTCCGTAATTTGCTGTTTATGGAAAGGGCATTATTTCAATTTTCGTTGGGGGAGGGGGGGCAATAGGCTATTTAGAAGGTCCCCTTACTCACACCACGCCACATATGTGGAGTGGCGAGCGTCCGTTTTAAACCACATGCAAAGCTATGTTTAGGGAATTAAAGCAGTAAACAAATATATATACTCTATATAATTGTTTGTTAAACCAGTTACTTCATGACACATATACTAATAGATATTCTATCTTTGGCAGTATTTCTGTGTGAAGCTGAATATGTAATTTAAAGTTCATTTTATAGTACACATCTTTGCATTATACGCTAATGTTCTTGGAAAACAGACCAAATAGCATTTCAAATATTTGTATCGGTGAAAGCTTAAACTGACTTCATTCTTATAGCCAAATGAAAAGAAAATGAATATAAAATTGAGAATGAAAAGTGTAAACTTGTAATTTAATTAAAAATGCAAAGTTTTTAGCTTACTAGCCACAAAAATATCATGAACCATATAAAGTAATGCGAAAAAGTAAGCTCTACAGTAAGAGATGGGAAAAGTAAAACCATAGTTTTTAAATCTGGAAGAGGCACAGATAAGAAGAGTATATTAATTTCAGAATTCATCAAAGGAAACTGAACACTAAACTGCGTATAATTACTGCATTGAAAAATGAATAAACTACTGCAACAGTGGATATCTTCGTGATCTCTGCTTTGTAAAGTTATCAGCCAGGGTGATAAAATAAAAATGTTTAACCACCTTTTCTGAGGCCATAAGTAGCAAGTCACTTAAGCAACCATTTCTCATTGGGGTTCTTAGATATGTCTTGACTAAGTAATGTACTGAAAAAAAAAAGTCATTCATTGCCTGCAGTAGTTATTGGAAGGATGATAAGAATTTTGACAATTTTCACTTTTTCTGAGTACACACAATCTAATGGTTTGAGTTCATATAATTCAAACAGATTCTTTGGCTTGCCACTCCTACTTAGAAAATGTCTTTTTGCAACAGATACTTTGGAAAGTAGAAGAATTTCATGTATGTATATATCTTTGTAAGACTTTACTACACTAGAAAGCTTCTCATACTCTAGAAAGTCTCTGGAAGTGAAATCAAGTGCATTCATTGCTTCTATCAGGAGCATGTTTTGTGTGAAGTGAATATCAAGCTCTGAGAGAAATCTGTCTAATATATCAAAATATGTTCATTTGATTTCATCCTTTGGAGCACTACAAATATTCGCATCATTTCTCCCTAGAGCTGAATCAGTTAAGAAGCTCTTTAGCCCTGATGATACCTTCTGAATTCTCTTAGGTCTGCTCAACTGATCTGAATTATTCAAGTTAGAATCAGTCTCATATGTTGAAGCAAAATCTTAAGCTCTGTCAAAAATATCAGAGAAAGCCTTGTCCGTTCTCAAGACCTGCAATTCTTTAATAGTTGACTGTATCAGAGAGCAACCTTCAGATAGTTAGACTTCCTCTGTATGATGCTGATTTGACAAACTATTGGTAGCTCTAAGGACTTGTTCAGTAATATGTAGATCCATTATGAACCAGAGAGACTCTAACTTTGTGTACAGTCCATTTGCTTCTGGCGCAGCATCTGAATGAGAACCCTCTGAAACTGTGTTAAAGAATGATAACAAACTTCCACTGCGAAGCTTAACCTTTGATACTGACGTATAATACACCATTTAATTATAGTACGGTTTTGTAGTGTCAAAACCTGAAGCTCTTCTGCTTTCTGTGCCTCTATGAAATGTTGGTTCCCTATGTTACTGTCAGTAACAAATGTGTACAGTGTGTTTATAACTGGAAAAAATGAAGGGAGGCCACTCGTATTCTTTATGCAGTCGCCCAGTACTAAATTCAGCCTGTGTCCATGGCAATGTCTGTATACTGCTTAGGGAATTTTATCCTGTAGTCTTGCTTGAACCCCGCTAAAGCATCCTCTCATTACACTAGCACCATCATAACACTGATCCACACAGTTAGACCAAATCAAACCAGATTACTCTATCTCCTTATATATAAAATCAGCTAAACTTGCAACATCAACTTTTTCCTTGTGATAGGTTCCAGTGACACGTTCCTTCATAATTCCCTCATTAAAGTGCCGGAAGAACAGCCATCTTTTCCTTTTTTGACAAATCTTTCTTTTCATCAACCATAACTGAAAAGTACTTGAACTCTGGTGCTTCAGCACAAACTGTGGCTTTCAACAACTGGTATCAACTCATTCGGGTACAGAGAGGTTGTGTAATGGCCATATCGTTCATCTGAGTTTTGTTTTAAAGAGGGATTTAATTCAACAATTCAGTAAAGAATTTCTACAAAATTTCCTGAATTTAATGAATCACCACCCTCATTATGTCCACGAAAAGATAGGCCTTGCTTTCCCAGTAATGCAATAACTTTTAAAAGTAACTTTACATGTTCCCCCTTGTCCTCAATTTCTTGTTGCCTAGCTGAAGATAGAGAAGATCCTACAGACTGAGTGGACCATGACTGAATGTCCTTGAAATTTGACCAAGGTATCATACTATTAATGTGTCTTTCACTTGTCTGATACTGTTTGAGAAGCGTATTGATATCTTTCCATTTCCTTGTTCCAACATCAATAAACGGTCTCCTACCTAGTCCTTCCCCATTACGAACAATTGCTCCCGCAAAGTGCCTACATGGAAAGCAGAAACACGCATCTTGCGAGACCAAGTATTCTAACCAAGAAAAGATATCAGAATAGGGAATTATGAATTTCCTGTTATTCTGATTGCTTGAGTAGCTTGACAGTTATGATTGACTAGGTTTATCATAAAGGGACTTAGATATATGCTAGAGTTTGTGATGTAGATGGACTGTCTTTTGTATCTTTTTGATCTTGGTTCAGTGCAACAGTATGTGCTAATGTGACTTCTGGTTCATCAGTGGGAATCAAATTTGGAGATGTTCTGTTATATCGTTTGTTGCGATTATAATATCGTCAAGATAAACAAATATTCCTTATCCTACAATTCTGGACAATATGTAATTCATAAGACACTGGAATGTGCCCGGGGCTCTTCTGAGTCCCATGGGCATCCTTCTATACTGACAGTGTCCTCTATTTGTGGAAAAGGCAGTGTATATACGTGACTCCTGTTCAACAGGAATTTGATAATAACCACTTAGCAGATCGATCATGGAAAATACATTATTTTCTGGTCCAATATTCTGTAGGATGTCGCTTAGCAATAGCATGGGAAATTGGTCTGTGATTGTGTGATTATTTTACGGTAATCTACTACCGCACGCATTTCTCCATTTCGTTTGAGCACGAAGAATAATGGGGCATTCCACGGGGAGACTGATGGCTCAATGATTCCAAGTTCTAACATTTCATCGATATCCTGGTTTGTGAGTGTTCGCTGAGATTGTGGGATTCGGTAGACCGGTACAAAAATTGGTGGTGTATCTGGGTGCACATTAATCTTGTGATTAATCAGGTTAGTACACCCTAATTGTTCTCCGGTTAATGGTTCGACTTCCCTGTGTGTTTCAAGCACGGTTGACAAATCATTGTTTTCATCAAATTCACCTGAGTGAATTAAAATTTCTTTTATGTTTTCTCTATCCGCAGATTTGATCTCAGTTGTCACTCCAGTTACAATGATTTCCTTCACAAGGGAGGGAGATTTTTCAATATTAACTATGGAAGTCCTCTTTTTCAACTGAACTTCCCCATTCATGTGATTAATTATGAATATATGAGTTTGCCATTCGTCGGTCATCTGACATAATACGTTTTCTACTGACAATCCTTTTACCTTACATAATTCTTCTAAGACAAGAACAGTACTATTGCGTAATTTGCTCTTTATGGCAGGGGCGTCATTTCAATTTTCCTTGGGGGGAGCAGAGGCTATTTAAAAGGGCCCCTTACTCACACCTCCCCACGTGGGTGGGGTGGCGAACGAGAGTTTTCAAACCACATGCAAATCTATATTGAGGGACTTAAAGCAGTAAACAAATATATATACTATATGTAATTGTTTGAAAAAACCAGTTACTTCATGACACACATACTAATGGATATTCTATCATTGGCAGTATTTCTGTGTGAAGCTGAATATGTAATTTAAAGTTCATTTTACAGTACACATCATTGCATTATACGCTAATGATCTTGGAAAACAGACCAAATAGCATTTCAAATATTTGTATTGGTGAAAGCTTAAACTGACTTCATTCTTATAGCCTAATGAAAAGAAAATGAATATAAAATTGAGAATGAAAAGTGTAAACTTGTAATTTAATTAAAAATGGAAGGTTTTTATCTTACTAGCCACAAAAATATCATGAACCACTTAAAGTAATGCGAAAAAGTAGGCTCTACACTAAGAGGTGGGAAAAGTAAAACCATAGTTTTTTTAAATTTGGAAGAGGCACACATAAGAAGAGTATATTAATTTCAGAATTCATCAAAGGAAACTGAAAACTAAACTGCGTATATTTACTGCATTGAAAAATGAATAAACTACTGCAGCAGTGGATATCTTCGTGATCTCTGCTTTGTAAAGTTATCAACCAGGGTGTTAAAATGTTTAACCACCTTTTCTGAGGCCATAAGTAGCAAGTCACTTAAGCATCCATTTCTCATTGGGGTTCTTAGATATGTCTTGACTAAGTAATGTACTGAAAAAAATAAGTCATTCATTGCCTGCAGTAGTTACTGGAAGGGTGATAATAATTTTGACAATTTTCACTTTTTCTGAGTACCACAATCTAATGGTTTGAGTTCATATAATTCAAACAGATTCTTTGGCTTGCCACTCCTACTTAGAAAATGTCTTTTTGCAACAGATACTTGGGAAACTAGAAGAATTTCATGTATGTATATATCTTTGTAAGACTTTACTACACTAGAAAGCTTCTCATACTCTAGAAAGTCTCTGGAAGTGAAATCAAGTGCATTCATTGCTTGTATCAGGAGCATGTTTTGTCTGAAGTGAATATCAAGCTCTGAGAGAAATCTGTCTAATATATCAAAATATGTTCTTTTGATTTCAGTCTTTGGAGCACTACAAATATTCGCCTCATTTCTCCCTAGAGCTGAATCAGTTAAGAAACTCTTTAGTCCTGATGATACCTTCTGAATTCTCTTAGGTCTGCTCAACTGATCTGAATTGTTCAAGTAAGAATTAGTCTCATATGTTGAAGCAAAATCTTAAGCTCTGTCAAAAACATCAGAGAAAGCCTCGTCCGTTCACAAAACGGACAATTCTTTAATAGTTGACTGTATCAGAGAGCAACCTTCAGATAGTTAGACTTCCTCTGTATGATGCTGATTTGACAAACTATTGGTAGCTCTAAGGTCTTGTTCAATAATATGCAGATCGATTATGAACCAGAGAGACTCTAACTTTGTGTACAGTCCATTTGCTTCTGCTGCAGCTTCTGAATCAGAACCCTTTGAAACTGTATAAAGCAATGATAGCAAACTTCCACTGCGAAGCTTAACCTTTGATACTGACGTATAATAGACCATTTAGTTATATGTAGGTTTTTGTAGTGTCAAAACCTGAAGATCTTCTGCTTTCTGTGCCTCTATGAAATGTTGGTTCCCTATGTTACTGTTAGTAACAAATGTGTACAGTGTGTTTATAACTGGAAAAAATGAAGAGAGGCCATTTGTATTCTTTATGCAGTCGCCCAGTACTAAATTCAGCCTGTGTGCATGGCAATGTTTGTATACTGCTTAGAGAATTTTGTGCAGCAGTCTTGCTTGAACCCCACTAAAGCATCCTCTCATTACACTAGCACCATCATAACACTGATCCACACAGTTAGACCGAATCAAACCAGATTACTCTATCTCCTTTTATATAAAATCAGCTAAACTTGCAATATCAACCTTTTCCTTGTGATAGGTTCCAGTGACACGTTCCTTCATAATACCCTCACTAAAGTGCCGCAAGAACAGCCATCTATTCCTTTTTTGACAAGTCTTTCTTTTCATCAACCATAACTGAAAAGTACCTGAACTCTGGTGCTTCAGCACAAACCGTGGCTTTCAACAACTGATATCAACTCATTCGGGTACAGAAAGGTTGTGTAATGGCCATATCGTCTATCTGATTTTTGTTTTAAAGTGAGATTTCTTTCAACAATTAGGTAAAGAATTTCGACAAAATTTCCTGAATTTAATGAATCACCACCTTCATTATGTCAACGAAAAGACAGTCCTTGCCTTCCCAGTAATGCAGTGACTTCTAAAACTAACTTTACATATTCCCCCTTGTCCTCAATTTCTTGTTGCCTAGCTGGAGATAGAGAAGATGCTACAGACTGAGTGGACCATGACTGAATATCCTTGAAATTTGACCAAGCTATCATATTATTAATCTGTCTATCACTTGCCTGATACTGTTTGAGAAGCGTGCTGATATCTTTCCATTTCCTTGTTCCACCATCAATAACTGGTCTCCTATCTAGTCCTTCCCCCTTACGAACAATTGCTCCCGCAAAGTGTCTACATAGAAAGCAAAAACACGCATCTTGCGAGACCAAGTATTCTAACGAAGAAAAGATATCAGAATAGGGAATTATGAATTTCCTGTTATTCTGATTGCTTGAGTAGCTTGGCAGTTTTGATTGATTAGGTTTATCATAGAGGGACTTAGATATATGCTGGAGTTTGTGATGTAGATGGTCTGTGTTTTGTATATTTTTGATCTTGGTTCAGTGCAACAGTATGTGCTAATGTGACTACTGGTTCATCAACGTGAATCAAATTTGAAGATATTCTGTGATATCGTTTGTTGCCATTATAATATCGTCAAGATAAACAAATATTCCTTGTCCTAAAATTCTGGACAATATGTAATTTATAAGACACTGGAATGTGCCCAGGGCTGTTCTGAGTCCCATGGGCATCCTTCTATACTGACAGTGTCCTCTATTTGTAGAAAAGGCAGTGTATATACGTGACTCCTGTTCAACAGGAATTTGATAATATCCACTTAGAAGATCGATCGTGGAAAATACATTATTTTCTGGTCCAATATTCTGTAGGATGTCGCTTAGCAATAGCATGGGAAATCGGTCTGAGATTGTTTGATTGTTTAGTTTACCGTAATCTACTACCGCACGCATTTCTCCATTTCGCTTGGGCACGAAGAATTATTGGGCATTCCACGGGGAGACTGATGGCTCAATAATTCCAAGCTCTAACATTTCATCGACATACTGGCTTGTGAGTGTGTGCTGAGATTGTGGGATCCGGTAGGCCGGTACAAAAATTGGTGTTGTTTCTGGTGCACAATAATATTAATCAGGTTAGTACACCCTAATTCTTCTCCGGGTAATGGTACCGCGTCCCTGTGTGTTTCCAACAAGGTTAACAAATCATTTTCTTTGTCAAATTCACCTGAGTGAATTCAAATCTCTTTTATGCTCTCTCTGTCCGTAGATTTGATCTCACTTATCACTACAGTTAAAACGATTTCCTTCACAGGGGCGGGACATTTTTCAATATTAACTATGCAAGTCCCCCTTTTCAACTGAACTTCCCCATTCACTTGATTAATTATGAATATATGAGTTTGCCATTCGTCGTTCATCTGACATAATGCGTTTTCCACTGACAATCCTTTTACTTTACACAATTCTTCTAAGACAAGAAGAGTACTATTGCGTAATTTGCTCTTTATGGAAGGAGCGTTATTTGAATTTTCCTTCGGGGGGGGGGGGGGCATAGGCTATTTAGGAGGCCCCCTTACTCACACCTCCCCACTTGGGTGGGGTGGCGAGTGAGCATTTTCAAACCAGATGTAAAGCTATGTTTAGGGAATTAAAGCAGTAAGCAAATATACATACTATATGTAATTGTTTGAAAAAACCAGTTACTTCATGACACACATACTAATGGATATTCTATCATTGGCAGTATTTCTGTGTGAAGCTGAATATGTAATTTAAAGTTCATTTTATAGTACACATCATTGCATTATACGCTAATGATCTTGGAAAACAGACCAAATAGCATTTCAAATATTTGTATTGGTGAAAGCTTAAACTGACTTCATTCTTATAGCCTAATGAAAAGAAAATGAATATAAAATTGAGAATGAAAAGTGTAAACTTGTAATTTAATTAAAAATGGAAGGTTTTTATCTTACTAGCCACAAAAATATCATGAACCACTTAAAGTAATGCGAAAAAGTAGGCTCTACACTAAGAGGTGGGAAAAGTAAAACCATAGTTTTTTTAAATTTGGAAGAGGCACACATAAGAAGAGTATATTAATTTCAGAATTCATCAAAGGAAACTGAAAACTAAACTGCGTATATTTACTGCATTGAAAAATGAATAAACTACTGCAGCAGTGGATATCTTCGTGATCTCTGCTTTGTAAAGTTATCAACCAGGGTGTTAAAATGTTTAACCACCTTTTCTGAGGCCATAAGTAGCAAGTCACTTAAGCATCCATTTCTCATTGGGGTTCTTAGATATGTCTTGACTAAGTAATGTACTGAAAAAAATAAGTCATTCATTGCCTGCAGTAGTTACTGGAAGGGTGATAATAATTTTGACAATTTTCACTTTTTCTGAGTACCACAATCTAATGGTTTGAGTTCATATAATTCAAACAGATTCTTTGGCTTGCCACTCCTACTTAGAAAATGTCTTTTTGCAACAGATACTTGGGAAACTAGAAGAATTTCATGTATGTATATATCTTTGTAAGACTTTACTACACTAGAAAGCTTCTCATACTCTAGAAAGTCTCTGGAAGTGAAATCAAGTGCATTCATTGCTTGTATCAGGAGCATGTTTTGTCTGAAGTGAATATCAAGCTCTGAGAGAAATCTGTCTAATATATCAAAATATGTTCTTTTGATTTCAGTCTTTGGAGCACTACAAATATTCGCCTCATTTCTCCCTAGAGCTGAATCAGTTAAGAAGCTCTTTAGTCCTGATGATACCTTCTGAATTCTCTTAGGTCTGCTCAACTGATCTGAATTGTTCAAGTAAGAATCAGTCTCATATGTTGAAGCAAAATCTTAAGCTCTGTCAAAAACATCAGAGAAAGCCTCGTCCGTTCACAAAACGGACAATTCTTTAATAGTTGACTGTATCAGAGAGCAACCTTCAGATAGTTAGACTTCCTCTGTATGATGCTGATTTGACAAACTATTGGTAGCTCTAAGGTCTTGTTCAATAATATGCAGATCGATTATGAACCAGAGAGACCCTAACTTTGTGTACAGTCCATTTGCTTCTGCTGCAGCTTCTGAATCAGAACTCTTTGAAACTGTATAAAGCAATGATAGCAAACTTCCACTGCGAAGCTTAACCTTTGATACTGACGTATAATAGACCATTTAGTTATAGTAGGTTTTTGTAGTGTCAAAACCTGAAGATCTTCTGCTTTCTGTGCCTCTATGAAATGTTGGTTCCCTATGTTACTGTTAGTAACAAATGTGTACAGTGTGTTTATAACTGGAAAAAATGAAGAGAGGCCATTTGTATTCTTTATGCAGTCGCCCAGTACTAAATTCAGCCTGTGTGCATGGCAATGTTTGTATACTGCTTAGAGAATTTTGTGCAGCAGTCTTGCTTGAACCCCACTAAAGCATCCTCTCATTACACTAGCACCATCATAACACTGATCCACACAGTTAGACCGAATCAAACCAGATTACTCTATCTCCTCTTATATAAAATCAGCTAAACTTGCAATATCAACCTTTTCCATGTGATAGGTTCCAGTGACACGTTCCTTCACAATACCCTCACTAAAGTGCCGCAAGAACAGCCATCTATTCCTTTTTTGACAAGTCTTTCTTTTCATCAACCATAACTGAAAAGTACCTGAACTCTGGTGCTTCAGCACAAACCGTGGCTTTCAACAACTGATATCAACTCATTCGGGTACAGAAAGGTTGTGTAATGGCCATATCGTCTATCTGAATTTTGTTTTAAAGTGAGATTTCTTTCAACAATTAGGTAAAGAATTTCTACAAAATTTCCTGAATTTAATGAATCACCACCTTCATTATGTCAACGAAAAGACAGTCCTTGCCTTCCCAGTAATGCAGTGACTTCTAAAACTAACTTTACATATTCCCCCTTGTCCTCAATTTCTTGTTGCCTAGCTGGAGATAGAGAAAATGCTACAGACTGAGTGGACCATGACTGAATATCCTTGAAATTTGACCAAGCTATCATATTATTAATCTGTCTATCACTTGCCTGATACTGTTTGAGAAGCGTGCTGATATCTTTCCATTTCCTTGTTCCACCATCAATAACTGGTCTCCTATCTAGTCCTTCCCCCTTACGAACAATTGCTCCCGCAAAGTGTCTACATAGAAAGCAAAAACACGCATCTTGCGAGACCAAGTATTCTAACCAAGAAAAGATATCAGAATAGGGAATTATGAATTTCCTGTTATTCTGATTGCTTGAGTAGCTTGGCAGTTTTGATTGATTAGGTTTATCATAGAGGGACTTAGATATATGCTGGAGTTTGTGATGTAGATGGTCTGTGTTTTGTATATTTTTGATCTTGGTTCAGTGCAACAGTATGTGCTAATGTGACTACTGGTTCATCAACGTGAATCAAATTTGAAGATATTCTGTGATATCGTTTGTTGCCATTATAATATCGTCAAGATAAACAAATATTCCTTGTCCTAAAATTCTGGACAATATGTAATTTATAAGACACTGGAATGTGCCCAGGGCTGTTCTGAGTCCCATGGGCATCCTTCTATACTGACAGTGTCCTCTATTTGTAGAAAAGGCAGTGTATATACGTGACTCCTGTTCAACAGGAATTTGATAATATCCACTTAGAAGATCGATCGTGGAAAATACATTATTTTCTGGTCCAATATTCTGTAGGATGTCGCTTAGCAATAGCATGGGAAATCGGTCTGAGATTGTTTGATTGTTTAGTTTACGGTAATCTACTACCGCACGCATTTCTCCATTTCGCTTGGGCACGAAGAATTATTGGGCATTCCACGGGGAGACTGATGGCTCAATAATTCCAAGCTCTAACATTTCATCGACATACTGGCTTGTGAGTGTATGCTGAGATTGTGGGATCCGGTAGGCCGGTACAAAAATTGGTGTTGTTTCTGGTGCACAGTAATATTAATCAGGTTAGTACACCCTAATTGTTCTCCGAGTAATGGTACCGCGTCCCTGTGTGTTTCCAACAAGGTTAACAAATCATTTTCTTTGTCAAATTCACCTGAGTGAAATCAAATCTCTTTTATGCTCTCTCTGTCCGTAGATTTGATCTCACTTATCACTACAGTTACAACGATTTCCTTCACAGGGGCGGGACATTTTTCAATATTAACTATGCAAGTCCCCCTTTTCAACTGAACTTCCCCATTCACTTGATTAATTATGAATATATGAGTTTGCCATTCGTCGTTCATCTGACATAATGCGTTTTCCACTGACAATCCTTTTACTTTACACAATTCTTCTAAGACAAGAACAGTACTATTGCGTAATTTGCTCTTTATGGAAGGAGCGTTATTTGAATTTTCCTTGGGGGGGGGGGGCATAGGCTATTTAGGAGGCCCCCTTACTCACACCTCCCCACTTGGGTGGGGTGGCGAGTGAGCATTTTCAAACCAGATGTAAAGCTATGTTTAGGGAATTAAAGCAGTAAACAAATATACATACTATATGTAATTGTTTGAAAAAACCAGTTACTTCATGACACACATACTAATGGATATTCTATCATTGGCAGTATTTCTGTGTGAAGCTGAATATGTAATTTAAAGTTCATTTTATAGTACACATCATTGCATTATACGCTAATGATCTTGGAAAACAGACCAAATAGCATTTCAAATATTTCTATCGGTGAAAGCTTAAACTGACTTCATTCTTATAGCCTAATGAAAAGAAAATGAATATAAAATTGAGAATGAAAAGTGTAAACTTGTAATTTAATTAAAAATGGATGGTTTTTATCTTACTAGCCACAAAAAATATCATGAACCACTTAAAGTAATGCGAAAAAGTAGGCTCTACACTAAGAGGTGGGAAAAGTAAAACCATAGTTTTTAAATTTGGAAGAGGCACACATAAGAAGAGTATATTAATTTCAGAATTCATCAAAGGAAACTGAAAACTAAACTGCATATATTTACTGCATTGAAAAATGAATAAACTACTGCAGCAGTGGATATCTTCGTGATCTCTGCTTTGTAAAGTTATCAACCAGGGTGTTAAAATGTTTAACCACCTTTTCTGAGGCCATAAGTAGCAAGTCACTTAAGCAACCATTTCTCATTGGGGTTCTTAGATATGTCTTGACTAAGCAATGTACTGAAAAAAATAAATCATTCATTGCCTGCAGTAGTTACTGGAAGGGTGATAATAATTTTGACAATTTTCACTTTTTCTGAGTACCACAATCTAATGGTTTGAGTTCATATAATTGAAACAGATTCTTTGGCTTGCCATTCCTACTTAGAAAATGTCTTTTTGCAACAGATATTTGGGAAACTAGAAGAATTTCATGTATGTATATATCTTTGTAAGACTGTACTACACTAGAAAGCTTCTCATACTCTAGAAAGTCTCTGGAAGTGAAATCAAGTGCATTCATTGCTTCTATCAGGAGCATGTTTTGTGTGAAGTGAATATCAAGCTCTGAGAGAAATCTGCCTAATATATCAAAATATGTTAATTTGATTTCAGTCTTTGGAGCACTACAAATATTCGCCTCATTTCTCCCTAGAGCTGAATCAGTTAAGAAGCTCTTTAGTCCTGATGATACCTTCTGAATTCTCTTAGGTCTGCTTGACTGATCTGAATTGTTCAAGTTAGAATTAGTCTCATATGTTGAAGCAAAATCTTAAGCTCTGTCAAAAACATCAGAGAAAGCCTCGTCCGTTCACTATCTATCTATCTATCTATTGCCAGACGCCTCAATCCCGTTTGGGGTGGCCACAAACAAATCGCCTCCAAGTCGCCCTGTCCCCCGCCATTTCACTCCCCTGCTCCCAACTCACACCCCCCTCTCTCATATACCTCTCCAACCCATCTCTCCATCTCATCCTCGGCCTCCCCCTCCCTCTTTCCCCCTCCACCTCACTCACATACACTCTCTTCGTCAGTCTTTCACCCTCCATCCTCTCCACATGGCCAAACCACCTCAGTGTGTTCCTCATAACGCTTCCTATCACATCCACATCAACACCACAACGCTCCTTTATATCCTCATTCGTCAGCCTGTCTCTCCATGTGACTCCACAGGCTCCTCTTAAATAACTCATTTCCACGGCTCTCACTCTTGACTTGTGTCCTTCCAACAACGTCCAAGCTTCACTTCCGTACGTTAGAGTTGGTATCACAATACTGTCATGTAGTAACTTTTTCACTTCCATGCTCACTTCCCTGTTTCTTATCACTGCTTTCAAAGAACCAGCAACCTTTCTTCCCTGCTGTACTCTTTCAAGCACTTCACCCTCCAAACCTCCATCCTTACTCATCACACTACCCAAGTACTTAAACGTACTCACATTTTCCAATTCCTCACCATCCAACCTCGCTGTACATTCACTGACTTCACCTCTCTCAAAGACCATCACTTTACTCTTCCCTACATTCACCTTTAGATTCCGTTTCTTACACACTCTCTCAAACTCATCCACCAAGCCTTGCAGCTCCCCTTCGTCTTCACTCAACAACACGGTATCATCTGCAAACAACAGTACAGGGAGTTTCCAAACACTATCCTCTCTCACCAGGGCCACTCCAACATCCACTATCCTACCTTGTTCCTCTTTTATTACCCCATCCATGTACAGATTGAACAACCATGGAGACATGACACATCCCTGTTTCAACCCAACTTCCAAAGAGAAAAATTCACTTAGTTCACCATCCACACGCACTGCAGCCTTCGCACCATCGTACATACTCTTCACAGCATTCAACAACTTCCCATCTATTCCATATATTCTTAACACTTTCCACAATCCTAGTCTATCCACCCTGTCATATGCTTTCTCCAAATCCATGAAAGCCGCATACAACTTCTTTCCCTTCTCTAGAAACTTTTCCACTAAAGATCTGAGAATGAATATCTGATCTACACAACCTCTTCCCTTCCTAAAGCCTCCCTGTTCTTCTCCAACTAATTTCTCTGTTCTTTCTCTAACTCTGTCAATAAGTATCCTACCATACACTTTTCCTATTATACTAAGAAGACAAATACCCCTATGATTACCACACACTTTTTTTTCCCCTTTTCCTTTGTACAAGGGAATAATTATACCTGACTTCCAATCCTCCGGGACTCTACCTTCCTCCCAGGCCAATCTGCACATCTTCCACATCCATTCTACTACTATCTCTCCCCCATGCTTCAGCATATCACCACACACTCCATCAATTCCTGGGGCTTTCCCTGATTTAACTTTCTTCATTGCTTCCACAACTTCTATCCTACTGATTTCTTCCTGTCTTCTCACCTCCCTCCTTCTCCCAGCCATTCACCAGCCACTTATACTTGCATTACTTCCATCCTCCACGTTCAACAATTCCTTAAAGTGTTCTCTCCATCTGCTCACTTTTTCTCCCTTCTTCACTAGTAATCTACCATTTTTATCTTTCACTCCCCTGCTAACTTCACTTCCACCCTGTCTTACTCTTTTCACCTCTTTCCAGAACATTTTATTACAGTCCCTCCACTTTACACTCAAATTCCTTCCAAATTCCTCATCCACACTCTTCTTACTGTCTCTTACTAATCTTTTCACCTCTCTCTTTCTTTCTACATATAACTCTCTCTTCCGCCTCTCAGCTTCTTCCACGTCCCTATTTCTCATCCATTCATTGTATGCTTTCTTCTTTTGTGCCACAGCCCGTTTCACCTCTTCAGTCCACCACGCTGTTCCTTGCACCCCCCTCCGTCTTCTCTTCCTTCCACACACCACATCACATGCTGCACATATTTCTTCTGTAAATATTCTACACACACCTTCCACGTCCCCCATCTGCTCCAACTCATATTTGCCCAATCGTTCCTCCACTTCTCTCTTATACTCTGCCTTTTCCTCATCCTCTTGTAACCTTTCCACTCTCCTTGCAACTACTCCTTCCTCTCGTCTTTCCCTTCTTCTATTCCGTTCACAAAACGGGCAGTTCTTTAATAGTTGACTGTATCAGAGAGCAACCTTCAGATAGTTAGACTTCCTCTGTATGATGCTGATTTGACAAACTATTGGTAGCTCTAAGGACTTGTTCAATAATATTTGGATCCATTATGAACCAGAGAGACTCTAATTTTTGTGTACAGTCCACTTGCTTCTGCTGCAGCTTCTGAATCAGAACCCTTTGAAACTGTATTAAACAATGATAGCAAACTTCCACTGCGAAGCTTAACCTTTGATACTGACTTATAATAGACCATTTAGTTATAGTAGGTTTTTGTAGTGTCAAAACCTGAAGATTTTCTGCTTTCTGTGCCTCTGTGAAATGTTGGTTCCCTATGTTACTGTCAGTAACAAATGTGTACAGTGTGTTTATAATTGGAAAAAAATGAAGAGAGGCCACTTGTATTCTTTATGCAGTCGCCCAGCACTAAATTCAGCCTGTGTGCATGGCAATGTCTGTGTACTGCTTAGAGAATTTTATCCAGCAGTCTTGCTTGAACCCCACTAAAGCATCCTCTCATTACACTAGCACCATCATAACACTGATCCACACAGTTAGACCGAATCAAACCAGATTACTCTATCTCCTTTTATATAAAATCAGCTACACTTGCAACATCAACTTTTTCCTTGTGATAGGTTCCAGTGACACGTTCCTTCACAATACCCTCACTAAAGTGCCGCAAGAACAGCCATCTATTAGTTTTTTGACAAGTCTTTCTTTTCATCAACCATAACTGAAAAGTACTTGAACTCTGGTGCTTCAGCACAAACCGTGGCTTTCAACAACTGATATCAACTCATTCGGGTACAGAGAGGTTGTGTAATGGCCATATCGTCTATCTGAATTTTGTTTTAAAGAGAGATTTATTTCAACAATTAGGTAAAGAATTTCTAAAAAATTTCCTGAATTTAATGAATCACCACCTTCATTATGTCAACGAAAAGACAGTCCTTGCCTTCCCAGTAATGCAGTGACTTCTAATACTAACTTTACATATTCCCCCTTGTCCTCAATTTCTTGTTGCCTAGCTGGAGATAGAGAAGATCCTACAGACTGAGTGGACCATGACTGAATATCCTTGAAATTTGACCAAGCTATCATACTATTAATGTGTCTTTCACTTGCCTGATACTGTTTGAGAAGCGTACTGATATCTTTCCATTTCCTTGTTCCACCATCAATAACCGGTCTCCTATCTAGTCCTTCCCCCTTACGAACAATTGCTCCCGCAAAGTGCCTACATGGAAAGCAAAAACACGCATCTTGCGAGACCAAGTATTCTAACCAAGAAAAGATATCAGAATAGGGAATTATGAATTTCCTGTTATTCTGATTGCTTGAGTAGCTTGGCAGTTTTGATTGATTAGGTTTATCATAGAGGGACTTAGATATATGCTGGAGTTTGTGATGTAGATGGTCTGTGTTTTGTATCTTTTTGATCTTGGTTCAGTGCAACAGTATGTGCTAATGTGACTTCTGGTTCATCAACGTAAATCAAATTTGAAGATATTCTGTGATATCGTTTGTTGCCATTATAATATCGTCAAGATAAACAAATATTCCTTGTCCCAAAATTCTAGACAATATGTAATTTATAAGACGCTGGAATGTGACCAGGGCTGTTCTGAGTCCCATGGGCATCCTTCAGTACTGACAGTGTCCTCTCTTTGTAGAAAAGGCAGTGTATATACGTGACTCCTGTTCAACAGGAATTTGATAATAACCACTTAGCAAATCGATCATGGAAAATACATTATTTTCTGGTCCAATATTCTGTAGGATGTCGCTTAGCAATAGCATGGGAAATCGGTCTGGGATTGTTTGATTGTTTAGTTTACCGTAATCTACTACCGCACGCATTTCTCCATTTCGTTTGGGCACGAAGAATTATTGGGCATTCCACGGGGAGACTGATGGCTCAATAATTCCAAGCTCTAACATTTCATCGACATACTGGTTTGTGAGTGTATGCTGAGATTGTGGGATCCGGTAGGCCGGTACAAAAATTGGTGTTGTTTCTGGGTGCACAGTAATATTAATCAGGTTAATACACCCTAATTGTTCTCCGGGTAATGGTACCGCGTCCCTGTGTGTTTTCAACAAAGTTAACAAATCATTTTCTTCATCAAATTCACCTGAGTGAATTCAAATCTCTTTTATGCTTTCTCTGTCCGTAGATTTGATCTCACTTATCACTACAGTTACAACGATTTCCTTCACAGGGGCGGGACATTTTTCAATATTAACTATGCAAGTCCCCCTTTTCAACTGAACTTCCCCATTCACTTGATTAATTATGAATATATGAGTTTGCCATTCGTCGTTCATCTGACATAATGCATTTTCCACTGACAATCCTTTTACTTTACACAATTCTTCTAAGACAAGAAGAGTACTATTGCGTAATTTGCTCTTTATGGAAGGAGCGTTATTTGAATTTTCCTTTGGGGGGGGGCATAGGCTATTTAGGAGGCCCCCTTACTCACACCTCCCCACTTGGGTGGGGTGGCGAGTGAGCATTTTTAAACCAGATGTAAAGCTATGATTAGGAAATTAAAGCAGTAAACAAATATATATACTCTATGTAATTGTTTGTTAAACCAGTTACTTCATGACACACATACAAATGGATATTCTATCATTGGCAGTATTTCTGTGTGAAGCTGAATATTTAATTTAAAGTTCATTTTATAGTACACATCATTGCATTAAACGCTAATGATCTTCGAAAACAGACCAAATAGCATTTCAAGTATTTGTATAGGTGAAAGCTTAAACTGACTTTATTCTTATAGCCTAATGAAAAGAAAATGAATATAAAATTGAGAATGAAAAGTGTAAACTTGTAATTTAATTTAAAATGGAAACTTTTTAGCTTACTAGCCACAAAAATATCATGACCCATATAAAGTAATGGGAAAAAGTAAGCTCTACAGTAAGAGGTGGGAAAAGTAAAACCATAGTTTTTAAATTTGGAAGAGGCACAGATATGAAGAGTATATTAATTTCAGAATTCATCAAAGGAAACTGAACACTAAACTGCGTATATTTACTGCATTGAAAAATGAATAAACTACTGCAACAGTGGATATCTTCGTGATCTCTGCTTTGTAAAGTTATCAACCAGGGTGATAAAATAAAAAGGTTTAACCACCTTTTCTGAGGCCATAAGTAGCAAGTCACTTAAGCAACCTTTTCTCATTGGGGTTCTTAGATATGTCTTGACTATGTAATGTACTGAAAAAAAAAAAAAGTCATTCATTGCCTGCAGTAGTTACTGGAAGGGTGATAAGAACTTTGACAATTTTCACTTTTTCGGAGTACTACAATCTAATGGTTTGAGTTCATAAAATTCAAACAGATTCTTTGGCTTGCCACTCTCACTGAGAAAATGTCTTTTTGCAACAGATACTTGGGAAACTAGAAGAATTTCGTGTATGTATATATCTTTGTAAGACTGTACTACACTAGAAAGCTTCTCATACTCTAGAAAGTCTCTGGAAGTGAAATCAAGTGCATTCATTGCTTCTATCAGGAGCATGTTTTGTGTGAAGTGAATATCAAGCTCTGAGAGAAATCTGTCTAATATATCAAAATATGTTCTTTTGATTTCAGTCTTTGGAGCAATACAAATATTCACCTCATTTCTCCCTAGAGCTGAATCAGTTAAGAAGCTCTTTAGTCCTGATGATACCTTCTGAATTCTCTTAGGTCTGCTCAACTGATCTGAATTGTTCAAGTTAGAATCAGTCTCATATGTTGAAGCAAAATCTTAAGCTTTGTGAAAAACATCAGACCTGCAATTCTTTAATAGTTGACTGTATCAGAGAGCAAGCTTCAGGTAGTTAGACTTCCTTAATATGATGCTGATTTGACAAACTATTGGTAGCTCTAAGGACTTGTTCAATAATATGTAGATCCATTATGAACCAGAGAGACTCTAACTTTGTGTACAGTCCATTTGCTTCTGCTGCAGCTTCTTAATCAGAACCCTCTGAAACTGTTTTAACACACGGCGTCCCGTCAACATTCTTTAACGTCCACACGTTTTGTCACTGCCAATCTGTGAACATAGATAAACGCGAATCATTTGGAAGGTCCCTAATTTGCACAATTTTCAATTTTCGCGAGTGATTTTTGGTACGTATACACGTGACACCTACCTGTACAAGATGCCAGGCAGGAACAATGCCTTACTCAGCATGACCTCCTCCCCTCCCTGCATGCCATTGTCTCAGGAATTCACCTGTTATCAGTGACCTAGCCAGTAAAGCCATGTAATGCCACGGTACGAAATTCAGGGCCAGAGTGATTCCCCAATCAATGACAATGTGGAGGACAAACTTTACATAGCATTAGAGAAAGAAACAGTCAGAAATGATAATCAGGTCATGTGGCAAAAAGAGGTCAGGTATGGTGATGAGTTAGTGAGTGAAACAATGCTTATAATGCCTATATTACTGCTTGAAAACCAATATACTCTCGTACTACATATAAATTCGTACCTAGTAAATAAATAAATACCGTTTATGAGTGGTGTGAAAGAGTTATCCTCCCATAGAACTCGTTTTCTTTGGTGCCAGCCTGATAGAAAACCCAGAAAGGTAAGGAGGTAATCCTACCTGTATCGAGTATGTTAAACCTCAGGTGAGCGATTTCTCTATGAATTTTCGATGTTTCTCACTAAAAGCGGAGGTTTGAGCCAAAAAAATAAAATTCCAAAAATGGTCGGGACTGGGGGGAGTCAGTGGTGGAAAAGTGGTCGGGATGAGGCGGGTTAAGCAATGATTGCAAACTTCCACTGCAAAGCTTAACCTTAGATACTGACTTATAATAGACCATTTAGTTATAGTAGGTTTTTCTAGTGTCAAAACCTGAAGATCTGCTTTCTGTGCCTCTGTGAAATGTTGGTTCCCTATGTTACTGTCAGTAACAAATGTGTACAGTGTGTTTATAACTGGAAAAAATGAAGAGAGGCCACTGGTATTCTTTATGCAGTCGCCCAGTACTAAATCTAGCCTGTGTGCATGGCAATATATGTATATTGCTTGGGGAATTTTATCCTGTAGTCTTGCTTGAACCCCGCTAAAGCATCCTCTCATTACACTAGCACCATCATAACACTGATCCACACAGTTAGACCGAATCAAACCAGATTACTCTATCTCCTTATATATAAAATCAGCTAAACTTGCAGCATCAACCTTTTCTATGTGATAGGTTCCAATGACACGTTCCTTCACAATACCCTCACTAAAGTGTCGCAAGAACAGCCATCTATTCCTTTTTTGACAAGTCTTTCTTTTCATCAGCCATAACTGAAAAGTACTTGAACTCTGATGCTTCAGCACAAACTGTGGCTTCCAACAACTGATATCAACTCATTCGGGTACAGAGAGGTTGTGTAATGGCCATATCGTCTATCTGAATTTTGTTTTAAAGAGGGATTTAATTCAACAATTAGGTAAAGAATTTCTACAAAATTTCCTGAATTTAATGAATCACCACCCTCATTATGTCAACGAAAAGACAGGCCTTGCCTTCCCAGTAATGCAGTGACTTTTAAAAGTAACTTTACATGTTCCCCCTTGTCCTCAATTTCTTGTTGCCTAGCTGAAGATAGAGAAGATGCTACAGACTGAGTGGACCATGACTGAATATCCTTGAAATTTGACCATGCTATCATATTATCAATGTGTCTTTCGCTTGCCTAATACTGTTTGAGAAGGGTAGGGATATCTTTCCATTTCCTTGTTCCAACATCAATAAACGGTCTCCTACCTAGTCCTTCCCCCTTACGAACAGTTGCTCCCGCAAAGTGCCTACATGGAAAGCAGAAACACGCATCTTGCGAGACCAAGTATTCTAACCAAGAAAAGATATCAGAATAGGGAATTATGATTTTCCTATTATTCTGATTGCTTGAGTAGCTTGGCAGTTTTGATTGATTAGGTTTATCATAGAGGGACTTAGATATATGCTGGAGTTTGTGATGTAGATGGACTGTGTTTTGTATCTTTTTGATCTTGGTTCAGTGCAACAGTATGTGCTAATGTGACTTCTGGTTCATCAACGGGAATCAAATCTGAGTCTTTACTAGGGGATGATGTAGTGGCTAAGTCAATATTGTTAGTTGCTTTACTCGTTGAAGAACTTGAAGCTCTACAGGCATCATCATCCTATAAAGTGGAAACATATATATATATATATATATATATATATATATATATATATATATATATATATATATATATATATATATATATATATATATATATATATATATATCCACTTTATATGATGATGATGGCTGTAGAGCTTCAAATTCTTCAACCATTAAAGCAACGCCCACTTTGGGAACCACTGACCTAAATGAACTCTTAAGACTCCTACCTACATGTACGTACCGTACTTCCTAAGATGAATAAAAGCTTTTAATGATGACCAGAATACGATAAAAACGGTAGTTCGATACTGAAGTTATCTGAACAGCGGGCTAGGAACATATTTACATTGAAATCCTTCAGCATACCTAGTAAATTATTGTGATTATTACACACGCACACACACACACACACACACACACACACACACACAAGATATGTTTCACTCAAAATGTATTGAGGCTAAACACAAATTATTTTTTATTTCACGATGTTAACCTTATATTTTTTTCATTAATTGTTGTTGATTTGGAGGCCCCCTCTGAAAGCTTGGGGGGGCCAGCGCCCCTCATTCCCCCCCCCTAAATGACGCCCCTGCTTTATGGTATCTTTCATATAGGCGTTAGGTGATATAACTAAATCATTGGTGAGATGGGCGGGAAAAACTGATAAATCAGTATCGTTACCTGGTTGTCTAGTCCTGGAGGCTAAGGGGGGGGGGGTGAATGGCTCTATACACTCATCTGTTTGTGTATGTTTTTTTAAGCTTTTAATATTACCAATTCTTTTTGGTTCTCTTTTACTAATCAGCGAGGGCTCTGATGGTATTTCCTCTATGAATTCGTTGTCAAAGTCTATTCCATTCATTTGTGGAAGTGAAGTTATTTTCTCTGTTTTCATGCATCTTAAGCCCGGTAACATATGAGCTTTAATTGCTAAGTTTTCAACGATATAGAAAAGTGCAGAGATTGGTCTTGTAGTCTTTGTGAAACTGATGTTTAACTGCATCATACCTTTTACTTTGATTTGTTTGCCATCTACCGTATATTATAATGTCTAAATCAGATTCTTCCAGAAAAGTTACTTTCTTCTTATTTCTAAATATTTTATTTATTTCTTCTTGTGTTATTAAGTTACTGGAGAGCCTGTGTCTAAAAATAAGGAAACGTTTTGATCCTCACATACAGCTGGTATCAAGATACACTCATTTCCCAACATGCCTCCTATGTGAATTTTAGACTTGCTTTTCTTTACGCTTGTTCTTTTTTTTGTCGTGACTTGGTCTTCCCCCGATTTGAACATAGACACTAATTTTTCTACTGTTTTGCAGTTACTGGTCCAGGTCCCTTGTTACCAATGATGTCAACAGAAGGGACCGAATCCTTGTGTCTTTTGTCTATCCTCTTTTGTTTTGATAAAGCATTCATTCCTAGTGTGTCCTGGTTTTGCACAATAATGACGTAGAATGGACCTATCTCTTGACTGTGATCTACAAGGTGACTTCCCATATTTATTGGTGTCTGTGGCGCGAGATCTGCTCGCGCTGCGCGGAAACTTATGAAACTGCCTGTAGCCTGGTGTTTGTGATTGTACCCTTGACACGATTAGTTGTTTGCTCTGCCTGCTTTCGGTTCGCGATCGATTTTGTTCTCTGTTTGGGGTCATTGTAGCTGTTTTCACAGCTGATACTGTCCCAGGTACCCTCATTCTACTAGAATGTGATTGTGGTTCGATCAGCCCTGCTTTGCTACACTGCATCTCTACCTCGTTCATTAAGTCTAGTAAGCACATGCCTGGGGTGTACGCGATCATCTTGGCGATCTTAAGGGTCCTATCAGGTAATTTACACAAGGCAGCTACATAACCAATGATGTCCACGATGAGGTCTGGGGATATCTTTCCATATCCTGTTATCCAGTTTGAGTTTTCTAAGGTAGCTAATAATGTTCTTTTGATCGTGGAGACATCAGTAGTTATTTCACTGAGAACATGATTTGTAATGTGCTCTCTTACAAGATCCACAATCTTATGTAATTCTGGGATTATACCTAACAAAAAGTTCATACCTCCAGAAGATTTCTTCAAAAATTCAGTTTTAAATTCATCATATGTCTTAGCCTTGAGGAGCTTATCTGACCTTAGCAAGTCTCCTGCTGGACATCTTTCCTGACTAATCCAAGAGGAAAAAATAACAATTTTCTCTTGTTTATCTTTAATATGCCTCTTAATGAAGATCTGTTCGCACTGATTGACCAATGAATTGACGTCAATGTGATCTTTTTCTGTGCCAGAGAATTTCGGGGCAGTTTTATCCTCACGATAAACGAATATCTGATCTTGATCTGTGGTATTCATTTTCACTGGTTGCTCTGTTAATTTAACTTGGACTTGTTTATCGTTGTGTGAGGGAATAGTGGAATAGATTTTCCCTGAACGATGAACCCTGTTAAGTATATTTTCATAGGTATGCAAGTCAGAGACAAAGTCCTCACTCGCTACATCAGAGGGGGTTTGCCATTCATCATCTAGAACTGACATATTTGTTCCTTTATCTTTAGTTTGTAGTGAATTTTGTAGGATGGGTGTGTTGCCCTGGTGCTCTCCTAATTGGGTATCCGCAGTGGGCGCTGACTGTGTGTCATATGGTATTAACATGGGTGGAGGCGAAAATATTCCTGTCATATCACTTGGCTAAAAAGAATTCATGTTGCTAAAGTATGGTGTTATGAAGTACGTCTTTTGTTTATGTCCTTACTAAATAGATTTTTTTTTTATGTGAGGAAGAAGGAACCAAAGGCCATGAGCCCGCAGTAACGGTTCCCTCCAAGAGAAAACAAAATACAATAGACAGCCAAATTCAAGATCCGATCATTTTGAGATGCCTGGACACACTGCGTTTGAAAGACTGGAGATCATAGGCAGCAGGAAATACAGACAGAGGGAGACAGTTCCAGAGTTGACCTGTTGCATAAATGAAAGACTGGGAGTAACGGTTAACTCTTGCATTAGAGAGTTGGACAGAAAAGGGATGAGAATTTGCTGCCAAACGGGTGCTAAGCGCCCGTCGTAGTGGTGGAGGAATGCAAGCAGACAGTTCAGAGGAGCAGCGACCATTAAAGTAGCGATAGAAAAGAGATAAAGATGCAACAGTGCGGCGAAGGGACAGAGGTTGAAGGGAGTCAGTAAGAGGAAGAGAGTTAATGAGACGAAAATCCTTTGACTCCACCCTATTGAGAAGAGCTGTATGTGGGAAGCCTCCCCAAACATGAGAGTTGTACTCCACACAGGGGCGGATAAAACCCCTGTATAGAGTCAACAATTGTACAGGGGTAAAGAAAGAGCGGAGTCGGCTTAGCACACCCAATCTCTTGGAAACAGATTTTACAAGAGATGTAATATGATCTTTCCAAGATAAGTCCCGAGTAAATGAAACCCCAAGCATGTTCAAGGATGATGCAGGATTAAGCTGAATATTATTAAACATTAGTGGGTATATATGTGGAAGATTTTGCCGGGTTGATAGGTGTAAGAACTGAGTCTTAGATCCATTAAAAATAACCATATTATTTTTACCCCAGTCAGAGATACGAGCCAAGTCAGACATTAGGTGTACCATAGCCTCATCCCTTGTTTGCTGAGGTAACTATTGTGATGGGCTTTGCGGGAACCGAATGGAAAGGTGAAGGGTGGATTCATCAGCGTATGAGTGGATAGGGTTAGATGTACAGCTTAGAAGATCATTGATGAATAAAAGGAAGAGAGTTGGTGATAGGACAGAGCCCTGAGGAACATCACTGTTGATAGATCTAGGAGAAGAACGATGGCCGTCTACAACAGCGGCAATAGAACGACCAGAAAGGAAGCTAGCGATGAAGGCACAGATAGAAGGATAGAAACCGTAGGAGGGCAGTTTAGAAATTAAAGATTTATGCCAGACTCGATCGAAAGCCTTTGAGATGTCAAGTGCAATGGCAAAGCTTTAGCCAAAGTCCCGAAAGGAGAATGACCAGGAGTCTGAAAGGTAGGTGAGAAGATCGCCAGTGGAGCGTCCCTGACGGAACCCGTACTGACGATCGGAAAGAAGGTTGTGATAGGAAAGATGCCTTAAAATTTTTCTATTGAGAATTGACTCGAAAACTTTTGAAATACAGGACGTTAAAGCAATTGGACGATAGTTGGAGGGTTGGGAGTGGTCACCCTTCTTTGGGACTGGCTGAATGAGAGCAAACTTCCAGCAAGAAGAAAAGGTACAAGTTGACAGACAAAGGCGAAAGAGTTTGCCTAGGCAGGGTATAAGCACAGAAGCACAGTTCTTGAGAACAACAGGAGGGACCCCATCAGGCCCATATGCCTTGTTAGTACTGAGGCCAGTGATGGCAGAAAATACATCAACTGAAGACATTTTAATGTCAGCCATGAGGAAGTCAGAGGGGGGAAGTGATGGAGGAACAGCACCGGAATCGTCTAAGGTGGAATTGGAGGAGAAAATCTGTGTGAAGAGATCTGCTTTATCAGTAGAAGAAATAGCTACAGAACCATCAGAGTAGAAAAGAGGAGGGAAGGATGATGAGGTAAAGTTGTTAGAAAGATTTTTGGCAAGGTGCCAGAAGGAGCGGGAAGAATTCGAGTTGGAGAGTTGAGAGCATTTAGTATGGATGAAATTATTTTTAGTAGATGAGTAAATGAGTTGTAATAAATGATAGATAGTGAGTGTATATGTGTATATATAAATTAAGCACTGAGAAGAAATGAGTAAGTATAATTACACCCACTTGCTACAGATCGGAGAGGCATGTCGAAGCAACTGTCGATCTCGGAAGATAAATGCAGAGATGAATGAAGATCTCCTCTCAATAATTCTAGGGCTGTGTTGATGGACGATATTACTCAGGAAATTCCATGGCCTGATGACTGTAGTGGTTAACAGCTTTAATCATAGGCGAACCTCACCATAGAACGTCGAATTCCCACCCATTACTGTGGAAATAAATGAGTATGAGTAGGAGCTATGTGAATAATGAGTAATGAGTAGTGGGTGAGAAATGCCTGGTGTCAGTCACACGTTGATTGGCATGACGTTGTCTCAGCAAACACGCATGGCGACGTCGTCTCAGTGGATACACATGATGATGTCGGCTTCCCACACTGGTAGGTGTGGTGAGTAACTGAGTAGCGATGAGTAACCTGAGTGAGGGAAGGTGAGTAAGATGCATTATAAATGTGGCTCCGGTGTTTTGCCGTGTGTCTTGACCTCTGCGTCAGCGATGGAGGTAGGGAGGAGAGAGTGTTGAGGTTTTAGTGCTTGTTGCTCTGGTCTTTCTTTTCCTTTCCTTGTTTTGCTTTTTATTCTTGCTGCTGCTTGAAGTTGCATGAAGATTATAGAGTTGTCTTGTAGACCTGTTATTTGTAGTTAATTGTAGAGCTTGTTGATCCTCACTCGTAAGTTGTCGTTGCTACTGTATGCTTGTAGACTCGTATCGTAGACCCGTTCTTCTTATTGTATACTCGCTTGCTTAATCGTAGAATTGTAGTAATGTAGATTCAGCTGTAGAACTGGAGCTGACAGTTTTGCCTGCTTTTGTAGAAATGATGTTTCGTAGACGTAGAGTCGATCGTTACTGCCACCATTTAATGTTAGAGGTTCATAGCCAACATTTATATGGATGAGTTTGGGAGAGTGTGTAAGAAACGGAATCTAAAGGTGAATGCAGGGAAGTGTAAAGTGATGGTCTTTGAGAGAGGTGAAGTCAGTGAATGTACAGCAAAGTTGGATGGTGAGGAATTGGAAAATGTACGTTTAAGTACTTGGGTAGTGTGATGAGTAAGGATGGAGGTTTGGAGGGTGAAGTGCTTGAAAGGGTATAGCAGGGAAGAAAGGTTGCTGGTTCTTTGAAAGCAGTGATAAGAAACAGGGAAGTGAGCATGGAAGCGAAAAAGTTACATGACAGTATTGTGATACCAACTCTAACATATGGATGTGAAGCTTGGACGTTGCTGGAAGGACACAAGTCATGAGTGAGAACAGTGGAAATGAGTTATTTAAGAGGAGCCTGTGGAGTCACATGGAGAGACAGGCTGACGAATGAGGATATAAAGGAGCGTTGTGGTGTGGATGTGGATGTGATAGGAAGCGTTATGAGGAACACACTGAGGTGGTTTGGCCATGTGGAGAGGATGGAGGGTGAGAGACTGACGAAGAGAGTGTATGTGAGTGAGGTGGAGGGGGAAAGAGGGAGGGGGAGGCCGATGATGAGATGGAGAGATGGGGTGGAGAGGCATATGAGACAGGGGGGTGTGAGTTGGGAGCAGGGCAGTGAAATGGTGGGGGACAGGGCGACGTGGAGGCGATTTGTTTGTGGCCACCCCAAACGGGATTGAGGCGTCTGGCAATAGATAGACAGATATATAGAACTCTTAGTTCTTGCAATACGTGAGTCTTGAGTTTTGGTTAAAGTTTTTTTGGTACTTGAAGAGCAGGAGTTAAAGATGAATACAGGGAGTTGATCTTGATTTATTATCTTCAGAGAAAGTATAAGTTGAGCAGCGTATGTATTATACAGAGACTTATTATACTAAGTAAGTCTAGTTGGACCCCTCTTCTTATTCGCTCTCTCCACTACCTGCCGGTTCTATGGCCTATCTCCTGAGCTCAGATTCCTACATTCTCGTGTAGCAGGGGTCGTGTCACGTGTGCTCTACTGTCGTGGAAGCTTCTAGAATACTGTATGTCTGTGTGTATGTACTGCATCCGGTGCATGATCAACATTACTTCACTTAAAGAGTTGCAAACTAATTTCCCGTTCCCACACCTTGTCTGGTGCTCTATCTGTCTATCTACCTATCTATCCATCATGCTTTCTGTTATGATTTGTATTTACGAGTATAATATGGAGTCCTGACAGTATTAGTAGTAGTAATAGTAGTAGTAGTAGTAGTAGTAGTAATGGCCAATATACTATTTCAGCCATTATCAATCCTGCTTTAGAATCTCAATCTTGTTTGATTTTAATAAATAAAATTATATTGTTTAATATTTTTTTCATTGCACATTCTATTACATATATATATATATATATATATATATATATATATATATTTTTTTTTTTTTTTTTTTTTTTTTTTTTTTTTTTTTTGAGTGATTTTCCTAGAGTAAATATTTCACATATAAATTTTAACTATATACTGTACAGGGTGTAACACGAGAGTCTGCAAAGATTTGTAGAGATGAAAGAATACGTCATTCTGAGTAGAAAATCTTCTATACATATGTTTTTCAAGGAATATTGTAGGCGTGAGGTGGATTTACAAAATTACGCAACGCAACTGTCACACAGAGACGAGTCGGCAAGAAGGGAAGAGGGGAGGGGAGGAGAGAGCGAGGCTAGCGACCAGCTGAACGGCAGTCAGTACACACTTTCCCGCCAAGACTTGGCGACTGGCGAGAGAGTACTGACATTCAGCTGATCGCGTATAAACGTTGTCACCTTATTTTTACAGTATTTTATTTACTATTAACAATCATAATGTCCTCATGTAATCCTTATCGGTGAATTACATAATCCCTATTAATAGCATGATTTCCCGTTTGAAGATATTCTTATGTTCCATAACTTGCAAAAAAAAAAAAAAAAAAATCATAAAATATAATTTCTCAAAGTTGGCATCGCGTGCCCAAATAGCCTCCCTCCTCCCCTCCCCTCCTCCCACTCCCCTAACCGACTCGTCTCTGTGACAGTTGCGTTTCGTAATTTTATAATTCCACCTCACGCCAATAGTATTTCTTAAAAAGGATATGTGTATAGAAAATTTTCTACTCAGAATGATGTATTGTTTTACCTCCACAAATATTTGCAGAAACTCGTGTTACGCCCTGTATATGTATGTAGCAGTAGTAGTAGTAGAAGTAGTAGTAGTTGTAGCAGTAGTAGTAGTAGTAACAGTAGTAGTAGTAGTAGTAATAGTAGTAGTAATAGTAGTAGTAGTAGTAGTAGTAGTAGTTGTAACAGTAGTAGTAGTAGTAACAGTAGTAGTAGTAGTAGTGGTGGTTGTCATTGTACTATTTCAGCCATTATCAGTCCTACTTTAGAATCAAAATCAAGTGTTTGATTTTAAAAAATAAAATTGTTTTAATATTTTTTTCATTGCAGCTTTTATTATATATATATATATATATATATATATATATATATATATATATATATATATATATATATATATATATATATATATACATATATATATATATATATATATATATATATATATATATATATATATATATATTTCTTTTGAGTTATTTTTCTAAAGATTTCAATACTTCACACATAAATTTTAACTATATATATGTATGCAGTAGTAGTAGTAGTAGTAGTAATAGTAGTAGTAGTAGTAGATGTAGCAGTAGTAGTAGTAGTAGTTGTAGCAGTAGTAGTAGCAGTAGTAGTAATTGTAGCAGTAGTAGCAGGAGTAGTTGTACCAGAAGTAGTAGTGGTAGGAGTAGTCAATCTTACTTTAGAATATAAATCAAGTGTTTGATTTTAATAAATAAAATTATATTTTGTTTTAATATTATTTTTATTGCACCTCTTATTATATATATATCTATTGAGTTATATTTCTAGAGTAAAGATTTCAATACTTCACACATAAATTGTAATTATGTACTTAGGTAGTTTGGGTTGAAGGGGTAGTGAAACACTTTGTTTTTTTGGTTTGCACAAACAAAACAAGCATACAAGGCTAGACAAAATCAAAATCAAGGCCTGCTGGGGAAGTTTTTGGGGGTCTGGACATCGTTGGACGTCTTCCTGGCCTGCTCTGGTTGTTGTTGATGCTGGAACTGGTCTGCCAGAATGTCTGAGAGGCCAGAGAAGTTCAGCCCCATGAAGGGAGTTGAAGTCCACAATGGCTGTGGTGTTGTTGGCTGCTGTCCAGTCGTTTGTGGTTGGTAAGTAGAAGGCTGGTAGGGTGTACATGGCTGCAGCGGTGGGGACAGGTACCAGCTTGTACTTGGCACATGCTGTTGTTGTTGGTGGTGTGGGCCTGGGGGAGGATGACGCTGGCTGTCAGCGTCATAGTGTCGGTGGAGGCACGTCATCACGTCCAGCATGAAGAGCCTCCACTGACGTTCTGACAGCCCCCGAGCTTCACAGCTCATCCAGAGGCCAAAAGCTGCCCAGGAGTAATGGCTGACATTCAGAGCACTCTGAATTGTGTTAACCATGGCACTTCCCTCCGACAGCTTTGAGGTCACCTGGAGAATTGTCTCATCCACTTGCCTGGCAACACCTGCAGGCTTTGGGCATCGACTGCCATTGGAAGCCTCGCTGGGGGGCCACTGGGTGACGCCATTGTCGCTCTCATCCTCCAGGGCTTCCTCCTTCGCACCAGTTGTTGCCCCTCCCAGGCAACGGCTTCCAGTCCTGACGTAGAGGTGGCCCTCGAGGAACGCGAAGCTTACCATTGTCCACCTCTGCCGTGGCATGAGTGTCTTTGCTGTCTGCCCAGACTTCCTCCTCTTCAGCTTGCCGTATATGGTTCGCATGGACTTAAACCATGTGATCACCTGCAGCGCTGTCAACTTCATTTCTGCTCCCATCCTCTCCAGCAGGTGATCCTTTTTGGCCCGGTCCTTGAAGTGTGGGTGTGACTGATCATAATACATGGGGTGGTCCTGGAACCACTGGATCAGTTCCTCCTCCTGGGCCATTGTCAACTCCACCCGTTGCGGCTTGCTGGGTTTCCTACTGCAGGGGGTTTCGTCGTCCTCTCCATTGTTGCTGTCGTGATGATGGCAGCCAATGGGTACATCCTCCTCCTCCGTTTCCTCAGACTCTGGGAGACCAGGGTCGTCAGTGGCAGCCTCCTCCTCCTGCTTGTGCTGCAGCTGCTCCTGCTGCTGCTGATGTTGCTGCTGCTGCTTTCTGGGCCTCTTCACTGTGACTACTGCTGCTGCTGCTGGAGGTGTCTACTGTGCAAGGCTGGGTAGGCGAGTGATGGCTGATGCCCAAGACGGCGACCTTTTATGCTGGTCACAGGACACCGGCGGCCAATCACTGCCAAGCGGTGGTAGGGTGGACTCCACCCAGCCACCGACAGCAGCCAATGGGAAGCAGTCTAGGCCACCACTAGACCGACACCAGCCGCGGATTGTCCGGCGGCTGGTCTTGGTCCAACCCACCACCTGTCGCTCGACCAATCGCCGGCTGGACAGCTGCTGCTGCAGTCCAGTCGTCACCTTGTCGGAGTGCAGACGGCACCACACAGAGCGGGTGGCGAATGGTCACTGGATGGCAACCACCACTTAAAATCAGGTGTTGCCGACCAGTCGCAGTCTATAAGCCGGCCAGATGTAGGGTCACTCCCAATGGGGAAGCCAGCCAGCTGGAGGAGAACGCACTTATCATTCAAACAAGAGGGACGTATTTACTCTGGGCTCTCTCTGTGTTGCAGTTGCATCTTTCTGTGGCCAATAAAGAGAGATAAATCGCTCAGTTTTCTGTCACCTGCACACGCTACGTCTACCATTCCTTCAACAGGATCTACACCGATTCCCACCATCTCCAGTGTGTGAGAAGACATTTAGTTGAAGCTGATTTAGTGACTAGTTGAGAAAATCCTAAAAGCCGACACACACTTAGTATTATCATGAGCATCATATCACAAGCACACACAGCATCAGTAATGCACTAAGGTGTGGTGTTCTTTGAAACAAGGCTCAACGCACAATCCTACGTTGCATTCCACACACTCGTATCTTGTGTCTTTTCTCTGAGTGGTTGCACTCACTCTCGATTGGCTGCATACATGATAGGAGCACTGGGGTCTAGGATGGTTCGGGTGAGAAGGGATAGAGATTGGGAAGTGGAGTCCTGAGAGGCGTAGGGGAGTCTGGGTGGCAGTGGTGTGGCAGGTGCGGTGGTGAAGCCTGTCCTCTGCATACCTCATGATGATTTCCCAAGACAGCTCGCTCGCGAACCCCTCGAAGGTCTCAGAGGTTCCCGTAGTCATGGCATGGAGGTAGTGGGCGTTCAGGACCGTGGTATGGAGCAAGTTGAAGAAGAGCTTTTTGTACCACTTCATTGTGGGCCTGGCACATTCCACATTGGAAATCATGGAGTCTGACTGGTCTTCTTGCCTCATATTGACATTTAGTCCAGTACTGACTCCGGTTTCCAAATGTGGAACCTCCTCTTGCTGCAGTAATCTACGGAGTCAGTGCGGTGCATCAGGGGGTGGTGTGCCATCGACAGGGGGAAAACTTCCCTGTTGTGGTTCCATACGGTGGTGAGGATGTTGTTTGTCTTGAAGAAAACCACTTCATTCTTGTCAAGTTTCATCCCAACCTTGACCATATGGTGACGTTTTTTCATGATTGTGCGACAGACTCTTGTGTCATGATGGTGGAGGTACCGAGCAAGAAGGGGTCTAGTGTACCTGTTATCCAGGTACAGGACGTGACCACGATGAAGTTACTGCTTTATCACTGTCTTTACCACGGCCCCAGAAAGTCCAATACTTCTATCTTCTGTTATGTCTGTCTGTATACCGGTGTACAAAACTATGTCATGCACATAACCAGTTTTACAGTCACACATAAATGAAGATCTTGAACCCCAGGTGGTGTCTCTTGGTGGGTATGTACCGCCGAAAAGAAATACACCCCTATTGCCTCTCCAGAACATGAGACTCTCGTCTATGACAAGTCTCTGTATGGACAGAAGAATGATTGGAACTTTTCCTGCAGGTGATCAAATACCATCCTTATTCTCCTCATTTTATCGGTGTTATTTGCATTAGCAGGGTCGTCAGCATCGTAAAAGTGGAGGTGGCTCAGAATTTGCTGAAATCTCTTTTGGTCCAATACCTTCCCGAAGAAAGGTGTACTGGTCATAGGGTTCATAGACCAGTATCCTGGAATTTGTCATGTCCGTACAATACCCTTCAAGAGAACCTAGGCAAAAAAGATGAACATATCACCTGTGGTAACTGGGTAGTCATATTGCTGGGAGTGCTTACTTGTTGTGCCTTCACACTCACTTTCACGGTTCTGGCTGCTTGCAAATGTGTTGGTCTGCTCGACAATTCACTCCACAAACTCCTCACCAAAGTATAGGTGGAAGAAATCCACCCTGGTGGGGCCTGCATGGAGTCCTGGAGCAGTACAGCCAGACCGCCACTCCTCAGTGAACTGGTGAATGATAGGCGTGAAGTCACTTCCATCCTTCCAGTCCCACGACACACCAACGTCCCAATCTTCCAGTTCATCGGGGTGGGGAGGAGAGGGTGGTGGGGATGGTGGGGGTGGTTGGGAGGTGGAGAGCAGTGCCCTTCCCCACTGGTGCTCCTCTTCCCTCTCCTTTTTCCCTTCCTCTTTCCCCTCCCTTTGCTTCCTTTCCCCACATCACGGGGCTGTGGGGAGGAAGTGCGGGACTATTGCTGAGAGAAAGAGGCGCTAGGGCATGGCTGCTCCTCACTTGCCCGCTGCCCAGGTATGCCACGTGGTCACCCGGGTGCTGCCTCCCTGCCACCACCACTTTCCCTTTCACTGATCACTCCTGCCACACCACTCACACCTTCCCCAGGCAAAACGGAAGCACCATACCCTATTTTTCGTCTTTGCCACACCTTCAGCTCTCAGTGATGAAATCTTTTCTCTCTCCCACCACGCGGTAACACCACGTCCCACAGCTCCACCCTCGTCCTCGTCCTCTTCAGAGTCTTTGTCTAGAGGCTGGAGAGAGGTGCTTGCACGTGGTGGAGGTGCAGGCTGGCCTTCCCTCGCCTTATGGTACATCACTTACCAACCCTTCCCTGGCGACGATACCTCCTCATTACTGCTGCTCGTTTCATCGTCAGGCAGCATGTACTGCCACATCGTCATTGATTGGTGAATCACTGTCGCCTGTGAAGGCGTGAAGGGTGGCTTGAATTTCATCGTCAGAGAGACCTTGGTGTGCCATGTCTGTGCTGGGTCTCTGCTAACAGGTGAGTGATCGAGACAAGAGCACGCACGGGGCACATGGAGTCGGGGATTGTCTCTGCCTGGGGGCAGGTAGAAGAAGGTGTCCCTCGTCCATGTACCAAAAATCATGTGCAAAATTTGAAAATTGTGGAAATGACGGATCTTGCAATTGCAAAACGTATGGGTACATTATCGAGATTGAGTGTGAAAAAACGTTGCAATGTATCCATATGTTATCGGGATGCAGCGAGTTAAGGAATTTGGTATTATTTTGACAGTTTTCTTGAAATCTTATTTTTTCTTCTTTTCCTAGCGATATCCGGAGCTTTACTCCATCATCATCATCTTCCCTAACTATCGAGGAGGTGAAGCAGAATCCGGAAACAAGGAGAGAGAGAGAGAGAGAGAGAGAGAGAGAGAGAGAGAGAGAGAGAGAGAGAGAGAGAGAGAACAAAAGTGTAAGGACTAGCCAAAACATGACCAATGACATCAGCCGCACAATCATCCATGCATCATTCAAACCCCCGGAATTATGGCTCCATCTCCCAGATCTTACTTTTTTTTTCTTTAAAGCTTTATATCCTTAAACGCACTCCATTACTGTACCTTGCTACCACCAGATGATTTGAATCAGCTTATGAGACACTTCACTGAGGTCATATAATCGTCCAGCGGCAACCTGATTACAATACAAAAGACGACATTTGGTTGAAGTGGTTAACGCAAGTTTAATGCTTTTTTTTTATCTGGCCACTTTACAGCCATGATGGTGCTGGAGAGGGACACCATCACAAGGTGGCATCGATATAACTGGGCGACTTAACTGGCTGGTTACATAAACGTCTTTCAGCTACCTCTCTATCCCCTGAAAGGAGGATGGTGGACTACAGAAGGTTAGCTTCAGCCTGTAGTCCACCGGGCTCAAGTCCAGAAGAGAAAGCCACCCTCACAACAACAGCAGTAACAGCATGCAGGATGGAAGGCAAGGGAGGGAGCAATTGTTAAAGAGCAACTCAGGAATACCCGGATTTTAGCGATATTACAGAGCTGTCAGCAGCATAATTTCTACCGTTTGCTAGAGTTTTACGTGGAGTCGGGGACAGAATATCGCTTCGCATTTTACCTCTGTTGACTATTTTCCTCTGTTGACATATTTCCTCTGTTGACTAATACTCCTAAGCTTGATATATTTCTCTGCCCATGTGTGTGTGTGTGTGTGTGTGTGTGTGTGTGTGTGTGTGTGTGTGTGTGTGTGTGCGCGTGCTTGATGCGTCAGAGAAGAAATGACACGCCTTTACATGGACACAGTGAAGTAGTAAACTTTTGTGTCAGTCTTTATGAAACTACAGAACATTGTACTATATGCCAATTTACAGACAAGATGGATGACAAGGGAGGCAACAACGGCAAGTCCCTGAAGGACAAGATCAGGATTCTCAACAGCTCGCAAACCAACAGCCAAGTCATAGCCTTTTATGACGACGTGTCTAGTTGCTACGATGAGGTACGTGTAGCACCTCTAGGCCGATGTATTTTTTTTATCATTTTATTATAGTCCTCCTGACTCCAGACGAACTTATTCAGCAGACTTGTCGAACAGAAATGAAATTTTTTTTTTTTTTTTTTTTTTTTTTCGAACGGGAGAAGTGAAATATAGCAGTTTTTGACCTGGAGGTTAGATATAGCATTTTCTCGAATCGAGAAGGTGAGGTGTTTTTACCGAAAGAAGGATGGGGGCTAGATATTGCCTTAGTTAAACTAGGGAGATTAAATAGTTTTTTTTTCTCTCTCTCCCTCTCTGAGGAGGTGAGATGTTGCTTGTTTATTTTTATTTTATTTTTTTTTTAGGGATATGAGATACTAACTTTTTAAACTGGATTTTTTTTTTTTTTCGTACTGGGGATGTGAGATGTTGCCTTCATTTATTCCTGTACGGTACTACAAAATGTCTTTCCATAGTTAAATAAAGCCATCTGGAGGTAGCAAGAACAGAACAACAAAACATGCAACTGGATTGAAGTCGTTAAGTGGATTTGAAGATTCCGTAACACCTATTCTTCAGCCACTGATTCTGCACATCTGAACCTCATGCACGATGGAAGGCAAGGGAGGGAGCAATTGTTAAGGAACAACTCAGGAATACCCGGATTTTAGCCATATTACTCAGTATAGCTGCATCAATTACAAAGAAGGCTTTGTAACAGATGCAGCTATACTGGGTAGTTAAATAGCATTACTCGCAAAGATGACCGCCTTTGGCGTCCTCCTGTCTGTGTGAGATCACTTTCTGTCATCAGGAATGAGTCATAACTCGGGAACCGGTGGCCCAATTGGGCTGGAAAATATTTTATTCTTCAAGTTAGAGCATTTTAACGCTATCATGCTGTAACATAAATTGTGCAACGTTTCGCCGTCATAATATATATATATATATATATATATATATATATATATATATATATATATATATATATATATATATATATATATATATATATATATATATATATATATATATATATATATATATATATATATATATATATATATATATATATATATATATATATATATATATATATATATATATATATATATATATATATATATATATATATATATATATATATATATATATATATACATATATATATATATATATATATATATATATATAACTTGGGTCTGGTTAGTACTTGGATGGGTGACCGCCTGGGAACACCAGACGCTGTTGGCATCCCTACGTGTCAAGTGGGGTTGGTGGAGGATTAGTGCCCCTCCCTGTAAAACAATTAACTCTAAGCCATTGGCCACCCCGTCTGGGATACATGGCGTCTGGCAATGAATGAATGAATATATATATATATATATATATATATATATGTATATATATATATATATATATATATATATATATATATGTATATATATACTGTATATATGAAATCGACTTCATTACAGGAGATAAGAATAACACGATAACAAATGTCACAGTTATCAACAAAGTAAATATAGGTAGTGATCATAGAATGGTGGGTTGCACAGCCAGATTCAATTTCAGAAATTAAAGAAAGAAGATGATTAATGATAAAAAGATATGCCTAATAACAGTAAATGAAAACAAAGCAACCTTTCAGTTGGAAATAAGGAACAGATTTCAGGCTCTAAGTAAAGCTGAATGTGACATCGATGAGCTGAATGACAGACTAACAAAAGTGCTAAGAGAATCAGCAGAGGTAGTAGGAAAACCTAATACAACCAAAGCCAAGAATACAAGACACTCGAGCTTATGAAAAAACGAAAGGAAATGAAAGTAAAGAGAAAGAATGGCGAAATAGAACGAGCAGAATTAAATAAGCTTATCAACAAAAGACAAAGAGAAGAAAAAAGAAAGAGAAATATGGATCAGATCAAAGAAACCATCAAAAATGGAAAAAGTCTGAAACATGTCCGAAGTAAAATGGCACTAGGCTAGCAAGAAATGACATAATTGAAAGAACAAAAACGGTGAAATCATTAAATGCAGAGATAAGATGGTGAAGAGAGTTGAAGAATTTTACAAAGAACTGTATGCATCAAAGACAGTAGTACCAATAGCTAACTTCTCAGTTGACACAAGTGAAATACCCGAGGTAACACCAGACAAAGTAAATATTTGTCTTAAAAATATGAAAAGAGGGAAGGCTCCGGGAGATGATGGAATAGTAACAGATTTATTGTTGGATGCCTGAGTAGAAGTACAAAATAGGCTTGCTCACTTATTTAACCACTGTATAAAACAGAAAAAAATTCCCAAAACATGGTGTAATGCAATAGTTATTTTACTCTACAAAAAAGGTGACTCAAAAGATCTTAGTAACTATCGACTCATTATCTTATTATCAGTCATTTACAAACTCTTCACTTAAGACCTTACGAACAGAATAACAACAATTTTGGAGGAAAACCAACCTCGTGAACAGGCAGGATTCCGAAGCGGGTATTCGACCATTGATCATCTACATACAATGAACCAGCTAATTGAGAAAACTATAAAATATAATAAACCACTCTGCCTAGGTTTTGTTGATTACGAAAAGGCTTTCGACTCAGTGGAGCACATAGCAAATATAAATTCATTGCGAGAACAAGGAGTGAATGAGAAAATTGTAAACCTGCTCGAAAACATATATAAAGAGGGAACTGCTACGGTTAAATTACATAAGGACTCAGAAAAAATTAAGAGTGAGAAGGGCGTGCGTCAGGGAGATACAATTTCACCAAAATTATTTACAGCATGCCTAGAAAATATTTTCAGAAAGCTAGACTGGGAGAACAAAGGAGTGAACATTGATGGAGAAAAGCTAAAACATTTAAGATTTGCAGATGACATTGTCCTAATCTCAGAAACAGCAGAGGCATTGCAAGAAATATTTAATGACCTGAACAGAGAAAATCTGAAACTAGGACTAAAGATGAACCGAAGTAAAACTAAAGTAATGTTTAATTCACAAACACCAAAGAGCGTTATCAGAATAAGCGACGAAATTCTTGAAGAAGTTGAAGAGTACAACTACTTGGGACAAATACTAAAATTAACGAAAGATCATGATAGCGAAATAAAAAGACGCATTACAACTGGATGGAAAGCTTTCGATAAACATAAAAACATTATGAAAAGTAGCTTGCCAGTTTGTATGAAACGAAACGTATATAACGAATGTATAATTCCAGCTATAACTATGGTTGTGAGACGTGGAAACTGACAAAATCAATGGAAAATAAATTAATCCGTTCTCAGAGAGCAATGGAAAGGTCAATGTTGGAAATATCTTTAAGAGACAGGAAAAGATCAACTTGGGTGAGAGAGCAGACTAAAGTCAAAGATATAGAAGTTATAAAAGAACAGAAATGGAGGTGGGCAAGCCATATAGCAAGAATAAGGGATAACCGATGGAGTAAGAGGCTGACTGACTGGACACCAAGAGAATGTAAGCGTAGCAGAAAAAGGCCAGACAGGAATTCGTGGATATATATATATATATATATATATATATATATATATATATATATATATATATATATATATATATATATATTGCGACACAATTGTTTAGTTTCCACAGGCCTGTACGCAGTCATTTTGCGAATTCAGTGAGTCATAACTTTGGAACCGGTGGTCCGATTGGACTGAAATTGTTTTATTCTTCATGTTAGAGCATTTTGGCGGTTACCTTCCTCTGACAGGAATTGCACTATAATTCTCCGTTTTTCCAGTGGTACAGTAACGATTGGACAAACCAAGAAACATACAGAAATCGGATTATTGTAATATAGGTTATTACACTATTATTATTATTATTATTATTATTATTATTATTATTATTATTATTACTATTATTGCTGTTATTATTATTATTACTATTATTATTACTATTATTATTATTATTATTATTATTATTATTATTATTATTATTACTAAGTCTTTGGAGATTCAGTAACACCTGTTCTTTGCGATTTATTCTGCATATTTCCACCCCACCATCGTCCTGTACGTTACTGGTGGAAACTCTGTCGGCATTTAAACGATATCAAAAGCATACAAGAGAGTACTGAGGTGTATAATGCAAAATAAATATTTAAGGATGAGACACTACGAATCCCCCTGCGCCACTTAGAATACGATGCAAGCTTCTTGAACTTGAGGACGCCTCATAAATTGTTCTAGCTACAGGTAGACTATTTTATTCAGCTTAGGAGCCTGCCCCCCACCCCATTGAAGTACACAAAATCCATATCTATTTCAAGTCAAAGTCTCTCTCTCTCTCTCTCTCTCTCTCTCTCTCTCTCTCTCTCTCTCTCTCTCTCTCTCTCTCTCGAACTGAATGTAATCGTCGTGAGATAGAATAATAGAATAAAATACCTCACTGCTGTAACTGTTGTTGTTGAGGCTCCTGGCTTATCTAAACATAAACCCAGTGGACTGCAAGATGAAACTGCTATCTCCTGTTGATAATATTGGACCACGTTACATATCACACTCAGACGCTGGTCGCGGTGAAATGACGCCCTGCGCATTGCAAGGCTCATTTCACGCCACTAACAGAGACTGGCAGAAATTGCTCTCAGAGTTTTGCTCCTTCTAGACAACCATAACCATTTTGTTACACTCGGCGGCATATGACCCTGGCAGTTGCGCCGCCAGATTTTAATTATATTTAATCAATCAATTAATCAACTATTTTGTTATAAATCAAGGACGTTCATTTTCGCTCCCAAATATAGGTGAATGTGCTACCATTATGACAGAGGAAGTCCTGAAAGAGCAACTAAAAACAAAATGTAGTCGAGGTTGCATGAGTGACCTTTCCAGTGCGCGGATCCTCAAATAACAAGATACAAATGGGTCTGAATGAGATGTTGCTGCATATCATGAGCAAAATTGTGACTGAAGATGGTTTGTTTTCACCTGATGGAACTGAGTTATTCTCACAACTTGAATACTACCTACTCATTGAGTGAAATTCAATGAACCTTAGAAATCATCGTTGCACAAATTTCAGTGAACTCTAGTTATAAGGTAGAACTGAGTCTGACTGGTTGCTAGTCATATAAACCCTAAACTTTGACTACATTTGGCCCTCAGTTGAACTGAAGAGGGTTAGGGATCTTTGTGAGGCTTGACCAAATGAACTAAAATACTGACAAGCACTTCGTGGCCCAATTGGGCCGCTCAGCGCTTGCCTCCATGAGACTTATTTCTGGACCCTGCTTCACTTTGCCTGCAGCCAACGATTTATGCACTAATGCAGGAAACTCCACGGAAAATCTCCGACGGAATCGGATTAATATAAATCCAGTGGGATTAATTTTGGGTTAAAACACCCCTTCAGAAAATTTCAATCGACATGAAACTGAGACAAACCTATCTGTAACGCAGTTGCGACCATGCTACCAAGTTTCATCAAAAAGCTTTTTCTAGTTTCGGCAGCTCTGAACACACACACACACACAAACACACACACACACACGGTCAGGATTATGACTCGTAGATTAGCTTAGACTGGTGACTTTACACTCCTGTCATTCCTTCCTTAATTCTTTCCTCTTCCTTCTGCTTATGGGTGGCTCTGCACTTTGTGACAAGCCAAATGATTTCCTGTACACCAGGAGACCATTATTTTTTTTTTTTTTATGCGAGGAAGAAGGAACCAAAGGCCATGAGCCCGCAGTAACAGTTCCCTCCAAGAGAAAACAAAATACAATAGACAGCCAAATTCAAGATCCGATCATTTTGAGATGCCTGGACACACTGCGTTTGAAAGACTGGAGATCATAGGCAGCAGGAAATACAGACAGAGGGAGACAGTTCCAGAGTTGATCTGTTGCATAAATGAAAGACTGGGAGTAACGGTTAACTCTTGCATTAGAGAGTCGGACAGAAAAGGGATGAGAGTTTGCTGCCAGACGGGTGCTAAGTGCCCGTCGTAGAGGTGGAGGAATGCAAGCAGACAGTTCAGAGGAGCAGTGACCATTAAAGTAGCGATAGAAAAGAGATAAAGCTGCAACAGTGCGGCAAAGAGACAGAGGTTGAAGGGAGTCAGTAAGAGGAGGAAAGTTAATGAGACGAAAAGCCTTTGACTTCACCCTATTTAGAAGAGCTGTATGTAGGGAGCCTCCCCACACATGAGAGTTGTACTCCGCACAGGGGCGGATAAAACCCCTGTATAGAGTCAACAATTGCGCAGGGGTAAAGAAAGAGCAGAGTTGGCTTAGCACACCCAATCTCTTGGAAGCAGATTTTACAAGAGATGTAATATGATCTTTCCAAGATAAGTCCCAAGTAAATGAAACCCCAAGCATGTTCAAGGATGATGCAGGATTAAGCTGAATATTATTAAACATTATTGGGTATACCTGTGGAAGATTTTGTCGGGTTGATAGGTGTAAGAACTGAGTGTTAGATGTATTAAAAACAACCATATTATTTTTACCCCAGTCAGAGATACGAGCCAAGTCAGACATTAGGTGTGCCATAGCCTCATCCCTTGTTTGTTGAAGTAACTGTTGAGATGGGCGTTGCGGGAACCGAATGGAAAGGTGAAGGGTGGAGTCATCAGTGTATGAGTGGATAGGGTTAGATGTACAGCTTAGAAAATCATTGATGAATAAAAGGAAGAGAGTTGGTGATAGGACAGAGCCCTGAGGAACACCACTGTTGATAGATCTAGGAGAAGAACGATGGCCGTCTACAACAGTGGCTATAGAACGACCAGAAAGGAAGCTAGCGATGAAGGCACAGATAGAAGGATAGAAACCGTAGGAGGGCAGTTTGGAAATTAAAGATTTATGCCAGACTCGATCGAAAGCCTTTGAGATGTCAAGGGCAATGGCAAAGCTTTCGCCAAAGTCCCGAAAGGAGGATGACCAGGAGTCTGAAAGGTAGGTGAGAAGATCGCCAGTGGAGGGTCCCTGACGGAACCCGTACTGACGATCGGAAAGAAGGTTGTGATAGGAAAGATGCCTTAAAATTTTTCTATTGAGAATTGACTCGAAAACTTTTGAAATACAGGACGTTAAAGCACTTGGACGATAGTTGGAGGGTTGGGAGTGGTCACCCTTCTTTGGGACTGGCTGAATGAGAGCAAACTTCCAGCAAGAAGGAAAGGTACAAGTTGACAGACAAAGGTGAAAGAGTTTGCCTAGGCAGGGTGTAAGCACAGAAGCACAGTTCTTGAGAACAACAGGAGGGACCCCATCAGGCCCATATGCCTTGTTAGTACTGAGACCAGTGATGGCAGAAAATACATCAACTGAAGAAATTTTAATGTCAGCCATGAGGAAGTCAGAGGGGGGAAGTGATGGAGGAACAGCACCGGAATCGTCTAAGGTGGAATTGGAGGAGAAAGTCTGTGCAAAGAGATCTGCTTTATCAGTAGAAGAAATAGCCACAGAACCATCAGAGTAGAAAAGAGGAGGGAAGGATGAGGTAAAGTTGTTAGAAAGGTTTTTGGCAAGGTGCCAGAAGGAGCGGGAAGAATTAGAGTTGGAGAGTTGAGAGCATTTAGTACGGATGAAATTATTTTTAGCAGAGCGAAGATAAGTAAACAGCCGGTTGGTAACCATATAACCAAATTATAGCGCCTGATGGTTTAGTGATTAATTTAGGTGCTCCAGTCGGATCGAACCTGTGTAGGTTTATATCCAAAGGGTGGTTGGGGCTAATTGCTCACGTAATGCCACTCAGGGATTGAAGAGGCTGGTCACTCCCATCTTAAATGTTAGGACTAACTTGCCTAGCCCCGGGTTCCTACGCTCCTTATGGGGCGACATATGATTGGACGATGGATGGATGGATGGATGGATGGCAACTGGGATCCACTGTGGTGCATGCTGAGACCAACATACCCATTGCGTTGATTACATCATTTTAGTTTATCCTTTCTACCTACGGACGATTTTCTCAGTTTAAGGAAGAGACACGGTTGTGAAGGGGTTGAAGTGTGCAGTACGTTCAGCCTCTTCAGTCTTATAAGCAAAGTAAGTAATAAATAAAATATAAATGAATAATGACCTATATACTGATATGTAGGTCAACAGCAAAAATAGTTAAATAACTAAATATAGACTGACTGATAGTCAGTTTAGCAAATAAATAAATAAATAGCACAGTATGAAGAGTAACACAGATGGTTTAGGGGTAGCTGGCTTCTATTTCGACTATTGGTGATGACATTCCTCGTCGTTAATGCAAGGTCTGATTCTACTTCTTTGACTAATACAACATTCACTGGACTGCCTCGTTGAGTGGCAGTCAGTGTTTCGAACTGCATTTTTTTTTTCTGTCAATTTTGTTGGTGGCTGTTAACACTTTCAGTCCAATGATGAATTTCTTAGTTTGCTGTTGCTACCTCCAGACAATTCTGTTCAGATTTCGAAGAGCTTTTAGGCCAGGAGTTAGGTATAGCCTTCATTAGCCCCTTCAGTACTAGAGATCTGTCATAAGCTAAATAAAAGTGTTCGCTGAGAGCAAGAATGAAATATGAAAATACGTCATCGGACTGAGTGGGTTAAGGATTTCCCTCTCATCTATCAAGTTTATTTATTTATTTATTTATTTATTTTTCTCCGACCTTAGGTATTGGCTTCACAGCCTGCTCCCAAGGCCCAGTAGTTCTCCCACATACCATACACCTTTCATCACTTCGGCGCTAACACCCACCGTCCATATTGAATACATGCTAGGGCTGTCTCATACAGTATTGGTGTACTGGTATTAGCGGGGATACTTTTTCATGACAGCGGGTCTTCTAGTGGATAAGTAAAGTCTGCTTTTTTATGAAATTCAAATCCTGTAACTGTTCCTTGCCCCAGCGGGAATTCGAACTTGGATCCACTAGGAATGCAGGCCACCTTTCTACCGATTCAGACACCGCCTCCCCTAGTAATATAGCGTGTTAAGGTAATTTTTGCATTCACTGTAGCGGGCCACAGCGTTACTGTTACTGATATGTTACTGTGTAAATGTAGTAAGATTAAGCTTCTGATTAATTGTTACTGTGTGCATTTGCTCAGTAATTTTGCTGTCAATCATAATTGTATATTATTGTGCACACGTTTCACTTACAGTTATGGCAATTTAACCTTACTCTGTAATTTTTATCGTTTAAATTAATGAATCTCCACGATTACATAGGCTACTGGTCTACCTGGGAAATCCGAGTGTGAGATTTACTCTCGTGCCATCTTTGTTTACTTTACCTTGGTGTAAACAGGCTGAAATAATAATTTGCATTATAAATCATCATTACCATTATCTACAAATAATCGTTACTGTAGCTCCATTACTATTTTATGTATTTCAGTGATACATAGTGACATTTCAGTTACCTTTATGTACCAATTCGAAAATCTCTATCTATTGCCGGACGCCTCAATCCCGTTTGGGGTGGCCACAAACAAATCGCCTCCACGTCGCCCTGTCCCCCGCCATTTCACTGTCCAGCTCCCAACTCACACACCCCTCTCTCATATACCTCTCCACCCCATCCCTTCATCTCATCCTCGGCCTCCCCCTCCCTCTTCCCCCCTCCACTCACTCACATACACTCTCTTCATCAGTCTCTCACCCTCCATCCTCTCCACATGGCCAAACCACCTCAGTGTGTTCCTCATAACGCTTCCTATCACATCCACATCCACACCACAACGCTCCTTTATATCCTCATTCGTCAGCCTGTCTCTCCATGTGACTCCACAGGCTTCTCTTAAATAACTCATTCCACTGCTCTCACTCTTGACTAGTGTCCTTTCAACAACGTCCAAGCTTCACTTCCATACGTTAGAGTTGGTATCACAATACTGTCATTTAGTAACGTTTTCACTTCCATGCTCACTTCCCTGTTTCTTATCACTGCTTTCAAAGAACCAGCTACCTATCTTCCCTGCTGTACCCTTTCAAGCACTTCACCCTCCAAACCTCCATCCTTACTCATCACACTACCCAAGTGCTTAAACGTACTCACAGTTTCCAATTCCTCACCATCCAACCTCGCTGTAAATTCACTGACTTCACCTCTCTCAAAGACCATCACTTTACTCTTCCCTACATTCACCTTTAGATTCCGTTTCTTACACACTCTCCCAAACTCATCCACCAAGCCTTGCAGCTCCCCTTCGTCTTCACTCAACAACACAGTATCATCTGCAAACAACAGCACAGGGAGTTTGCAAACACTATCCTCTCTCACCAGGGCCACTCCAACATCAACTACCCTACCTTGTACCTCTTTTATTACCCCATCCATTTACAGATTGAACAACCATGGAGACATGACACATCCCTGTTTCAACCCAACCTTCAAAGAGAAAAATTCACTTAGTTCACCATCCATACGCACTGCAGCCTTAGCACCATCATACATACTCTTCACAGCATTCAACAACTTTCCATCTACTCCATATATTCTTAATGCTTTCCATAATCCTTGTCTATCCACCCTGTCATATGCTTTCTCCAAATCCATGAAAGCCGCATACAACTTCTTTCCCTTCTCTAGAAACTTTTCCACTAAAGATCTAAGAATGAATATCTGATCTACACAACCTCTTCCCTTCCTAAAGCCTCCCTGTTCTTCTCCAACTAATTCCTCTGTTCTTTCTCTAACTCTGTCAATAAGTATCCTACCATACACTTTTCCTATTATACTAAGAAGACAAATGCCTCTATGATTACCACACACTTTTTTTTCCCCTTTTCCTTTGTACAAGGGAATAATTATACCTGACTTCTAATCCTAAGGGACTCTACCTTCCTCTCAGGCCAATCTGCACATCTTCTACATCCATTCTACTACTATCTCTCCCCCATGCTTCAGCATTTCACCACACACTCCATCAATTCCTTGGGCTTTTTCCAATTTAACTTTCTTCATTGCTTCCACAACTTCTATCCTACTGATTTCTTCCTGTCTTCTCACCTCCCTTCTTCTCCCGCCATTCCCCAGCCACTTATACTCGCATTACTTCCATCCTGTATGTTCAACAATTCCTGGTATTTCAGCAATCTTCAAATGTAGCAGTTCAGTAATGATACATATTGACATTTCAGTAACCACCATATGTAGCAATTCAGCACTGCCTACTGTGCCTGCCAGATATCCAGTACTGAGACGCAGTACGATGGTCCCCAAGTAGCCGCAGAGGAGGCTGGTCTACTTGTTCCCAAGGAGGAGAGGCCGCTGTGTCGAGTACTAGACGTAGCGGCAGGCACGGGCTGGGCCGGCAGGGAGCTGACCAAGATTGGCTTCAGGTCAGTACTTCGGTCAGGGCTCATGAAATTATGCCTCAGATCAGTACTTTGGTTGGGGATTCAGCAAGACAGGCTTCAGGTCAATACTTTGGCTGGGGGCTCAGTAAGATAGGCTTCAGGTCAGCACTTCGGTCTGGGATTAAAATTTTATGTCAGTTCTTTAATTTTTGGCTTTGGAAGAGATTTCAGGTCAAAACCTCGGTCAGGAGCTCTGAAAGATAGGTTTCAAGCAAGACCATGGGGGCAGCTCGTGCTCCACTGGGTTTTGGTGGTTTCAGTTCAGTAAAGGTGCAATATTACTGCACTAACCACTTCAGTGAGCTGTGTCAGGTACTGGACATTGCTGCGAGCTTCGACTGGGTCGCCTAGTTGCTCAGTCAGATGGGCTTCAGTCGGTACATGACTGAGACATGGGATCGTATTCCTGTCCGATGAAATATGGTAACTACTTGAGTGGCTGATTCACAGCAACTCAAACAAATACCTGTGCAGGAGGGGTTTGTTTTTTCGATATTGTTCGTGTGTCGAGCGATGTCTCGGGCAGGCTGGTAAGCATGGTCTCATCCACCTCTAATTAGACCTCAGCAACGGGAATGTGTTCCCATATGGAAATATGTTATCGCTCATAGTAATGTGTGGGTATTATCTTAGTATGGGGAGATAATTCTTTTAATGGGTTATAATAGTACACGTAATCCAGCACACATGGGCTCTGGATTTAGTGCATATGAACTGCCCTGACACTGAGTGCCATATAATATCGAATCATGAGACAGAGTTTGTTATTTATGAACCTTGTTCACGAAACGCCCCACTGCTGGTTATGGGCCATATCAGTATCGGAGTTCATAATATTAACATTCATTACGGATCCCATGTCAGATGTTTCTCAGTAAGAAAAGAGATTATATACTATTGTATACCTTTACTGTTTAGAAGGTGTGGTGACCATTTATTGGACGATAAAGAACACTAGAGAAACGGAAGGTCGGGTTATCACAGGTCCTGTAAAGTGATGCACTTACTGTACATATTATAGTTGCTGACATTTTAATATATATTATTGTGAGTGGTTTTATTAGGCGGTTCACTATAATACAGAAATAATTACCGAAAAAAAAAATTATCGCAATAAATCGTCGTATGTTATCCGCATTAGCAGAGCCCTAAAAGTTCTCGCATCCCAGTCTTTATCATCCAAGTTTTATACTGCTTCCAATAGAGCTTGTGCGGATACTTGAGTTACTGAATGCCAAACAATGGAACAAATCAAAGGCCAATTATTTCAAACAATTTAGAACATTGCCCTAATTTCATCACACCTCGTATACTGGTGTGCATAGTCAATTCATATGCCTGAACATGGCCCTGAGATGCAGCGGTTCTGTCCCACAGGAACCTGGATGCATTGGAGCCGTCAGAGGGCATGCTGAAGGAACTCACAGACACTGGCCTCTACAACAACAAGTACAAGGAAATCATTGGCATCACCAACGCTGACAGCAAAGTCCCTGAAGGTCAGTTTATAATATACGAAATTAAGTATGTATTTGTGAGGAATATTTTACAAAGCTAGGTAGTGAAAAAAAAATAATAAACTAACTGCCAATAGGAGTGGTTACAGGATATTGGAGGTATTTCTCTGAAGAAACAATTCTTCTTATATTACAATAACCACAACAAACGAATGCAGGTATTTAAATTGTGCTATACTAAAGAGTACAAAGCAGACCCAAGGAATGGAAAAAGTGAGAACACATCTATACTCTCGTGAACATGCAGGCCTTCTAGGACCTCTTTCTTTAACTATTTATTCACAATAATCCTCAATAGTCGTTTGTATGTTACATTTTATAAACCCCTTCTATGTTGTGACACACTTTAAAATTTTATTCATTTTCATACTTTTTTTTCAGCTTAGGATGGACTTTTGAGACAGGAGGGATTAGATAATTTACCACCCAGACAATGAGGTCCTCCAAAAGCTGAATAAAATCGCCTAGAAGTAGCAGGCAGTAAGTGGGAAAATACATAATCGGACTGAAAGGGTTGATACAGAGTCAGTTTGCATATATAAGATGAACGAGAGGACCACCATATGAAAGAATTAACTACTGGAAGGATTGGTGTTATGGATCTTCCCTAGGCCAGGAGAATGTAGCCATTATGTTACACCAGAACTTTTTAACAATCTCTCTCTCTCTCTCTCTCTGTCTCCTGACAGGCTTATATGACTTAGTGCTGGTTGTTGGCGCAATGAAGGACAAGCACTTTGAGGTATCTGGCGTTGACCAAATAATCCGTTTCGCCAAGCCAGGTTGGTGATTACCTTTGTCCTAGTCACTTCTGTTATCAAAATTTTCTGCTTTATCATTATCAAACCCATCAACATCATAATAAGGGCTACAGCAAGCTTTGACGGCTCCCAGGACAACTGCAGAATTTGGCGTCCTCGTTCCTTTATAATTCCTCGCCACCACTATTCTATTCTTGGTTAAACTTTTTGTCCTTTTATGGCTTATTTCTCATAGTCTGGTGGCAGAAAAAGACAGTGCTAAGGCATTAAATATTTTCTATCGCTCATCTTTGTGACTAGCATCACATTATTATTAATCCATTGTTAAAACTCAGCCGTTACAGTACCATTCTACACAGAATTAGTGCTACTATATATTTTCTTCATAAAGTAAATACAGTTTCACTGCAGTGTGGTACCATTGTACGTAGATTTACTATGATGATATTTATAAGCTTAAAAAGTCATTGCAGTTTCGGCTGTTTGATAATATCATTTGTAGTACCATTGTATATTGAATTAGTCTTGATATATCATCATTGCATATGCTATGTCAGATTAATGGGCATAGAGATTAATTGTTTGATAACTCGGGGATAATTGGTGGGAAAAAGGTTAAGATCCTCAGCTTTAGGGGATGCAGCCAATGTGATTACATGTTTTAAAGACCCTCATACAGTCAGTAGGTCTAGAATCAAAACCTTGTAGGAAAGGAGGTACAGGTCCCAGCGCTTCCCCTTCTCTAATCATTAACTGCAAATAGTAGTAGTGGTACAGTGGAAATAGTAGTAATAGTAGTAGTCCATCCATCCATCCATCCATTGCCAGACGCCACGTATCCCAAACGGGGTGGCCAAGGGCTCAGAGTTAACTGTTTTACAGGGAGGGGCACCAACCCTCCACCAACCCCACTTGACACGTAGGGATGCCAACAGCATCTGGTGTTCCCAGGCGGTCACCCATCCAAGTACTAACCAGACCCAACGTTGCTTAATAATGATAATAATAATTATTATGATACTACTACTACTACTACTACTACTACTACTACTACTACTGCTACTACTACTACTGCTACTACTACTACTACTAATAATAATAATAATACATAATAATAATAAAGCAAGCTGTGTATATGTGTTTCTCTGTGCGTCTATTTCTTTCACGAAAACGGTAATAGACATCGACTTTATTTTTTGCATCAGGTCGGGGTAAGTCCAGGGAGTGTCAGAATAATACCAAACAATAATTTTGTCAATCGCGTTCGACGTCATGGCATGAGCTTGTTGGAAAGCGCGATCTGTGTCAATATGTGAAAATAATTGTTTCGACTTTTCAGTCAGAACTGGTCAGTGTGTGCTTAATAGCCGTATGGCAACAAAGATAATGGTATTTACAAACATTTTGTGATGGAAAGGCTAGTATTAGGCAAAATTTTGAGGGGGAATCACTACTACTACTAATAATCATCATCATCATCGTCATCATCATCATCATCATCATCATCATCATCATCATCATCATCATCATCATCATCATCATCATCATCATCATAATAATAATAATAATGGGTGATCACTTGTTTCTCAAAAGTTCCTTTTCTAAAAAACATATCGGCGATCACCACCTCAAAAAAAAAAAAAAAAAATGATTATGAACTCTCGAGCAATACCGTACATTATCTCTTAATGATCGTTGTGTACCTTATCAGTATAAATATATGTAATTAAAAACCTGTCACTGCAGGGGGTCACCTGGTGTTGGTTACATATTACGGCTTGGTGGAGTATAGGAAGAAGCTGGAGGCTCACATGGATCAGCTGGAGGAGAGAGGCTTTGTGAAGCAGGTATGATGATGACTGATGCGGCTCAGGGCGGATGGTGAGGTAATGATTATCAATGAAGTGTAACGTTCAAAGATGTTATCCATACAGGTAGGGGTTGTAAAATGCCTGGTCTTGTGCTGGGGGTCTGCTTTATCGGAGATTCATCACAAATGTTGCCTACGCCACAGCTCCCCTCGGAGGCCTCTCACGTAGCAACTCTCGTCATAAATCTTCTCCACCTCCCCTCACCTCGGGAGGCAGCCCATACACAGACCCCTATCCTGAGCGGTGACTGAAAGGAATTTCATCTCCCTTAACCTTACATTTACACCAATGCAAAGTATATAACATTGTTTTCTCACAATCAGCTGTTACAAAGATACTTCACAGACTAACATAAGGTACTTACAGATTGTGGCACCTCTCAATCCCTGGTTAATTCCCAGAAATTCACGGAGCCCCCAACACACTTCGTTCCAATTAGGCAGGTTGTCTGCCTCTGGCCCTCTAGAGGCCTAGCCCGTATAAAACAACAGAGTCTTTGTATGCACACAAAGAGATAGCACATATAAACTAAATACAATCAAAGGTTCTCTTGTTTTCCCTTGGTTGAAGCACAAATTTCTTACCTAACAAAATGCAAACCATAGCAAGCACTACAAACTAAATATCATGTCACAAGTGTAAGAGACTTTATATTCATGTGATCTGCCGTAACATTGCGGCCCCTTAAATGAGACTCCTCTAATTTTCAAAAACTACTACTACAAGGCACATCTCAAGCACTTACATAAATTTCCACTAAGGTGACAAAGCACAATTAATCCTGCAAAGTATACTGAACTATGATATTACACTTGAGATAGTGATATAAAGTACACATTAATACTACAAATGCACAAGTTTATTCAGCCTTGCAGAATGGAGCACATCGCACACTCTCAGTCAGGAGGCATTATTTTGGCCTGAGTCCTGAATGCTCAGGTCTTAACTAACCTACTGCTGCCCTCCAACAAATACAACTTTGTCACTGGCCTTACAAACTTATTGTAGGCTGTGTGCATTTCTACGCTACGCACCAAGCCGTCTTTTCCAGTGAGTACCTGCGTAACTCTCCCCAGAGGCCATCATTGCCTTGAGGTACCTCCTTCCATCACTAAAACCAGCTCCCCCATCTGGAAATTTCTTTGGGGCTCCAGCCACTTCTGATGCCGTTGCACTAAAGGAAGTTACTCTTTAAGCCATCGTTTCCAGAAATGACCAGCAATAAATCTGAGAGGAGCATGTGAAGTTACGTGGAGAGACAGACTGACAAATGAGGATGGGAAGGAGCGTTTTGGTGTAGATGTGATAGGAAGCATTAGGAGAAACACACTGAGGTGGTTTGGACATGTGGAAAGGATGTAGAGCGAGAGACTGACGAGGAGAGTGTATGTGAGTGATGTGAAGGGGGGGAGAGGGAGGGGAAGGCCAAGGATAAGATGGAGGGATGGAGTGGAGAGGCATATGAGAGAAGGGGGTGTAAGCTGGGAGAAGGGCAATGAAATGGGGGACAGGGCGACATGGAGGCGATTTGCTTGTGGCCACCCCTTACGAGATTAAGGCATCTGGCATTAGACAGATAGATAGTTTCCATCTTTTACCATACAAAGCCTGCTTGCACGTTTACCCAGTGGAGCGACATGACCTGGACAGAGCAAGAGCAAGTGATTTGGGGTCAGAGCCTCTAGATCTTTGGGATCATCTGACACAGATGTTAAGGGCCTACTGTTGACAATTCCTTCTACTTAGCAGAATACAGTCTCCAACCGCTCATCATCTAGAACCTGGTTCCTTAGCATGACAGTCATAATCTTTTCCATTGTTCCTATCTGTCTCTTTCATATCCCTCCCGTATGTGAAGCTGCAGGGATGCTGAACTCCCAATAGATGTGCTAGAGAAGAAGCTGATCCTTTACTTTGACCCATTCCACTGATTCAGGGCGTCCCTTATCTCTCATTGAGCCCCCCAAAAGTTAGTGCCATTGTCTGAACGAATCTTTTCAGAAGCTCCTCTCCTCACCATAAATCTGACCAAAGCATTTATGAAGGAATCAGCATCAAGTGAGTTCTGCTTTTAAGTGTGTCCAGCTCACACTTTTAAGCACATGAAAATACAGCTACATCTCTTTTCCTGGGACCGGCCCCTCTTCACTAGGAAGGGCCCAAAACAATCTATCCCCTCATATGAGAAGGCAGGCTTGTTAGGAGTCACTCTCTCCTGAGATAGTTAGGCCATTTGTTGAGAACCCATCGGTCCTCTACTTCTGCAAGTGTTACAATTTCTTGTTACGTGACTAATCACTGGCCACAACTTAGGTATCCAGTAGCACTACCAGACAGCTGCTGCGACATGCTCTCGCCCGGCGTGTCCTGTATTCTTGTGAGCTTCCCTAACAATTAGCTCTGCTACATGGTGTTGTCGTGGCAATATCACTGGATGCCTTGCGTCTTCTGTGTGTGGTGCCATATGAAGGCAACCTCTTACTTTCAACAGGTTGTCATCATGCATATAGGGTTCTAAGCGATAGACTGAACTACTTGAGGGCACATGCCCCTGTGCTCTAAGAGCTTGTATCTCGGCACCATAATGCTTTCTCAGGATGTACCTAAGTATTGCATTCCCAGCCTCTTCCAAGTCTGTAACTTCAAGATCCTTGCCTTTCTGGCGCCATGAAGCAGGTTTTCTTTCTTTAAGCCATGCTCCAAAGCGATGGACCCATGCTACAGTCTACAGTCTTCTTCATACGGAACCAGCTTAAGAAGCTTCCTATTAGCCTGTCAGTTGCACTCTTGGTGATCTGAGATACTGCTAATGCTGTCGGCATCTGTTTTGCTTTGTCGCTGTTCAAGATTTCAGGATTTTCTTCAGGACACTCTGGTCACTTTACTTCTTCTTGCCAGAGGAACTCCAGCCCCTGTTTCCATCTTGCGTTAGTGATCATTTCATATCCAGTCAGTCCTCGTGACACGTCATCAGCAGGATTCAGCCCTTGTGCTGACTTGCCTCCCTCTGTGACACAGGGGCAACTGTGATTTGCTGACACTCCGTTGGCAACAAAGGTGTGAAGCCTCTTAGACTCGGTCTTTATATACTGGAGAACAACCATACTATCAGTCCAGAAGACAGAATCCTGGAGTTTTACTTCCATCTCTTGATGCAGTGTAGCATCCAGTTTTACTACTACTATTATTGCTGCTAGGAGATTTGGCTGTTAACAAGGTGCAGTGGATTCCTCCTGCTTCAATCTTTATTCTCACATAAGTCACAGCTCCATATGCCTCTTCAGAGGCATCAAAGAAATGATGCAGCTGATAGCTAATGACCGTACCAAAGTCTGGTGGTATGATACAGCGACCAACTCCAAATTCGTCTAATCCTGGCAGGTCTTCCAACCACCTTTCCCACCTTTATTTGTTGTGTGGAGTCAACTCATCGTCCCAACCTTTACCTAGTCTGCACTCATCCTGAAATATATTCTTAGCTACCAACACAAAGGGAGCAACAAGACCTAAAGGATTGTATACTGAACTGAACACACTAAGCAACCCCCACTTTGTGCTTTCCTTTCTCTTTGGTTTTGTCCTAATATCCAATTTGTCTTCTTCAGAGTTCCAGTCAAACCCAGTGCACATTAAGCCCGTAGAATATCTTGATCAAGGTTTATCCTCTTCACTTCTTTAGCTCGTTCTTCGGTGGGTATTGAACTAAGCACTTGTTTGCTTTTGCTCATCCATTTTGTCAGACGAAAGCCTCCACACGACAGCATCTAACAAAGTTCAGTTACTAGAGTCACTGCTACATCTTCAGAACTTACAGACTTCAAACAATTGTCTGCATAAGTTATCCAACACAGTGTCCACAGCTAAAGAGCTAAATCTACTGGACTGATCAAGTGCTGTGCGACGAAGTGCAAACCCTGCAAAACTTCCATACTCCACCAAACAAATGTGCAGTCATCCGTAAACATGGGGCTTCTGTGCAATGTCTTCGTCTGTTCACCAGAGGAACCTTAACATGTTCCTGTGCTCGGGTTAAAACCCACTTGATGGAACATGGAGTCAATATCTGCCATAATAGCTATTTTCTCCTGCCTGAATCTAGGCAACACACCAAGCAGTTTATTTGTGAGATCCGGTCCCTTATATATGTACTTGTTGAGCGAATATCCCTGGGACTCGGCTACACAGTCAAACACTAATATGAATTTATCAGGCTAACTGGGATGTTTCACTTAAAACATAGGCAGATACAAAGTCATCCCTGGGAAGGCACTGATTTCTTCTGGCACCCATTCAGCATATCCTTTAGCCACTAAGTTGTTCACTTCAGACCTGTAGCTTTCTGAAAGACTCTCGTCCTTAGCTAAGCATTGCCTCAGGGATAGAAGGCATTTCTCTGCCATATTAGGATTATTATGCAGTCCAGGCGGGTTGGACCTAAATGGTATTGGTAGTTAATAATGACCATTTTTTAACACAATGGATCGAGCCCAAAGATCCAAAATCCTTTAGTCCTCCACAGACATTGTGGGCTTCTCCTCTAAATGTTGACCTCCATCTACTGCCCAGAACCTTTCCACCTGAGTCTCTAGGCTTGTTTCTGGCACTGTCATAGAATTAATGTAGCTGGAGAGAACACTTTCTCCTTCAGTTTTTATTCACCAGCCCCTTAACCATCCAACCTAGTCTTGTGCGGATGGCGTAGGGATGTTCATCTCAACCACGTCTTATCTCTAGCGGTACTATGATCTCTGGGTAGTTCTGACCAATAATCATTTCAGCACAGGGGTTGGTCATGTGGGGAACTTTAATATCTCGCAAGTGCTCCCACTGTTCAAAATCCTTTGGAACAGCTATACTGTCTTGAGGATCAAGATCTTTTTCACTGCAAGCACTTCTGGTAGGCTTACTAGCTTATTCTTACGACCAAAACCTTTCAGTTTTAAGGAAACTATCACTGCTTCTACATGTGTCTCACTGTTCAAAGTGGGAAGCGACACATTTCTTGGTTCACCTTGAAGGTTTATTTTTTCCATCAAAGACTGGGAACAAAATGTCCTGTTACTTCCCATGTCTACCATAGCAAGAGCTCGAACAGTTTTAGATCCATCTTTGCCTTGTACTTAAATGCTAGCTATCAGCAAGGCTATTTTGTCATTAGTCTCTGGTGGCCTGCATCCATAGCTTCTGTGAGTAACCTTCGATGTCTTTTCATTACTTCCACTGGTTCCCTTAGTCTTCTTATCCATACCTTGGAATGCCTCGTTCAGTAGCCTGGAATGCCATAGGTTGCAACCCGTTACATCACAGGTAGACCACTTCCTACACTGGTCCACCTAGTGTTCTCCACGCAGGCAGTTGTAACAGAGTCCCTTTTTTGGGGTAAAACTCAGTCTCTTCTCTGATGTTAAGTTATGGAACTGCTCACAGTCCGGTAACCAGTGTACCTTATTGCAAAGCTGACACCATGGTTTCTTCTTGTTGCTTGCTTTCACAGTTCCAGCTTCACTCTTGGTCTTTGTGGATTCAACCGAGGTGGTGGCGGAGTCCCTATCACGAACTCCAGTACTGAAACAAGCTTTCTTGGACGCAATTCCTTCTTGGGTTATGTTGCTTTCTTTTCTTCATATGGCGTCTTACTTACGTTTCCAAACAGTAGTTCGTTCACTATCTTTGCTGATTCCTCAATGAATTCAGTAGGCTTTTCTGTATCAGGATACTCTTTGTTTCCCTTTGAAATGGACCACCTCAGTGACCCATTTTCTTCTACAATCATAGAGCAGTCTCTCAACTATTTTGACCATACTGTACTCTGAGCCCAATCCGTCTCTTTTTGCGATAGTTTTGAGCACCTCCAGGCAATCCTTGATGCTATCTGCAAGTTCTTGCAGCCCGGTCTTGTCATTTGGACGTATTTGGGGGCCTTGAATTATATTGTTTAGCCAGGCTTGTGATATTGTGACATCATTACCAAACCTCTCCTCTAGGATCTGTCTCGCATCTTTATACCCTTCTTCAGCTTTCAGCATGTAACAACATGACACCGCCCTTGCAACAAGTCCAGTACACAGCCACAACAATTGGTTCTTCCTAACTGCAGGACTAACTGAAGGATGCGTCAAAGTTACTTATGAATCGCCAGAAATTGAGCGAGTTTCCATCAAAGACTTGCAATTCTATCTGGGGTAGATGATGCATTTCTGTTGAGATGTGGTCGATCACATTTTGAGCCTGCTGCCTGTGAATCAATACATTCATCACTTCCCTTAGATGGTTCCGTGGGAGAAGGTTCCTTATGGCATCGGTACTCTGAGATGTCATCAACCCAGGAGGTTTAGACGGCTGAAATGGCTCAACTTTCGTGCCATTATCATTCTACCTACAAAGTGGATGCCATGGGTTTGCATAAGGATCGAGTCTCATGGTTCTGTCATCCTTGGCTGAACTCCAGACCTGGTTGTTCCATGGGATGTTCTCATGTACCGGTTTCAACTTTGCTCCGTTTTTCCTTATTTCTGTAGCCTTTCCCCTGGACTTCCTTTCTTCCTAGTAGTCTCACGCTTGCTCGGCAGGGACAGCCGCAGCAGCCTCAGCTTGCATCACCATATATCCTGATTTCAACTTGGTTTCCTTTTTTCATTGCAATAACCTTTGTTCTTGTTCCTCTATTTCAAGTTCCTGCATCTTCCTTTGTCATATTTCATGTTTTCTTGTCTTTCTAACTCAGGCTCTCGCAGCTTATTCTGAAGAATCTCTTCGAGATTCCTAAGTTTGGCCTCTTGTGCGGCTCTGTGTGCCATAGCACTCCTTTGCAATAGAAGAGTTCTTTGAGGATGTTTTTGACAGTACCATAATCCTTGATCCCGATGCCCTCGAATTTGCTCGTATCAGGTTTCGCTGGGTCTATCACACTAGACCCAGCATTTTCATTTTGCCTCAATCAGCTCCTTAGCTTGGTCTACATGTTCATGAGCCCTTTTCTGGCGAGGTCAAGGTAGGATTCTGCCTAATGCTGCTCCTCCTCATTCTGGTGAGAGTGCAAGATTTCAGTGTACTTTAATGACATCCCTCAAGACTTACAACAGAGGCTTTTACACCATCGATTGAAAACCTAACTGCTTCAACGTCGGAAATATCATTCGTAATAAGTGATTACAAGGCTTAGAGTCTCTTGGTTAACACCCCTAATTTACCGACTCTTGAATTCTTCAAAGATTCAGTAGATATCACTCCATTTTCATCATCTGCTTGATGACTTTCTTGATTACCTACATGGCCTACAAAAGGCTCTGCACCCAACTCATGCTGCTCCCTTTCAGTTTTATAAGTTTTCACCCAACTCTGAGACAAGGTTGTTAACACTAACATCAGCATCTGAGTGACTTGACATTTGCTGCAGGTTGAGTAGCTCGTGCTCCTCTGCCTAATGAGACATTCTACTTCTACAGTACTAGATAAATGACAAAACTAAATGCAATTTGCCAACAGTTACAGAAATAATATCTAAATACTTCTACTGAAACCCAAACAGACGTTGTCAATCAATACATCACCATACAATTAGATTAATGGCAAAGTAATTGCATCAAACACAGGAATTAGTACTGCACAAATCATAATTCACAACAGCAATTCAGATAGTACTGCATGGAGACAACAATATTGCAAATAAATAAACAAAGCACTTAAAGGTAATTAATTGCAAATTTACTCTAACTTAATGATCTTTACTGTTGCTCAGCATCCAGCACTGCAAGATTAACTACTGCACAACATCAACACAGAAGTCTTAACTACTACAAAGTACTCTTTCTTCAGGCATGCATTCCTGCATCAAACAATACTAAGTTTTATCACAGTGAGGTTACGGTACAGTATTCATTAATATCAGAGTAGCTGTTACCATGTAATGGCAGTTTGAATTTCTCTGTTCCCAGCACTATTCATTTATCACTAGTTAAAAGTGGGAAAAATTTTGAAACTGTGCCACTCAGACATGAACACTGTAAGTCCAATGACGTTATATCACTTGGCTACTCAGTTGATGTTTCCCCTACGATGTTCAGTAGAGTCAAAGTTTGATACACTGGGTGGGGCTCCACACAAAATGGTGGTCCTGGGGCTAGAACACCTAAGTCAATCACCTCATCTTGGGCGACGATTTTCTTACGTGAAGCAAATCTTCGTACTTCGACGTGTAACGTCCAAAGATGTTATCGATACAGGTAGGGATTGTAAAACGCCTGGTCTTGTGCTGGGAGTCTGCTTTATTGGATGTTCATCACAAAATAATGTTGCCTACGCCACAGCTCCCCTCGGAGGCCTCTCACGTAGCAACCCTCGTCATCAATATTCTCCACCTTCCCTCACCTCGGGAGGCAGCCCATACACATACCCTGTCCTGAGCTGGTGACTGAAATGAATTTCATCTACTTTAACCTTACTTTTAAACCAATACCAAGTATATAACACTGTTTTCTCACTATCAGCTGTTACACAGATACTTCACAGACTAACATAAGGTACTTACAGATTGTGGCACCTCTCACTCCCTGGTTAATCCCCAGAAAATCAAGGAGCCCTCAACACACTTCTTTCCAATTAGGCAGGTCGTCTGCCTCTGGCCCTCTAGCGGCCTAGCCAGTATAAAACAAGTCTTTATATGCACAGAAAGAGATAGCACATATAAACTAAATACAAGCAAGGTTCTCCTATTTTCCCTTAGCTAAAGCACGGTTTCTTACCTAATAAAATGCAAACCATAGCAAGCACTACAAGCTAAATATCATGTCACAAATATAAGAGAGACTATATTCATGTGATATCCCCTAATTGAAGAGCAAAGTATTGGAAGGTCATGATGATATCAGAACAGAGGTGCTCATGGCAAAAGGTATGGCAAAAATAATGATATTTGAAGAGAGAGGCTTGTGCAGGAAAGTAAGATAATGAAGAGGGTGAAGATAATACTTGATGAGACAGAGATGACATGAAGACAGGCTGCTTAGTCAGGCAGGAGGGAGCAGAGATGAGTAATGACAAGGAATACTGATAGTTTCTATACTGAAAGGGTGGACCGCAAGGCGGAGTTCTCTTCCTGCAGTTCACCATTTTGGGGGTAGGACAGGAACAGAAGTGAGGCACGTTTGTATAGCCGGATAGTGGAGTCGTCCAGGTAGATTAGGGCCATCAAGTAAAGGCGTCCCTCTCCAGCACCCACTGAAAACGTTAAAAGAGTATAACACCGAACATACCATTGCTCTGTTTACTTGTTATATATTATCTCTTGATGTTGGCGAAGGATGCCTTCACGCCATGATACCGATATGACTGACTAGTGGAGCTACCCAGTTACACAAACATTCCTCAGTCCCCTCCTTGTCATCCCCTGAAAAGAGGATAGTGAACTGCAGAAGGACATCTTCGGCATGCACTCAACAGGACTCACGCTCAGATAAGCCTGGGGCCACAGCAGCAACAATTTCATGTTATAATTGTGGTCAGCTTAGTTCAACATCATCATCATCTTAACCCTGTATCTTACTAACACAAGGAATGAGAAGAATATGGTAATGAATGCGACTTTTAAAAATACCACATCCAGCCATTTCTATTATTCGTCAGTTCTTTTGTTTTTTTCGACTTCATCTCGTTTATTCACATATTCACTTACCATATCCATCCAAACCTCCTCCTGTCCTCAAACTCACTCATATATTTTGACTTATTTTGAAAGGGCACAACAGCAGATACGTTCACTGATACATTCACACATTTCATATCTAGTGGAAGACTCGTGTGATATTCAGTACAAGCTTCTGATGTACATTTCTCTGGAAACAGCTCATTTTCGAGCTAAACCTGTGACGTATATTATCAAGTATAAAAGAAAATTATGCTAATATTTGTCATCACTCTGTTACTGTCCAGTAATTTCAATGGTTCTCCTGTTTACCAGTACTCAGTGCACTATGAAATAAATAAACTGACCCCTGAAGATGTTTTAATACACAAACAACATACACAATACTTAAGGTAAGAACAGTACAGAAATTCTTGGATTGCCTGGTTTAATGTACAAACCCAAGAAATAGGCCCTGAAGCCTTTGCCCTGAGTCAGATGCGTAAAAAAAAAAAAAAATGGCAGCTTTTGGAGAAGCTGGATTGGATAATAGATTCTGCCTGGGACCATGCTGCATAAAACCTCATTATGACATGATAGGGAAATAAGTGTAAAACCTAAATTGCTTTTGATCAGTCTACAAAAAAGACTATTTCTCCTCACTATTCAGCTCTGCGAAAAAGTACCCAAAGCACCTTGTTAACCCCTTAACTGCGGGCTTGTTTTGCTTTGACTTGTGGGTCCCGCGGGCATTTTCGCACTCCAACGGACTCTCTAAAAATATTTGCCAAAAATCGGTTATTAGTCCAAGAATATTAAAATTATATATTCATATGGCACATACCTTCATCTTTTCCTGGGGTGTCTGTTGAGCCTTCATCGAGTACCGAAGGACTTGTGGAGACCTCTGAAGTTGGGTAACGAAGTCTTCACTTTACACTTCCCGACAACCAGTAATATGATTACCACAGCCTGATATTATCACTAGAAACACTATTCTGTGATTCTCAAATAGTTTGGAATCCATACTCCAAAAAAAAAAAAACACTGTGAAAGCAATGAAAATTACGAGCGCGTATATGACCTTCCCACTTGCGATCGTTCGCCGCTGTTGTTCTGTCATTTATTATTCATAAAACCCCTCACACTTTATATTTCTATTACTATATAACACATATATAGATCTACAGTCTTTATCCATAAGTTCCTTCAGTAGTAGTAGTTTATTGTCACTGTAGGCATTCAATTTCTCTTTCAGTAAAATACGTAGCATTCACTTTCTCGTCCTGTATACTAGCATTGAGAGTGAATGTCACTTTCACTTTCACTTTCATAACTCATAGTATTCATACATGCTAGAGTGAAACTTTCACTTTCAGTACTCCTAGTATATATACTCGTATTCTTATAATACTACTCATTTACATTTCTATTTACATTATCTATTTTATTTACATTATTTACATTTCTATTTTATTTACACTGTGTTAGGCACTGTCACTTGCAGTAACTTATAAAACTATCTTGCACTATTCAATTATATTTACATCTATTGCTTTCACTTGCTGTTTACACATTATTTACATTTCCACTTGCACTGTTTTACTCACCAGAAAGATCGTAGTCACTCCCTATCATTTGTCAGCCCTTTACCTCTTTCCACACGAGGTTTATTAAGGGGTAGAGGTCAGAGGGCCCTTTGCAGGGGGCTAAAAAGCGGCGGAATTTGGCAGGAGTGAATCCGACGTACTTTCACCTTGAAAGACGACAGTAAACTGATACTGGTGACCTGCCTACTAGGCAGTGCCTAGGGAGAGTGCAATACTGCCAACTTCAGCCTTGTGAGAGCTACTAATATATAGCTATGAAATGATTGGCAGGAAATCTAGACAATATATAATAAATTAGGTAGTTCCAGGTGAATGTAAATATCACTTAGGCTTCTCCCTTCCCTCCTTATGTATATTTTTATTACGAGAATAGATTATATGGCATATTTCAAGGGGAAATAAACAGCGAAAATTAGCGAACGAGTGCACGTGAGGGGTTGTCAGGTGATAATTAGCCAATTCCAGGTGTATGGCACTCTCACTTACCTGATTTCTTACTTGTATATATTAATTGGTATAAGAATAGGGCATAGGGCTTATTTCAATGGATGAAATCAGTGGAATATTCCAGGGAAGATTTACTTAGCATAGCACAGCCGGGCAGGCGAGAGGAGAGGGTAATGGAGGGGAGGTAGGGAGGGGAGTCAAGAATGGGGAGAAATGGCTAAATTGTCAACAATGGATGGGAGTACAGATGAGATTAGGAGTGCTGACTAGTGTTGGACATTGGCAGTACTGATAGATGATACAAGCCACCACTTGAAAGCCCGGGCGAATTCAAAATAACACAGAATCACAAAAGTGACGCCCCACGGTATGATCCCTTGCTCCCAAGCGTCACGAAAGTGACGCCCCATGGTTAAGTGGTTAACCCTCTGAGGCATGTTGATGGGAATCATGTTCTTTGTGGTTTGGCATATAAATGCACGAAGATGCGAATGGCGTTGTTAAGTAGAAGAAACGCCATCAAAAGGAAAGTTTTCAGCTGATTTGCATCAAACTTTGGTGCATTCTAGTGTGTGCGTCTCTCTTCCGAGGTAAACACTTGGCAACGCTGTGAATGTTCTGATGAGACAATGCACAGCAGAAAAAACTCAGTATCTCACAACCAGGCGGGCTGAAGGGTAGCACTGCCATCAGTCGTCCCTTTAAATCCCCCTCCCACCTGAGGCAGAAGCCATTATTGACAAATTGTGATTGTACAGTGTTTTTGACTATAATGTGAAGTGATTGTGTCTATGGAACATGCTGTACATATAATGTTTGTAAAGCATTGGGGCTTGTTATCAGCCGTTAGGCCTAGAGGCAGGAGTGTGGTTTGTTATAACAGGGTTTCCACTCTGCTTCACCCTGCCCATAAATGATGTGAGTACTTTACCTTTATAATGAAGCCAGTACTTATATTTTGTGAAACATATAGTGCCTGGATTAGTGAAATAACTGACCTACCATAGCAGCCATTATTTATGCCATAGAGATATGCCATAGTCGCAAAGGAAACAAGTGGTCACGTACGCATATAGTGTCAGGAAGGGAATAATAGAGGATGCTGGGATGGAATCATGTGATAGTGTTTTATATTGCATATGGTTCAGTGTGAAATATTCGTATAAAATAGTGCGGCGAGTGTTCATCGAGAAATATTGCGTGCATTGGCTGACTTAGCTCAAACCTAGTGCAAGTATCAGAAACAACAAATATGCCACACAGTCACAGACTTCAGTAAAAATGTATTGTACCAATATCAGACACTGGTATATTGTGCATGGTCTAGTGTGAAACATACGAATAAAATGGTGCAGCGAATGTTCCCTGAGAAATACTCCATGCATTGACTGACTTAGCAAAAATCTTGCACAAGGATCAGAGACAAGAAATATGCCACACATATATACGTATGTCGTGCAGCGAATGTTCGTGGAGAAATCTATTGTGTGCATCACATGTGTAGTGCAAGGAGGAGAGAACAAAATACGCCACACACACACACACACACACACTACATAACTCCTCGTTTTCAAACCCTTCAAGGTTCTGCCAACATCTCAACACCACTAGAGGAAGTGAGTTATCCATATTTTGTTGATTTGTATATTGATCTATTTCCATATTTCTGTATTTTTTACACATATTAGTGTTGTTTTTTACATATACAGATATGAGATGGAAGAAAGTTCAGCTTCAGTATCACTACCTAACAAAAAGACTGGTGGTCATGTCGAGTTTCTGAGAGCACTGTCAAAAACTTATGATATTTTACGTGTATACTTTGAGTAAAAAAAATAAAAAAAAATAAAACCTAATGAGCGAAAATATGTAGATGTGGGTGGGGCGGGGAAAGGGAGTATTTTTATCTTGCTTGTGGATGAGGAGGAGTAATCTGCGTTTGTAGTCCATTTACTCGAAACTACCATATTAGACGTGTCGATTTCCTGTAAGAACCATGATAAAGATCAATGAATTCTATGTATGTACACACAACAAAAAAACTATCGTTACACCTTCTAACTGTTATAAAATGACACACGAATGAAGGTTTTTGATAACAGCCTCCTCCACTGGTATCCCTGTGTGTGTTTGTTGCATATTTATTATAAGCTATATCTATTGCTTCTCCCATGCATATTTCTACCTCGTCCTATTTGGCAACTCACCCACTGTCAGGCTTACCAACCCTAGCAAGACAGCCAGGTTGTTCAGTATGAAACACATCGGACCCCCCTGTAATGGTAGTTTTTTTGCTGTGTGTACAGGACATAACAATGTAATATCTCTGATGAAAAGTCATTGTTACATAGGCGGGAATATGAAGGTTATTGTGTGCACATGATGAAAGTGCAGCACGGCCGTGAGTACACAGCAGTTTTTTGCAATTTACTCGGAAACTATGGAGGCTATCAAAAATCGGTGTGGCCCAAGAGAAAGCTCATGAAATTCTACACAAGATTATAAAATAAAAGCATAAGGTGTGTGAGAAAACTTTTCCAGAAACGTTACCTGCTTTAAAAAAAAAAAAATGGCTTTCAGTTTTTGGCTATTTTCTTGAAAATTAAAAATTGTATCATAACCGGATTTTCCCATTAGAAAGCTGATGAAATTGTCTATCAAAACTTCTAACATTTTTCTTTATGATGGAAAACATTCAAACTAAGATGTTGGGAAGTGAAATTGACGTTCGGAAATGTTTATTCACGGTGATTTAATGTACTTTTATTCATATTTTTCTGTTTTTTTTTTTTTTTTGCTTATCAGCTAGAACAAACATCAGCGAATAAGATATGTAGGTTTCATGGCAATATATAAAGGTTTGGGTGGCGAAAATAAGGCGAGAATACGTGTTTTCAGTTGTGCGCAGGCGGGCTGGCTGGGAGGGGGTAGAGTAAAATCGTGTCAGCAAAACTTATGAAATTTATGCGTGCGCGAGAGGCTTAACACGCGAACTTTGTAATAATGTACACACACACATACACACACACACACACACACACACACACACACACACACGCATGCACACACACACACACACACACACACACACACACACACACACACACACACGCATGCACACACACACACACACACACACACACACATACACACACACACAGACATGTGCGCTTGCACTTGCGAAACCTACACCAGCCTGGAGTGACGCCATGCACTGTTCGAACTGGGTCGTACCCACAGATTTCCTGCGTCACTCACAAATACGACCAAACTTTTCAAATTCACACAGAAGACAAATAGAGAGAGAGAGAGAGAGAGAGAGAGAGAGAGGGGAGGGGGTTATTTGTATACCCTTGTCTCCACTCTGTTTATGTTTGTGTTTTCTGTGCAACCACGTAAGCATCTTGCATCTTTTAATTAACAGACTTCTTTGATTCCTGAAGTTCTCAATATGTTTTGGATAGTGTGTGTGTGTGTGTGTGTGTGTGTGTGTGTGTGTGTGTGTGTGTTAACAAATATCACAGCATTTTCCTTCATTTGAGATTGTGGTTTAGGTGAAACGAGCCATTCCGTTCTGTAAGTAGCAGCGAAACTTCAATAGGCAACTAGGATCCTTTTAGGCCATATGCTAGCTTTCGTAGGAATCAGGAGAGGCTTGGTCTTGACTTTAGCTCTCGTGGCGGAGAGCAATATAATTTAGACTTTAGTCTCCAAGAGCTGCGTGCTGCCCTCTCAGAGTGTGGTGACACTGCTCCTGGACCTGACGACATTCCATACGCTATGCTACGTCATCTGCCGACTGATTCAATCCAATTCTTATTGGACCTTTTTAACAGGGCTTGGAGTGAGGGCTCTATGCCCAAGAGTTGGAAGTTGGCTGTTGTCCTTCCCATTCCAAAGCCTGGTAAGGACCATTCCCATATCTCCAACTATCGCCCTATTAGTTTGACATCATGCGTGTGCAAACTGTTTGAAAAGATGGTCAGTGTCAGGTTTATGTGGTTTCTGGAGAAGGGTGTTTTTCTCTCTCCTTCGCAGAGTGGCTTCCGGAACTTACGGTGTACTACCGACAACCTTATCAGACTTGAGGCATCAATCTGTGAAGCCTATGCCTCCTCTAAGCAACATCTTGTGGCTGTGTTTTTTGATCTTGAGAAGGCTAATGACACTGCCTGGCGCCATGGCATCCTCCAACAACTTCATGCCTTTGGTTTACGTGGTCGTCTGCCTGTGTTTCTTAGAGACTTCTTGACTGATCGTGTGTTCCGGGTCCGTGTGGGTTCTACCCTTTCTGCGCCACTCTGCCAGGAGGAAGGTGTCCCACAGGGGAGTGTCTTAAGTGTTTCCCTATTTGCGATGGCCATCAATGATATTCTCGACACTGTGTCTACCAGGGTATCCTCATCCCTTTATGTGGATGATTTAGCTATATGGTTTTCGGGCTCCCGCATGTCTGCTATTGAGCGGCGTATGCAACTTGCTTTGGACAAGATCTCTGCCTGGGCCACTTCCAAGGGTTTTCGGTTTTCCCCTTCTAAGACTGTGGCTATGCACTTCTGTAGGATGAGAGGGGTACACCCAGACCCTGATCTCCAGCTTTGTGGCAGGAGACTCCGTTGTGTGGAAGAGACGAAATTCTTGGGCCTGACGTTTGACTGTCGTTTGACTTGGGTCTCACACTTGGCAAGTCTTAAAGCATCATGTATGAAGGCTCTCAATCTTTTGAGCGTTCTGTCCCATACCTCTTGGGGTGCTGATCGGAGGACGCTCTTGCATTTGTTTCAGGTTTTTGTAGCCTCCAAGATGTCATATGGCTGCGAGATCTACTCATCTGCCACAGAGGCCAGACTAAAAACCCTAGATGCTGTCTGTCATTCTAGTCTTCGCCTTGCAACTGGGGCTTTTCGGTCATCTCCAATTCCCAGCTTGTTGGTGGAAGCTGGTGTGCCTCTCTTAGATCTACTGCATCAGTCTGTTGCAGCACGATGATGGCTCTGAATTTGTCGCCTTCCAGACTCACTTGTCTGTAAGTGTGTGATGCAACAGTCTTGTTTTTTGTATTATAGTAGACATCCTCTCATGCCTCATCCATTTGGCTATAGGGTTCGGGATATCATGGAGGAGTTTGGTTTGTTGACAGTACCTGTCAGTCCTGTTCGGATCCCGAGGGTTGCTCCATGGATCTTGCCCAGGGTGACCTACTGCAGGTTTTTTGCAGACTCCAAGGATTCTGTTGCTCCTCAGTGTCTTTTACAGTTATTTTTAGAACATTCTTCTAGTCATGGTGGATCTGTGCCTGTGTATACTGATGGCTCTAAATCTGCCTCTGGTGTAGGTTTTGGAGTGGTATTTTCCAATTTTAGCCGTGGAGGTAGTCTTCCTTTGGCTGCCACAGTTTTTACTGCAGAGTTATCAGCTATAGTTTTAGCCCTGAAGTTGGTGTTTGTTCACCATGGCAATCATTTTACTATTTTTAGCGACTCTCAAGGGGCACTTTTGGCCTTGGACTCTTTCAACTCTTCCCATCCTATAGTTTTAGCTATTTTGGAGTGGCTGTTCCTCATTCGTCGTCGAGTGAAGAGAGTGGATTTCTGCTGGGTTCCAGCACATGTTGGTGTCATAGGTAATGAAAGGGTAGATGCACTTGCTAAGGTTGCAGCTTTACAACCTGTACGTGCTCCTTGCCCTTTACCTGCTACTGATTTACGCACTTCAGTGTTGTCTGCTGTTCGTGCTTGTTGGCAGTTACAGTGGGATAGCGTTCCTGTCAGCAAGCTAAAGGAAGTCACCAAGTTCGTCTCTTAGAGAGTTTGTTTTACAATACCCCGTAAGTTAGAAACTGTTCTGGCTCGTCTTCGCATTGGACATACCAAGCTCACACATGAGTTCCTCATGTGTGGAGGTGTGCAGCCTTTCTGTGATGACTATTTGGTTCCCCTTACTGTCAGGCATTTGCTGGTTGAGTGTCCCAGTTTGGGCGACTTACATCGGAGGCTGCTATTGAGGCACCGAGGGGAGGGTGGTGCTTACTGTCTCTCTTCGATGCTTGGGAGAGAACCTGGTACCCCTGGGGACGATTTGTTTTTATTTCTGACGGAGGCTGGCCTCCTTCACCTTTTATGATTCCACTGTTTTTACTTTGATGTTTAGTTTTTAATATGGAGTTTTACTTTTTATTGTTGTTTATATTTCTACTGCTTATGTTTTTGCTTATACGGCGCCATATGACCATGTTGTTGCGGTGCCATGCGTTCAATCAATCAATCAATCAATCAATCAATAGGCAACTTCACCCCCACCCCCGAATTCCTGAGGACTTAACATTAAAAATGAACATCCAAAAAGGCAACATATGATTAGGAATTTCTGTACACTCTCACAGTGTAGGGCGCCTTCACACGGTGTCAGTGCTATGAATTGATGATGGAGCTGCCTGGTTTTACAAGCATCCTGCAACAGCTTTCCAGTCCCTTGAATAGAGAATGGTGAGCTGCACGGGGAAGGTAACTTCAGCCGTAGTCCATCGGGTTCATGTTTCTGATGATGGGGCTACAAAAAACTAGTATTACCACAGCAATACTCTTTAATCTTCTGTACTCACAATCTTACTCTAGATCAAGACCGGACACTCTACACTCATTCAGGCTAACGTTCCACATCAAAACGCCATAATCCCGGAAAGTTTGGCCACAAACCAATTGTGTCAATGTCACCCTGACCTCTGAAATCAAGCTGCCCCCCCCTTTTTATTTTCAGCTCCCCGCCCCCCCTCACACCCTCCTATATACCTTACCACTCCATTCATCCACCTCCTTTCGGTTTCCAGCACTATATGCTACTTTTTAGATGAAGGAGAATATGTTGCAGTTAAGAGTTACAGAATTATCTTGTATTTTGCAGATATCAAAGAGAGTTTTCCCGAATTACTTCCTCGGCTATAAGGGGGTGGTGTACTGCTTGAGGGTCATGTAATGGACGTGAGCCATCCCCTGAATACACAGGACGAACTAGGAAGCCTCCAAGTACAAAAAAGGGTACAATGGCTCTGCTGATTTAATACTATCTGACAAACAAGGAAGTTTGCTGAATACTACAGGACTCTACTCTTTTAACTGTAACTTGGACTAAATTGCTGTCTTCCCATCTTGACTGCGGAGACGTGAATATAGAATAAAAATAGAAAATAGTGCTTGTCATGAAGAAGTGCTATGGACGAAAGTCTGGGCAAGATATGGTGAAACGAGTATAGCAAGGAAGGCATCAGTTACACACAAAAATATAAAGGTCTCAGTTAATTGAATACTACAGGGCAAAAAAGGAAGTCTTCATTGCACAGAAAGGTACAAAAGGCTCATTTAACTGATTAATGCAGGATGAACATAAGTCCCCAAGTACACTCAATGGTACAAAAAATACTAAATTATCTGTAATTGTATACTACAGGATGAATAAAGAAGACCCAGAGAACGCACTGAGGTACAGTTAAAGAAACAACCATCTTCCAAGTTCCGTCTGATTAAAATTTACAGCAGTCGAAGTGCAACTAAAACCCTATCTCTACTAGTGTATTATTCAGGCGGTTTGATTTTTCTGCAGTGTATTCGTCAAACTTTGGACTGAAAGTTGTCTCTTTACAACGGCTCAGTTAATTTTATACTGTAATACAAACAAGGTAATATCCAAGTATATAATTATGAGTGGTACAATGGCTGTTTTTGTTTTATAGTTCATTGACACAGGGTGTCTTGAGTGTACCAAACCTCACAGTTATATTATTGGGCTGATCTTAAATAATAATTCCTCTTATCAACATGCATCCAAGTTTCACGCCACGAAACTACAACTACAGAAGACCTTAGAAGTGAATTGTGACCATTTTTCTTATTTTGAAGGTGTTATAGAATGTTTAATACTGAACTTTATAATTCTTCAAACGTTTTGTTTAGACTTTATTTTGATGGTTAATGGTATTATAAGATAATGTAACCTTTTTTGTTCATTCCAATGTTATCTCCATGTAATGTTGCAGACTGGTAATCTGAAAAGTTTGGTGTAATTTCCAAGCTATGTAGCAGACTGTTAATTCCTGAAGCCTACTGTACTCTGTGTATGCTGTAGACTGCATATTTTAAAACTTGTGTTACTTCCAAGTTGTGTTTATATTTCCATGTTTATTTCTGAAGTATGTTGATTTGTCAATCTATGTTTTTTTTTTTTATGAAAGGTGTTTTTTCAAACCCATGTTTACTTTTAACCCATCACGTCCCGACCGATTTCGCACCTCCGATACCCCCCAACCCCGAGCTATTTTGGAAAAAAAAAATTTGGCTAAAACCTTCGCTTTTGGTAAGATACATCGAAAATTAGAGAAATCGCTCACCTGAGGTTTAAAATACTCGATACAGGTAGCAGTACCTCCTTACCTTACTGAGTTTTCTATCAGGCTAGCTCCAAAGAAAACGAGTTCTGTGGGAGGGTAACTATTCCACACCACTCATAAACGGTATTTATTTATTTATTTGGTACGAATTTATATATAGTATGAGAGTATATTGGTTATCAAACATTAATATAGGCATTATAAGCATTGTTCCACTCACTATCTCATCAACATACCTGACATTTTTTGGCGACATTACCTGATCATCATTTCTGACTGTTTCTTACTCTAATGCTATGTAAACTTTGTCCTCCACATTGTCATCGATTGGGGAATCACTCTGCCCCTGAATGTCTTGATTGGCCAGGTCACTGATAACAGGTGAATTGCCGAGACAATGGCTTGGGGGGGGGGAGTTTTTGAGGTGTAAGGCATTGTTCCTGCCTGGCATCTTGCAGAGAAATAGAGAAAGGTGGCCTGGGTATATGTACCTAAAATCACGCGCAAAAATTGAAAATTGTGCAAATTATGAACCTTGCAATTGCGCGATGTATCAGTACGTCGACTGGATTAGCTGTGAGATGACGTTGCAACGCACCCATATGTCGATGGGATGCCTCGGATTAATATAAGGTGCTTTTCAAGATATGTTTACTTTTGAAGTATGGTGATTTTTTTTTTTTTTTTTCAAGCTGTGTTTAGATTTATACGAAGGTATTTTTTTCAGCATATGTTTATTTTTGAAGTAAGATTTTTTTCCAAGCTTTCATTTTGAATTTTTTTTTTTCAGTGCAGCCTATCTTCGATTTTGAAGTAAGGTGTTTTTTGCAAGTAATGTCCATTTCTGAATTAATTTTTTACAAGTTGTGTTTATTTTCAAGCGTAGAGAGCCCCCATTTGGTGACCAGGGCTGATGCATACAAACTTATTGGAGCCTTTATAAACGATAAGAACCAATACAAGTGATATTCTATGCTATGTTGTTTTTGAGGCTTAGTGATATTTAACAAATTTTGTTGCTGAACTTATTTTTGAGGCTTTGTGGTATATTATAATGTTTGCTGCAGACTATACAGAGTGGGCCATATATACCGCTCCTCTTCCATTCCGCCGGGCTATTTCTTGTGTGATGAGGGGGTTGTTCAGTCAGTGTTATCAGTGTCTATCCTGCATCATATATTGTTTTCTTACTTTCACTGCAAAGTCCACACCTACACCAGTACAATAAACAGTGTCAGCAACACAAGAAACGGCCCGACGAGTTTCTAGTGAAGCGCTGTTTACGTACTATCCTGTAATTATGACGTTTATTGTTGTTGCCTATCTGTGATGAAGTTGTATGGACAGAAAACCTTGTTTGTTTTTTTGCCTTTGTTTCATTTAAGTGGAGGGGTTACATGTGCTCAATGTTTCCATAAAAGTTCATCGACTATTAGTGAATTATGGGTATTGGTACTGGCATTTTCGGTATTTAATGTGGTAGTACGGTACAGGATGGCTATTGTATTTTTTAAAGGTGGCAGTGGAACCATAATAAACCGTTTGAGTGTAATCTTCTTCCTGTTTGCCTCTGCACTCTGATTCTATTTTTCTTCCCTTTTTTTTTTTTTTTTTTTGTACTGTTGCTACTAACAGATGACTTTATAGAGGTTATGAGAACCCCAAAGCAGTGACTGGGATAAAGAAGGCTGTATCCAACCCATCCAGTTGAAAAAGTATCCCTTAAACCGAATAAAATCGTCAGCAGAGAGCAAGAATAAATTAGTAAAACACGTCATGTTCCTAAAAGTTCTCTACATCTTTTTTTTTTCTTTTTAAATGTCAAAACAGGACGGAAAAACAAATGAATAAAGAAAATAACCCACACACCAGATTGCAGGTGTCCCCATTCATAAAAAATGTGACCGGTGGACTTGAATAGCCGTAGGTTGAAGTTTGGGGGGAAACCACTCTGGGAAAGCGAGTTCCAAAGAGATGCAGTTCAGGTAACAAAAGGATTCTGATAGGCAGAAGTTCTGCAATATGGCAGTTTGACAGTCATGATCGTCACCATATGCCCGAGTAGCGCGGGGGAAGGCTTTGTGAGGTGGTACAATGGATGCAACTTCGTCTGAGCATTTTTTTTTTTTTTGTTATGTGTCCGACTCTGAGCAAGGCTTCAGGGCCCATATTTCGGGGGCAATAGCCTATTCCAAGGCCCAGTAGTCCTCCTACACTTCCACATGTCACCACTTCGGCGCTAATACCCACCGTCCATATTGAATACATGCTAGGGCTGTCTCATACAGGACTGGTGTATTGGTATTAGCAGGGGAACTTTTATGACATGTCGGCGGGTCATCTGGTAGATCAGGAAAGTCTGCTTTTTTATGAAATTCAAATACTTAAACTGTTCCCTGCCCCAGCCTCTTTAAAATAATGCAAGGGAGGCAATATTCCCTCTTATATGTAGGGGAGGTAGTTTATTTGTAATAGTAGGGTTATTAATCATTTTAACAGCTTTATTCTGGATTTTGTCTAGTTGTTTTAGTAATCCTCTCCACATCCATTCCACAAGGGTGAGCAATATTCCAGCTGAGTGCGCACATGACTCTTATCAATTACACCTACCTGCTCGTCATTGACGAAGTTATGGACTCTGTACAATAATCCATGTTTCGCTGAAGCAATTTTAGCCAGTGGTCTAATTATATGAGAGATCTGGCTGAGGGCATTGTTAAGTGAAACACCGAGAATTTCAATACTTTTAGAGATAGGAATATTAGTATCAATGAAGGTAATATCGGAATCAGGCAATACCTGTCCTCTAGTAAATTGTATATACAGTATTAGATTTTATTGTCGTGAAGTGAGACAGTGTTATTTTGTCCCCATTCAGTGATCTTAGATAAGTCTTGATTTATGAAGACTACTGTACTGAGTTATGAGCTACAGATATTAAACTATGTGATTTTTTTTTTATGCCAGGAAGAAGGAACCAAAGGCCACGAGCCCGCAAAAACTGTTCCTTCCAAGAGAAGAAAAAAAATACAAGAGAGAGCCAAATTCAAGCCCCAATCATTTTGAGATGCCTGGACACTGCGTTTGAAAGACTGGAGATCATAGGAAGCAGGAAATACAGACAGAGGGAGACAGTTCTAGAGTTGACCTGTTGCATAAATGAAGGACTGGGAGTAACGGTTAACTCTTGCATTAGAGAGTTGGACAGAAAAGGGATGAGAGTTTGCTGCTTGACGGGTGCTACGCACCTGTCATAGAGGTGGAGGAATGCATGCAGACAGTTCAGAGGAGCAGCGACCATTGAAGTAGCGATAGAAAAGAGATAAAGATGCAACAGCGCGACAAAGAGACAGAGGTTGAAGGGAGCCAGTAAGAGGAGGGGAGTTAATGAGATGAAAAGCCTTTGACTCCACCCTATTGAGAAGAGTTGTATGTGGAGAACCTCCCAACACATGCGAGTTGTACTCCACACAGGGGCGGATAAAACTCGTGTATAGACTCAACAATTGTGCAGGGGTAAAAAAGGAACGGAGTCGGCTTAGCACACCTAATGTCTTGGAAGCAGATTTTACAAGAGATGTATTATGATCTTTCCAAGATAAGTCCCGAGTGAATGAAACCTCAAGCATGTTCAAGGATGATGCAGGATTAAGCAGAGTATTATTAAACATTAGTGGGTACACCTGTGGAAGATTTTGTCGGGTTGATAGTGTAAGAACTGAGTCTTTGATGCATTAAAAACAACCAGATTATTTTTACTCCAGTCATAGATACGAGCCAAGTTAGACATTAGGTGTGCCATAGCCTCATACCTTGTTTGTTGAAGTAACTGATAAAATTGCGGGAACCGAATGGAAAGGTGAAGGGTGGAGTCATCAGTGAACGAATGGATAGGGTTAGATGTACAGCTTAGAAGTTCATTGATGAATAAAAGGAAGAGAGTTGGTGATAGGACAGAGCCCTGAGGAACACCAATATTGAGGGATCTAGGAGAAGAACGATGGCCGTCTACAACAGCGGCTATAGAACGACCAGAAAGGAAGCTTGAGATGATGGCACAGATAGAAGAATAGAAACCGTAAGAGGGCAGTTTGGAAATTAAAGATTTATGCCAGACTCGATCGAAAGCCTTTGAGATGTCAAGTGCAATGGCAAAGCTTTTGCCAAAGTCCCGAAAGGAGGATGACCAGGAGTCTGAAAGGTAGGTGAAAAGATCACCAGTGGAGCGTCCCTGACGGAACCCATACTGACGATCAGAAAGAAGGTTGTGATAGGAAAGATGCTTTAAAATTTTTCTGTTAAGAATTGACTCTAAAACTTTTGAGATACAGAATGTTAAAGCAATTGGACGATAGTTAGAGGGTTGGGAATGGTCACCCTTCTTTGGGACTGGCTGAATGAGAGCAAACTTCCAGCAAGAAGGAAAGGTACAAGTTGATAGACAAAGATGAAAGAGTTTGCCTAGGGAGAGTGTAAGCACAGAAGAACAGTTCTTGAGAACAACAAGAGGGACTCCATCAGGCCCATATGCCTTATTAGTAATGAGGCCTGTGATGCCAGAAAATACATCAGCTGAAGAAATTTTAATGTCAGCCATGAGGAAGTCAGGGGGGAAATGAAGGAGGAACAGCACCAGAATCGTCTAAGGTGGAATTGGAGGAGAAAGTCTGAGCGAAGAGATCTGCTTTATCAGTAGAAGAAATAGCTATAGAACCATCAGAGTAGTGAAGAGGAGGGAAGGATGATGAGGTAAAGTTGTTAGAAAGGTTTTTGGCAAGGTGCCAGAAGGAGCGGGAAGAATTTGAGTTGGAGAGTTGAGAGCATTTAATACAGATGAAATTATTATTATGAGAGCGAAGAACAGACTTAGCACGATTCCGGGCAGAAACGTGTAAAAGACACATTGTGATTCAGGGGTGGGTTGGCTCTGGAACCTTTTATAGTCCCCCTCCTTGTTGCGGACAGCATTAGAACACACTTGATTAAACCAAGGCTTTCTTACATTAGTCAGAGGATATGAGAAAGGAATGTATGCTTCTATATCCGAGAGAATAACCTCTGTAATGCACGAAGCACACTCAGTTGGCTCCCAGCCATGGAAGCAATAATCATTCCAGAGAAAATCAAAGAAGTGCTGCCTGAGGGCCTCCCTATCCGCAGCTCCAAAGTGCCACAAATGATGTTTCCTTGGAGGGTCCACAGGCCGTACCGGAGCGATAGGACAGGTTCAGGTGATAAGGTCGTGATCGGAGGAGCCCAATGGAGAGAAAAGATTAACGGTGTAAGCAGAAGGATTAGTTGTAAGGAAGAGGTCAAGTATGTTGGATCTCTCTCCAAGGCAGTCAAGGATACGGGTAGGGTGCTGTACAAGCTGCTCTAGGTCATTAAGGATAGAGAAGATGTAGGCTTGTTCACTAGGTGGATCAGTGAAAGGAGAGAGAGCCAAAGGTGGTGGTGAACATTGAAATCTCCTAAAATGGAGATTTCAGAGAAAGGAGAAATGGATAGAATGTGTTCCATCGTAGAAGTAAGATAGTGGAAGAATTTTTGATGGTCAGTGGAATTAGGGGATAAGTAAACAGCGCAGATATATTTAGTCAGAGAATGACAGGATAGCCGAAGCCAGAGTTTAGAGAATTCAGAAGAATCGAGTTCAGGAACACGAGAGCAAGATAAGTCGTTGCGTATAGAGTATATACACAACAGCCACCTTTGGCTTTGAAATGAGTATAAAGAAAGTAGGAGGGTACAGAAAATGGTTTGCTGTCAGTTGCCTCAGAATGGGTGTTTAAGTGTGAATAAACTGTGGAGTGTTGAGTCATCTGCATACAAATGGATGGGATTATGAGTGATGGATTAGAGATCATTAATGTGAGTTAGGAATAGGGTTGGAGCCAGAACAGATCCTCCTGGCATGCCGGCATTAATCGAGTGGAAATTTGAATATACATCTCCTACTTTAACTCTTATCTTTCTGTCGCTGAGATATGAAGAAATCAGCAAGGGAGTTTGGACAGCAAGGATCGGTGCCACACTGCCAAAAGCTTTAGAAATATCAAGGGCTACTGCATGAGTTTCTCCACGTTGGTCAATTGATTGATGGATGGTATGAGTCAGGAGACTGTGTATATCAATAGTGGATCTTTCGTGGCGGAGACCATATTAGCACTAATGAAGTTGTTGGATTCAGTATGTTTAACTATTTGCTTTTCAAAACAACTGGAGGAATTCCATTTGGACCTGGAGCTTTGTTGGCTGGTAAATAGTCTAGGATTTACTTTATATATCTAGTCTGTATCTTAAGTAGAAGAAATTCGGGAGAATCAATTTCTAGTACAGGGATGTTCTGGCTGACTTCCTCTAAAGTAGAATTACTGGCAAATGTATTGGCAGCGATGTTCGCTTTACCAGACTAGTAATGTTACCATCTGAAGATTTTACTGTGGGAATGGGTGATGACTTCTTAAGGGTGGATGATCTGAAGAAAGAAAAATAGGTAGAGAAAAGCGATGAATGAAGCTAGCGAGGAAGGAAGGTGGTTTGAGGAAGACAGGAGAGGCAGAAAGGAAGGTAAATAGGCCGGTAGGGGGGCAAGCTGGCAGTCGGTAGGGTAGAGAAGGTATATTAATTTGCTCGGGGTTGCACTATCAGCTTCTGCGTGATGGATATTTATTGACTCCTGGAACTGAAAAACCAAGGCAGGCAAGTAGTCAGGCAGGGTGGGAGTAAGGCGGCATGAAAAGGTAGACAAGGAAGCAGGCAAGAATAACGAAGGTAAGCATGGGGAATGCAGAGGATAAGAAGTACAGAACATGGGAAAGACAAGGGTGTACATTAATATGGGATAGGTAGGTATGTACAGGTAAGAGACAGGCAGGGAGGGAGGCGGTAGAGAAGCACAGGGTGGCCACACGTGGCGACAAGACATGCACAAAATTAGAGATGAAGGTTGACTCACTTTATACTATATATTACCAGACACTGTGTGCGTGTTTGGATGGGTAATCATTGCAGGTAAATAAGTCATTTATGAATATGTGATCCTGAAAGCCAGCAATGCGAGTCGACACTAAAGACTTGTTTTACTCTTACTCGTCTATCTCCTCCTTACTTTTCTTATCCTTTTTTGTTTCCCGTTAATGTATTCGTCTCATTCAGTTGGTCCGTGAGTCCTTCCTCCCTGTTATCATCCCAACCTCTATTTCTCCATCGTCCCCCTTTCTCCTTCTATTTTGCTTTTATCTTTCTTCTTTCCTTTTCGTCTTCGTTTATCCCCTTACCCTGCCACCGTCCCTCTTCTGCACTTCTCTGTTTCTGCATTCTCTCTCTTTTTTTTTTTTTTTTTTTTAAGTCTCCATTTACCTACACTGGCATTCTGATTTTAGTTAACTTCTTCCCCCCCCCCTCTCTCTCTCTAAATAACCCGTGTGGCCTTATGGTGACGCAAGACCTGGCCTGACCTTTCCAGGGGTCATTTGTCTCTCAGTTATGAACTGCACTCTGGGTCATGGAGTATTATTTGTTGTTTGTACTGGTTTGGTTGTGGGTGTGGTGTATTAGAAATGATGCTTTCATAGTATCCCAGTAATATTGGAGTTTGTATACCCGTACTAGGCTGGATTTGTGATGTATATGCTGTATTGTTTGAAATTAGCTGGTGATTTTAAAGATGTTTTCTTTCTTTCTTAAAGGAAGTGTAGTTTTTGCATTTATTATTTTTTATTCCTCTTAGTCAATCTCCCAAACTAGAACATTCACGATTGTCTTTTGTGTTTGAGGAGGTTAATATACTGGCATTGTTTTTGACGGACTGTAGGAGGAGGTATAGGCTATTGGCTGGCGATTAACCACGTCGTCTGCATTTCTTGTTAAGGACGTGTCAGAATATACACATCTTGCACTATAGTTTCTGCCACATGTCTCTCTGCACTTTTTGCAGGAACTCTGTCATGATGAGGAACTGTGAGAGCATGCATAAATGAGCATCTTTCAGTATTAGGAAAAACAGTCTTGGGAAAGTCAACATCTAATCACAAGCGATGTGGAGAGTAATGTATCCTGTTTCTGTCCTGTTCCTATCATTACTGACTCCTGCTTTGATGTCTTAAGCATGCACTAATTACTGTCCTAAGTGATGCTGCCTTCCATGATGTCGGCTAGCAAAGAGGTCCTTTATGATTACGATCAATAAATGACCATAATATAAGAGTATTTCATCTCCACCTGTGCCTGACGTTAGCACCTACCGATTCTCTGCCTTCACCTCTTCACTTGTACCTTACTTTGACATACACCTCATTAACCTCGCCTTTGCCTCTCACTGCCTTCACCTCTCCATCTGTAACTCACTTTCACACGTACCTAATGCAAGAAAGCCTTGGTTTAATCACGCTTGTTCTAATGCTGTCCGCATCAAGGAGAGGGCCTATACAAGGTACCGGGGCCAACCCACCCCTGAATCACATCTTTTATACGTTTCTGCCCGGAATCGTGCTAAGTCTATTCTTCGCTCTCCTAATAATAATTTCATCCGTACTAAATGCTCTCTACTCTCCAACTCGAATTCTTCCTGCTCCTTCTGGCACCTTGCCAAAAACCTTTCTAACAACTTTACCTCATCATCCTTCCCTACTCTTCCTACTTTGATGGTTCTGTAGCTATTTCTTACTGATAAAGCAGATCTCTTCGCTCAGACTCTCTCCTCCAATTCCACCTTAGACGATTCCGGTGCTGTTCCTCCGTCACTTTCCCCCCTCTGACTTCCTCATGGCTGACAATAAAATTTCTTCAGCTGATGTATTTTCTGCCATCACAGGCCTCAGTTTTAATAAGGCATATGGGTCTGATGGGGTGCCTCATGTTGTTCTCAAGAACTGTGCTTCTGTGCTTACACCCTGCCTAGGCAAACTCTATCGTCTTTGTCTATCAACTTGTACCTTTCCTTCTTGCTGGAAGTTTGCTCTCATTCAGCCAGTCCCAAAGAAGGGTGACCATTCCCAAACCTCTAACTATCGTCCAATTGCTTTAACATCCTGTATCTCAAAAGTTTTCGAGTCAATTCTTAACACAAAAATTTTAAAGCATCTTTCCTATCACCAACCTTCTTTCTAATCGTCAGTATGGGTTCAGTCAGGGACGCTCCACTGGCGATCTTCTCACCTACCTTTCAGACTCCTGGTCATCCTCCTTTCGGGACTTTGGCGAAAGCTTTGCCATTGCACTTGACATCTCAAAGGCTTTTGATTGAGTCTAGCATAAATCTTTAATTTCCAAACTGCCCTCTTGCGGTTTCTATCCTTCTATCTGTGCCTTCATCTCTAGCTTCCTTTCTGGTCGTTCTATAGCTGCTGTTGGAGACGGCCATCGTTCTTCTCCTAGATCTCTCAATATTAGTGTTCCTCAGGGCTCTGTCCTATCACCAACTCTCTTCCTTTTATTCATCAATGACCTTCTAAGCTGTACATATAACCCTATTCACTCATATCCTGATGACTCCACCCTTCACCTTTCCATTCGGTTCCTGCAATGTCCATATCAGCAGTTACTTCAACAAGCAAGTGATGAGGCTATGGCACACCTAATGTCTGACTTGGCCCGTATCTATGACTGGGGTAAAAATAATCTGCTTGTTTTTACTGCATCAAAGACTCAGTTTTTACACTTATCAACCCGACAAAATCTTCCACAGGTATACCCACTAATGTTTAATAATATTCAGCTTAATCCTGCTTCATCCTTGAACATGCTTGGGGTTTCATTTACTAGGGACTTATCTTGGAAAGATCATAATACATCTCTTGTAAAATCTGCTTCCAAGAGATTTGGTGTGCTAAGCCGACTCCGTTCCTTTTTTACTCCTGCACAATTGTTGACTCTATATAGGGATTTTTCCGCTCCTGTGTAGAGTACAACTCTCATGTGTGGGAAGGCTCCCCACATGCAGCTCTTCTGAATAGGGTGGAGTCAAAGGCTTTTCGTCTCATTAACTCCCGTCCTCTTAAAGACTCCCTTCAACCTCTGTCTCTTCGTCGCACTGTTGCATCTTTATCTCTTTTCTATTGCTACTTCAATGGCCACTGCTCTGAACTGCCTGCATGCGTTCTACCACCTTTACGACAGGCTCATAGCACCCGCTAGCAGCAAACTCTCATTGCTTTTCTGTCCAACTCTCTAATGCAAGAGTTAACCGTTACTCCCAGTCCTTCATTTATACAACAGGTTAACCCTGGAACTATCTCCCTCTGTCTGTATTTCCTGCTTCCTATGACCTCCAGTATTTCAATCTTAGTGTGTCCAGGCATCTCGAAATGATCGGCTCTTGAATTTGGCTCTCTCTTATATTTTGTTTTTCTCTTCGAAGGAACAATAATTGCGGGCTCTGGGCCTTTGGTTCTTCTTCCTCGCATTAAAAAAAAAAAAAGACCTTACCTCTGCCTCACTCCACCTTCACCTCCTCGCCTCTCCACCAGTACTTCACTTTGACATACACCTCCTTAACCTTACCTGTGCCTCACTCTCCCTTCACCTCTTTACCGACATCCATGTTGCAGTAATTTATACTTTGACCCACATTCTTCACCTGAGTCGAATAATTTATTGGTGATTTAGTTCAATATGCCCGTGGTGTTTCATATCTGTACCCTCTGTAACACAGTACAGTATGTATAATAAGAGGAGAGAAACAGAGATTGAAATAAATGAAGAAGAAAAGAAGGGAGAGGAAAAGTAAAGAAAAAGGGAAGTAAAACACTGAAAGTATGCAGACAGCTTTGACACCAAATGCGAAATTTGTTCAAAATGCATGCATAGCTTCCCAGCCCTTCACAGCCTTTTCACTCTTGCCTGCCTTACTCTCTTTCCTGCCTGACTTTCTTTTCCATCATGGTGCAAGCCTCATTATGTAAAAATATTCCCGCCAGCTAGAATGCCAGAGTGTTGTTCCCTCACTTGTCACTTGTAGGCTAATTCAAAGTCCTGGGTGATTTTACGGCTATATATTTGTACACGTTAACCACAGGTCTTGCCTTTACCACGCCTGCCTTGTCGCTGGGCAGAAAGCCTGCTCGCTCCCTAGCTCTTCCTCTTGAAAAGGACTATGTAAGCAGAAACTGAACTAGGCTAGACCGTAAGTAAGGGATTTAGGTCACGTACGCACTACTTAGAACACTTATAGACTACTGTATCACAAATAGTTGCAATATTCCCTTCTGCTATGGAAAAATTGTGTCTCCGGACACAAATGGGTGAATATTACATAAGTAGCTTAGGTACACAGTGAGTGGAGGCATCATTGAATAATATGGTAAGAGTGTAATGGGACAGATAATATAGTTAACTTCTGACTACATGGGAGTATAATAATGAAAGGGGTAGGATACTGCAATGCAAGCAGTTGGATCAAGTAAGGAAGGATATGTATTTACTGTACATGGCCATGTTAAAAATGATATGAAAGTGAAAACTATTGATAACTGTAAAATTAGAATGTAAATAATGTATTATAATGTAAACAAGCAATGGTTTAACTAGGCACTGATTTTTTTTTTTTTTTTTTTTTTATGTGTCCGACTCTGGGCATAGGCTTCACAGCCTGCTATCAAGACCCAGCAGTCCTCCTACATACCATACACCTCTACATGTCACCACTTCGGCGCTAACACCCACCGTCCATATTGAATACATGCTAGGGCTGTCTCATACAGGACTTGTGTATTGGTATTAGCGGGAGTATTTTTACGACATGTCGGCGGGTCTTCTGGTAGATCAGTAAAGCCAGATTTAATGAAATTCAAATCCTTAAACTGTTCCCTGCTCCAGCGGGGATTTGAACCTAGGTCTGTTAGAACGGCAGGCCACCTCTCTACCGATTGAGCCACGCCTCCCCCAATATGATAAGTATAGTAAATATAGTAATTTTAGAAACACATCGTCTGTATTTCTGCACAAGTTCACAGATGAAGTTCTATATATAGGATAAGCATTGATAATTATAATCATATGTGTTATAAGGAACATGTAGTAGCTGAATACACAGTAGCTGATTACTCATAAAAAAAGGCACTGTCTTTGAGAGTGATGTCCTTTAAATATTTAGGAATTTCCGTACATTTATAATTCTTTCCTAATTTCTACTATGTCAGTCTTTATGTTATTGATTCATTGTTCAATGTTTATGTCAATATTATCATACTGTTATTTCCAGTAGAACACTTTTCATTTATTCACAGGTAACTTTCTGTCAGTATCAAGTTACAAGATCTTCACATCTTCATCAATCATAATGAGTGTCACTGAGAACTACCAGTTTTCAGGTCTTGTGGTTGCCGCACTAATCTTGTCGCTATACGAATCTCATGAAGTCTTTGGTCCATTCGCTTAACACAGCAGTAAAGGATACATATAGTAACAAAAAAAACAATAAGACAAATTACCACGGGGGAAACACAAAGACTGGCTGTACCCATGAACGATTAAAGGCTGAAGAAAACTGGTCCATAACGAAATCACTCTGATTTAGAAAATCCTGCATGCGTAGGTTGTCTGATGTAATGGAAAGATTGTCAGCAGGCAGATAGCAGGTAATATTAATGGGTTTCAAGATTTCACATTTGTGGGAGCGAAGTACAAAGTGATGATGTGTAGCATGGGAGACTACAGACTCTGATTTTATCGCACAATAATCAGGGGCCTTGTACAAACCAGTGCAAATACTGAGCAAACAGGAGTTCCAGGACAAATAAGACTGACGGGAGTTGATATACGAAAGAAGAAATAGCGGATCTGGTTCAGATGAGCATGGTGCACTTGGAACTTGAAGGCCAGAACAAAGGAACAGACAGATTGTTCCGAGAAATTACCGACTAAAGCAGATTCGCAAGGAGCAATGCTGCTAGGAAAGATTGTCAGGAGTCATGCGGCACAAACTCGAGAGTTAGGTGTCAGAAAAGCACACCTGTTGAGGTCATTGGAGAATGTGAAAGCAATAGAGATATGATCATGTGAGAGAAGGAAGTACTCCGAAGAAAGAGAGGCCTGTAATAGGAAGTTATTGTACCAGAAAGGAAAAGGAATGATGTGGAAGAGATCAGATGTGATAGAAGAACAAAGAGGGATATGAACAATTTCTTTAGTAAGGAACGTGGCCTCAAGTATCGGGTAGTAGTATTCTAGGGAGGAAAATAAAATCACTGGAGATAAGTCAATAGTGGAGTGAGCCCATTCCAATGCAGAGCGGAGGTCAGAGATAGGTACTAAATCTACAGTGACACGACCATTTACTTTAATACGAACCAAGATAGAAACTTGGGAGACAAGAGAGTCCAGAGAAACCTGTAGGTTGTCTATGTGGAGTTTTACATACAAAAGTTCTGATACAATATTAATTTTTGAGATGTCTTTTGTTAGAATTCCTGTGAAGTTCTGTGTGTATGGCATCATTTAAATGGTTTGTGATCTTCTGTAGCACAGAATGCTGAACAATAATTACTCTGTTTTGAGATTCAAGAGCATTGGTAATTCAACAAGGCTAGATTTAAATCCACAAAGGTCACGGGTGGTCACTACACCAAATAATCCACTTAGAATTTCTCCTCCAAGATCAAAGATTCCACGTTTCACTCATGAATGACATACGGGTATTGGTTAGAGAAAGTGTCTGTAATATTTCTTTATCCACACCACCCACGTCTCCCTCTACCTAACAATTACCTCTTCTCACCTTTTCCTTCTCCGCCATCCTTTCCTTCCCTCAGCTCATCAGTCACTACGCTTCACATTCTCTGTCCTTTCAATGCCTTTTCCATCAGCCTCCTCATCTCTTTTTTTATTATCCTCTTTCTTCTTCATGCATTTTTAAAGTAATTTTTTATTGTTCATGGACTGCAGACCCGATATTTAAAAAGAGACCTTGCTCTCACCATTTTCCATCTTGTGCAAATGCTCTCTCTCTCTCTCCCTCTCTCTCTCTGCATCTGCACCAAATAATTTAGGAAGCTCTGGTGCGGATTCCCTGGCGGCGTAACTGATAAATCTGGCTGAACTAAACACACACACACACACACACACACCGTAAGCTCAGAACCGCCTCTCTCTCTCTCTCTCTCTCTCTCTGACCTCACCTGGCGTCACAACACTCACAATGGTTGGTGTCTTCTCTCATGCTCAAGATCACAACACAATAAGGCTGTATGGCAAACGAACCTGCATAACTACGAATTAGCATATACTGAAAAAGGGGCACGACAACAGACCAATAGAAAGTCGGATATACTAAAACATACAGGAAAAAAGGCAGACATCAAACACGCCGTGCAGTCTGAAGTCGAGGTATATTTAGTCAGAGTTCATTATATAAAGCCCAGATTAATGATGACTGAACAATACAATGGAAGGAGGTTAACGACAGCAACCCACACTGCTTCCCTGTTAACGAAGTCGCACAGAGCTATAACCTAGCTTAACCACACTGCAGCTAAGTCCGGTATATCTTATTCAGGTTAAAGGAATTACACTTCAACTTAAGAAGCGACGTAAATAAAATGTTTAAGTGTAACGCGTTTAGCCATTCGTGTCACAGCCCAGGTGAGTCAACCATGACTGTGTGTGGTGGTGTGGCGGCGGAATGTTAATACATGCATTTGGAATTCAACTGTGGCGGGTGAGGCTGGACTTTGTGGGTCTTCAGGAATCAGAGACACATTATAAAGTTGGGTAAATGGAAGAGTGGGGATGGGGAAAGTTTTGACAATAATGAATAAATGTGAAGAGGAACTTAAAAAAAAAAAAAAAAAAAGTTTGAGAGAATGGAAATATGTAGAAATGGAATGCCTAAGGACAAGGAAAGAGAGGTTTATCAGAGTAAAAAATAATTGTGAACATACAGACGAAAAAAAATGACATGGAGAGAAAAGGTGAGAGGAGGCAAAATTTTTTGGAAATAAAAGAAGGGGACTTTCAAACTAATGAATGATTTTGAAGGGTGAATAATAATACAGAAATAAATTTAAAAATTGGGAGAGTGGAGGAATACGAGAGGGCGACGTGGAGGAAGAGGGATGGTAGTTGCAGAATTATATTCGTCAACAGGAAAAAGGAACACAGAGAACTAGCGGTCTGGTGGCGCAGGAGGTGGAGGAAAGATAATAGATTAGTAGAACTAGAAATGATGCGGAGGAACAACAGGAATTAGTGACGTCTTGTAAATATGGTAGAAATGAAAGCCTTGCAACACTGATGTTAGGAAAAGGAAGAGGGTAAAATCCCCAAGAGGAGGACTGGAGGTTTTCCAGTCCTGCAATGCCGCCTGATTTTTTTTTTTTTTTTTTTTTTTTTTTTTTTTATAGGAAGGGAGAAAGTAGGAGAAGAGAGGAAGAGAACAGTTGGGGAAAAACAGAAGGAACGTTGGAGAGTAACAGTTGGTGGGCTGACCACCTAGCTATTTTTTTAGTGTCATTGTTTGGGTAGAAGTTCATCTGGGTAATGAGTTTTATTTGTTTTTTCTTCTTTTAAATGATAATGTTTAATAATTATATTGTTGGTATTTACAGGTTCGTTGGAATATTTGTGTTATTTGGTTCTTTAATTTTAATTCTTTATGTAGTCTCTCTGAATTTCGTTGACATTGGTGTTATTTTATTTATTTATTTATTTATTTATTTATTTATTCGGGTTATTAACCCTCTTACTGTCAGTCTGTGAGTATATGTGGTATTTTGTTATGTTGTAAGCTAGCTAGCTAAGTGTATAGTGGTTGTGGTTCGACGCTGATTAGATTTAGACTGCTGGGAAAGTTTCTGTTTATATTTCTGGTGTTGTTAAGTTGTTGCTGTATTCTGTTAAAGGCCTCATTGTCCCGGTTCTCTATTTTTCGCCAAATTTTCTTTGCCTGTTTATGCAGTCGTATATTAACTGGGTCTATTTTTGTCATTGCGTGTAGCTCCTGGGTGTTGTGTGTGTAGGGGTATCTTGTGTTTGTTGCGAATCTTATTGCTTTGTTTTGTATTCTTTGTAACTGCAGCAGCTGTGTTTTACTGAGTGTGTGTGTAGGAATTGGTGGGTAATCTAGAACCGGGAGAACTAGGGCCTTTATTAGGTGTATTTTTAGTCTTATGGTTAATTCTTTAAATCTGTATAGTTTTGTTAGTGCATGGTTGGCTTTCCCTATTCTTTCTTTGATCTGTGCAGTGTATCCATTTTTTGTTATTTTAAGACCTAATATTTTCCCAACATTACTGAATTCAGTTGGCTCATTGTTGATGACGAGTGGGGGGTTAAACCTTGAGCTCAGTGCAATGATGGTAAATTTGTTAGTGTTGGTTTTAATTTTCCATTTGCTTTCATAATCATTAATTATTTCAATTTCTCTTTTTGTTTGTTTATCATATTTTTGCATTTTCCCCTGTAGGGGATTATTTGCGTGATATCGTCTGCGTTACTTATGTTTAGGCCTTTGTTAGGAGGGGGAGTGTCTCTTGTGTACAGTGTGAATAGTGTTGGGGACAGGACACTGCCCTGAGGGACCCCACAGCTAAGACCGAATCTGTCACACAGGAAAGAACCAACTCTTACCCTTGTACCCCTGCCATCAAGGAAGTTGCAGAGCAACTTCTCCAGAATGACAGGAAGTCCCAAGTGCAGGATCTTGTACTTTATGCCTGGGTGCCAGACCCTGTCAAATGCCTTAGTTATGTCCCTCAGGACAACATGGCACTGTCCCCCATTGGCTTTGTTAATGGGGGACAGTGCCTGATGAGTAGGCCAGTCTTCTACCCTTAAATGTTGGGACCAAACAGCTTTAAGGAGTAATGTGGTCCTGGAGTTGCACCATTATTTCATACTACTGTATTCCAGTCTGCCTGATTCTGGGCAGTAAGCAGGTAATGATATGTTTTTAAAGGGTCATCATTTTCCCACGTAAAGTAATTTACATGGCTGAAAATAACCTAAACAGCAGCTTTATCGATGATTTCACTTGGTACTTATTCCTTTGCCATTTTAATTTTACTGGTCCATCACCACCGTCATTTACAAAACACACCACCACCACCACCACCATCCTCATTTACAAAACACACCACCACCACCACCGCTAACCTCATTTACAAAATACACTACCACCACCACCCTCTTCTACAAAACACACCGTCACCACCCTCGTTTACAAGACACACCACCACTACCTCTGCCCTCGATTACAAACATAGGCTACCACCACCACCACTCTCGTTTACGAAACACGCCACCAACACCATCCTCGTTTACAAAACACACCACCACCACAACCACCTCCACCCTCGTTTACATAACACACCACCATCACCACCACCCTCAGTTACAAAATACGCTACTACCACCACCCTCTTCTACAAAACACACCATCACCACCCTCGTTTTCAAAACATACCAATACCCTCTTCTACAAAGCACACCACCACCATAACCCTCGTTTACGAAACACACCATCACTCTCTTCTACAAAACACACCATCACCACCCTCGTTTACAAAACACATCACCACTCTCTTCTACAAAACACACCACCATCATAACCCTCGTTTAGAAAACACACCACCACTCTCTTCTACAAAACACACATTCACCACCCTCGTTTACAAAACACACCACCACTCTCTTCTACAAAACACACATTCACCACCCTCGTTTACAAAACACACCACCACTCTCTTCTACAAAACACACATTCACCACCCTCGTTTACAAAACACACCACCACTCTCTTCTACAAAACACACCACCATCATAACCCTCGTTTACAAAACACACTACCACTCTCTTCTACAAAACACACCAGCACCACAACCCTCGTTTACAAAACACACCACCACCACCATCACCACCACCACTATACCTTATTCAGTCTTCGCACAGCTGTTGGATTTGTTTCGCTTACCTTATAAGAAACGGATGTACATACGCATCAATGACCCCATTCAGTGTCGTGAAGGACGTCGTGTTATTAATTCCTGTTTCATTCGGATGGTCTTATTGAAACAACGCTGACACTGACACAACCAGGAACAAATTCTCATTAATACATTTAGTACTAAGATGTCTTTGTTAATTATTACAACTGACGTTACACGATTGTGCCGGGGTCAGGACAGCCCTCTGGCAGATCCAAATATAGATACAGCATCACCTGCCCATCAGTATTGCACAGAATCATCAAGAATTGACTGATCTCTCTCTCTCTCTCTCTCTCTCTCTCTCTCTCTCTCTCTCTCAGGCAGGAGTGATTGGGTTGGAAGGAGAAAGGGAGGCAGGGAGAGAAAAGACTGAGAGGAAAGAGGAAGAGAGAAGGGAGAAAAGGGAGATGAAGAGGACGAAGGGGGAGAGAAAGACAATGGATGAGAGAGAGAGAGAGAGAGACAGACAGACAGACAGACAGACAGACAGACAGACAGACAAACAGAGAGACAGAGAGAGAGAGAGAGAGAGATTGACAAACCGAGAGCGAAAGAAAGTCAGGAATTAAAATGAACACCATAATACAGAACAAACGCAAAAAAAAGTAAAGTGAAAATAACAAGCTCATCCATAGAGTCTGAAAGAAGGAAAAAAGAAAAGTACAAAAACAAAAAGATAAGAAAATTCGAATAATGAAAAAAAAAATAACCTTCAGAATAAACGTCGGTATTTTGGAACTAAGAGTCATCTAGTTAGAGAGCAAAAACAATGTATAAACAAGTGGTGCCTGGCACAACAAACATCGCCCCACAGCAGTTGTTTTTATGTTGTTAAATACTGAATCGATACTACCATTCAGTGTCAGTACGGTACACAATTAAAGTCTAAGGTAATGGCGCAAGTACTTTCAAGTTACACCCTCTGAAAATCCGTGATCTTGCGTTTGACCTTTCAAGGTCATGGTGCCAAAAGAGCCCATATGAGACTTATAAGATCTTGATAATAGTAAATATCTATCATCAGCGAGTGTCGAGTTATAGCCCCAAAATTTCTGTGACCTGACTGTGACTTTTCAAGGACACTTACAGTCAAAGGTCTTGATACAAATTAAAAACCTTTATAGGATTTCTTGTATGTTGATAATAGTACTGTAAATACCTCTTTATCTTTAGTTTCGAGTTATGGCCCCCTGAATATCCGTGACCTTCAGTTTGACCGTTCAAGGTCATTCAAGGTCAAAGGTCTTGGTGCCCAATGAAAACACATATTACGATTTCCTATACGTTCATAATAGTAAATATCTTTATCTTCAACGGGTTTAATAGCCCTCTGAAAATCCGTGACCTTGATTTTGACCATCCAGGGTCACTCGCTTACCTCCAAATTTTTAAGCACTTGCTTTGAGGACCAGTGCCCACACATCCTGAAAGTCTCACGTAATTTAATTCAGCCGTTTTTCCGTAATGTTGGTAACAAACAAACAAACAAACTCGAGCAAAAACAATACTTTGCCGGACATCGTCCGGGAGAGGTAAAAAAAATAATAATTTTCCACTTCCGTTCATTAGAGAAAAAACGAGAAAGATAATACGAAATTACGGGAGAGAAGCGCAGGTTTTTTCTATTCTATTCTATAGCCCGACGCCCTAATCCCGCAAAGTGTGGCCGCAGACAAAACGCCTCCAAGTCACTCTGTCACCCACCATTTGACTCCCCTCCCCCCAACTCACCCCCCCCTCCCTCATATACCTCTCAACTCCATCCCTCCACCTCATCCTCGGTCTACCCCTCCCTCTCCCTCCCTCCACCTCACCTACATACACCCTCTTAGTCAGTCTTTCATTCTCCATTCTCTCCACATGTCCAAACCACCTCAGTGTATTTCTCCTAATCTTTTCAACCACATCCACATCTACCCCACAACGTTCCTTCACTTCTTCATTCGTCAACCTGTCCCTCCACGTCACTCCACATGCTCCTCTCAAGTAACTCATTTCCACTGCTCTCACTCTTGACTTGTTCCCCTCTTGCAAGGTCCACGCCTCGCTTCCATACGTCAGGGTAGGGATCACAATACCATCATGCAGTGCCTTCTTAACTTCCATACTCACCTCCCTATTTCTCATCACTGCTTTCAGTGTACCAACAACCTTTCTTCCCTGCTGTACCCTTTCACGTACTTCATCCCCCAAAGTTCCATCCTTACTCATCACACTACCCAAGTACTTGAATGCACTCACATTCTCCATATCCTCACCATCCAACCTCACTGCACACTCTGTGACTTCATTCCTCTCAAACACCATGACTTTACTTTTGTTTACATTAACTTTCAGCTTCCTCCTCCTACACACTGTCCCAAATTCATTCACCAAACCTTGCAACTCCCATTCATCTTCACTCAACAATACTGTATCATCAGCAAACAGCATCACCGGAAGCTTCCAAATCTCACCCTCATTCATTAGGGCCACCCCCACATCCACTGCCCTACCTTGCATCTCCTTTACAACCCCATCCATATATATATTAAACAGCCATGGAGACATCACACACCCCTGTTTCAGTCCCACATTGAGATCAAAGAACTCACTCAGCTCACCATCCACTCGCACCGTAACCCTAGCTCCCTCGTACATACTCTTCACAGCACTCAACAATTTCCCCTCCACTCCATATATTCTTAATACCTTCCACATACCTTGCCTATCTATTCTGTCATAAGCTTTCTCCAAGCGCAGGTGAAAGTGAGAAAAAGGAAGCAAGAATAACAGAGTTGGGGAAATTGGCGTGCGTGTGTGTGTGTGTGTGTGTGTGTGTGTGTGTGAGAGAGAGAGAGAGAGAGAGAGAGAGAGAGAGAGAGAGAGAGAGAGAGAGAGAGAGAGAGAGAGAGAGAGAGAGGGAGAGAGATTTTATTTTCTTTATTCTTGGCAGGACGCCGGAAGTCATTTATGAAATTACGCTTGAGATGCTGAGACAACAAACACGTGTCTCGGAATGTGCCTTACTTCTTTATTTCATTGTTCCTACTCCCCCTCACTTCTCTCTCTCTCTCTCTCTCTCTCTCTCTCTCTCTCTCTCTCTCTCTCTCTCTCTAGCTTCAAAGTATTTTTCCTTTCACCCATTTTTTTCTTTTTGTGTGACGTCTTCCTTTTCCTCCTTCTCCTCCCTCACTTCTCGCTTAATATATTTTTCTCCTCTTCTCCTTTGCCTTGCCTTGTTTCCGGCATCTACAATATTGCCAAAGATCGCAGAGGCTTGGGCAAAGGACTGGAGCGAGTCAGGGTGATGTATAGACGAAATAGAGTACACGGTACAGGCTTAACAGTGAAGCCGTAATATCCTGTAGGACTCCAGCCTGTTCACCAAACACCAACCCTATACTGGCACTGGGACTCGAGAAGGTTGGCACACTGATCTAGGGTTGGCACATTGATCAAGGAAATAAAATGTTATTCTTACCCCAGTGGAACAATAAGAGCACAGACAATCCAGCGGCACATTCTGAAAATCTGATTAATACCTGAAACAGTATTTTTTGTTTTCTTTGGCCATGCAAACATGCCCAGTCTTTGCTCACACCGTTCACTGCCTGCAGTGATCTATGAAATCACATTCTCTCTCTGACACTGCGACTGTAACTGCTAGATACTCTAAACGAAGTAGCAACATTGCTACCATGTCTTCACATAGCAAAGTACCCTGACTTACTCAAGCACTCTGGTTGGTTGGTGTATTTTTTACAAAATCAGGTTTGATCAATGGTGGAAAACAAAGTCAGGCAGGAAAGACAGTAAGGCAGGCAAAAGTGAAAAGTCTGTGAAGGGCTGGGTAGATATGTATGCATTTTGAGCAAATTTCGCACACGGTGTCAAAGCTATCTGCATACTTTCAGTGCTTTAACTCCCCTTTTCTTTACTTTTGCTTTCCCTTCTTTTGTTCTTCATTTATTATATTCTCTATTTCTCTCTTCTTATTATACATACTTTGTTACAGAGGGTCCAGATACGAACAACCACAGATGAAATGAACCTTACCGACTGCCAGCTTGCCCCCCTACCGGCCTATTTGACTTCCTCCCTGCCTCCCCTGTCTTCCTCAAACCATCTTCCTTCCTCGCTAGCTTCATTCATCTCTTTTCTCTACCTAATTCTCTTCAATTCAGCCACCCTTAACAAGTCATCACCCATTCCCCCAGTAAAATCTTCAGATGGTAACATTATAAATGACCAGCATGGTAATGCGAACATCTTTGCGAATACATTTGCCAGTAATTCTACTTTAGAGAAAGTCAGCCAGAACATCCCTATACTAGAAGTTGACTCTTCAGAATTTCCTCTACTCAAGATACAGACTAGATATACAATATAAATCCTAGACAATTTACCAGCCAACAAAGCTTCAGGTCCAGATGGAATTCTCCCAATTGTTTCAAAAACTTGTCCCCCAGAACTTGCTCCTATTCTAGCTAATTATTCAGACTATGTATATTTACTTCTTCATTCAATGATTTTTGGAAAAAGCCAATACCCACGCAATTCCGAAGACTGGAAATTCCTTTGATTACGGACCAACAGCTATCACGTATTCTCTTGGTAAAATATTGGAGACTGTAATTGATAAGCACACAGTTAAACATACTGAATCCAAGAACTGAACTAGTGCTAATATGGTCTTCGGCACGAAAGATGCTTTTGTCAGAGTGTGCCACTTCCCTGCTATCCAAACTCCCTTGCTATGGCCTAACTTCTTTTGCTTCTCAGATTTCTTCATATCTCAGCAACAGAAAGATAAGAGATAAAGTAGATGATGTATATTCCACTTTCCACTTGAATAATGCCAACGTGCCACCAGGATCTGTTCTGGCTCCAACCCTATTTCTAATTAACATAAATGATCTCTTATCCATCACCCATAAGCCTATCCATTCATATGCAGATGACTCAACACTTCACAGTATATTCACACTTAAACACCATCCATTCATATGCAGATGACTCAACACTTCACAGTTTATTCATACTTAAACACCAATTCACAAAGTTCAGTATCTCTAACTCACGACTCAGTGCAGCAGTCTTCATAAATCAACAGTTATCTATAAGATCACTGAATAGGGACAAAATATCACTCTCATTTAATGCTAGTAAAACCGAATATATACAATTTACTAATAGACAGATATTGCCTGATTCATACATTACCTTCAATGATACTAATAATCCTGTCTCTAAAACCACTGAAATTCTCGGTGTTTCACTTAGCAATGCCCTGAGCTGGACCCCCCATGTTAGATTATTGGCTAAAATTGTTTCAGATATACTTGGATTATTGTACAGAGTCCGTTACTTCTTCACTGACGAGCAGCTAGGCTAGAAGTAATTTATAAGAATTGTGTGCACTCTCAGCTGGAATATTGCTCACCCTTGTGGAATGGATGTGAAGAGGTTGTACTAAAACAACTAGACAAATTCCAAAACTACCTCCTCTACAAGTAAGAAGGAATGTTCCCTCCCTTGCATTAGTTTACAGATACTTTTATGGCATATGCTCAGACGAAGTTGCATCCATTATGCCACCTTACCATGACTTCCCCCGCACTACTCGGGCATCTGGTGACGATCATGACTGGACTGTCACACTGCCATATTGCAGAACTTCTGCCTGTCAGAATCTTTGTATTTTCCGAACTGCATCTCTTTGGAACTCGCTTCCCCAGAGTGGTTTCCCCCCACATTTCAACCTACAGATGTTCAAGTCCAACTGTTCCAGAATATTTATGAATGGAGGACACCTGTAATCAGATGCATGGATTATTTCCTTTATTCATTTGTTTTTCCTTCCTGTATTGTTATTTAAAAAGGGGGGAAAAAAGAAATAGAGACGTTTTAATACCATGACATATTTTACTAATTTATTCTTGCTCTCTGCTGACGATATTATTCGGTTTAAGGGATATCTACTTTTCTAACTGGATGGGTTGGATACAGCCTTCTTGATTCCATTCACTACTTTGGGGTTCTCATAACCTCTAAGATAAAGTCGTCTGGTAGTAGCAAGAGTACAAAAATATAAAAGGAAATGAAGAAGAAGAATGGAATCAGAGAGCAGAGGCTAACGGAAAGAAGATTACACAGAAACTGTTTATTACGGTTCAAAATGCACCTTTAAAAAATTCAATAGCCATCCTGTACTGCCACATAAAAAACGAAAATACCAGTACCAATAGCCAAAATTAAAATAATAGTTGGGGAACTTTTGTGGAAACACTGAGCACACATAACCCCTCCACTTAAAAGAAACAAAAGGCATAAAAACAAACAAGATTTTCTGTCCATACAACTTCAACATAGATATGTAACAACAATAAACGTCAGAAATACAGGATAGTTCATAAGCAGCGCTTCATTAGAAACTCATTGAGCCGTTTCTTGTACTGCAGGCCCTGTTTAGTTTGCTGCTGTGGGTATGGGCTTTGCAGTGAAAGCAGGATATCAATAAATGATGCAGGACAGACATTGATAACACTGAACCACCCCCTCATCACACGAGAAATCGCCCGGCGGGGTGGAAGAGGAGCGTTATATATGGACAAGTCTGTATAGTCTACGACATGCTGTATTTCATAATATACTACAAAGCTTCAAAATAGATTTCAACAGCAAAACTTGTAGCTGCTAGTAAGTCTCAAAAACAACAGCGCATAGAATATCACTCGTATCGTTTCTTATCGTTTATAAAGGTTCCAACATGCTGGCATGCATTGACCTTAGTCACCAAATGGGGGCTCTCTAAGCTTGAAAATACAGAACTTGTAAAACATTACTTGGGAAAAACACCTTCCATCAAAATTAAACATACATTGAAAAACGCCTTAAAAAAAAAAAGCTTGGAAAAACATCTTACTTCTAAAATAAGAATACACTGAAAAAACACCTCACCATAAATGTAAACATGGCTTGGAAAAAAAATCACCGTACTACAAAAGTAAACATACCTTGAGAAGCACCTTACAGTATATTAAAAGTAAACATGGGTTGGAAAAAACACCTTACATAAAAAGAAAAAAAAAAAAAAAGCCTGGCAAATCAACATACTTCAGAAATAAACATGGAAATATAAACACAACTTGGAAGTAACACAACTTTTAAAATATGCAATCTACAGCATACACTGGAGGTACAGTAGGCTTTAGGAATTAACAATCTGGTACGTAGCTTGGAAATAACACAAAACTTTCAAAATTACCATTCTGCAGCATAACCTGGATATAACACTGAAATTCAGAAACAAATGTTACATCATCTTATAGGCTAAATACCATTAAGTAATAAAAATGGTATATAGAAAACTTTTGAATGATTGTTAAGTTCTGTAATAAACATTCTGCAATACAACCTCAAAATAAGAAAAATGGTCACAATTCACCATAAGGACTTCTGTAGTTGTAGTTTTGTAGCGATAAACTTCGATGCGTGTTGATAGAGGAATTATTACTTAAGATCAGCCCAAGAATAAATTTGTGAGGTTTCATACACTTTTCCCAAGACACTCTGAATCAATGAATTAAAAAATTAGATCAACCATTGTACCACACATAATTTTTTTACTTGGAAATTACCTTGTTTTTCCTGCAGTATTAACTTTGAGCTGAAACTTGTCTCTTTACAAAGGCTCAGTTAAGTTTAACGAATACACTGCGGAAATATCAAACCATCCGAATCATACACTAGTAGAGATAAGGTTTCATTGTATTTCGACTGTAGGAAAGTTTCTTCAGACAGAACTTGGAAGATGGTTGGTTTTTTTTTTACTGTACTTTAGTGCGTCCTCTGGGTCTCCTTTATTCATCCTGCAGTATACAATTAATTTAGCCATTGTTGTGCCTTTGAGTGTACTTGGGGACTGCTATGTTCATCCTGTAGTAATCAGTTAAATGAGCCATTTGCACCTTTCTGTGGAATGAAGACTTCCTTCTTCGACCTGAAGTATTCAGTTAACTGACACTTTTATAACCTTGTGTGTTTAAATGATGACTTCATTGCTATATTTGTGTCACCATTTCTTGACCCAGATTTTCGTCCATAGCACTTCTTCATAACTAGCATCATTTTCTACTGTTATTCAATATTCACATCTCTGCATTCGAGACGCAAAGACAACAATTTAGGCCAAATTACATTAAAAAAGAGTTCAGTCCTGTAGTATTCAGCAAACTTCCTTGCTTGACTGATGGTATTTAATCAGCAGAGCCTTTGTACAGTACCTTTTTGCGTACTTGGAAGCTTCCTTGTTCATCCTCTTTATGCAGGGGATGGTTCGCGTCCATTACATGACCCTCAAGCTGTACACCACCCCTTTATAGCTAAGGTAGTAGTTCGGGAAAACTCTCTGTGATATCTGGAAAATACAATATAATTCTTTAACTCTAACTGCGACATTTTCTCGTTACACTAAAAATAGCATATATTGGTGGAAACGGAAAAGGAGATGGATGAATGGCGTGGTGAGGTATATATGAGGGTGTGAGGAGGGGGTGAGCTGGAAAAAAGGGGGAGGGGGCAGCTTGATTTCGGAGGTCAGGGTGACATGGACACGATTGGTTTGTGGCCAACTTTTCCGGGATTAAGGGATCTCGAGGTAGAAGGTTACCCGGAATGAAAGTAGAGTGCCCGGTCTTGATTTGGAATAAGACTGTGAGTACAGTAGTTTAAAGAGGATTGCTGTGTTACAAGTAGTTTTATTTAGCCCCATCAACTGACACATGAACCCGATGGACTGCAGACTGAAGTTACCCTCCCCATGCAGGTCACCATTCTCTTTTCAGAGGACAGGAAAGCAATTGTGGGATGCTTGTAGAACCAGGCAGCTCCATCACCTATTAATAGTGTTGCCACCGCTTGAAGGCATCCTACTGCAATATCGTGTATTGTTGACCAATTTAATGTATGGGTATGAACCGCCAGAATGACAAGAGTTTACAGAAATTCATGATCAAATGTTGCTTTTTTGGAAATTCATTTTTAATGATAAGTCCAGAGGAACTGGGGAGGGGGGAGGGGGAAGTTGCCCATTGAAGCTTCACTGCTACCTATAAACCGGAATGGCTCGTTTCACCTAAACTACACTCTTAAATGAAGGGAAAAAGTTGTGATACTTTTAATCACTCACACACACACACACACACACACACACACACACACACACACACACACACACACACACACACATCTCTAGTAAAGACACAGAGGAACACAAAGGTTAGGGAAATACGAGAGAAGCAAGTCAAGACCCTTAAAGATAACCCTCCAGAGTGAAAACACCGTAGAGGAGATACTAAAAAATGCAAAGAATCTTATGGAAAAAGAGGAGTTCAAAAATGTATGGATAAAAAGATGCCTAACACAAGAGGAACTGGAGTTACTGAAAGAGAAGAGGGAGGAAGCAAAAACAAAAAATGAGGGAAGATCAGAGGAGAAGAATACATTTTTTTACAAAGTAATTGGATTGCAGGTACGAAAGTGGTACATAAACAGGAGGGAATAAAAAGGAGGAAGGTAGTAGAACCAAGTCATGACAAGTATATAAACAAGATTATTAAGTTGATGTACTCCAATGTGGATGGAATGATATCTAAATTATTAGAGACGAATGATTATGTCAAAGAAAATGAACCACATATAATATGCCTAACTGAAACAAAATTACCACCAAGGCTATCAAATGACATCCTAAACTTAGAGGAATATAATATATGGAGAAGAGATAGGAACTTAAAATAAGAAGGAGGAATTATAATAATAACTAAGAAAAATCTAAAAGTCAAAGAAATAGAACTAGATATACCCTCACAAGTGGAACTGATTGCAGCAGAGATCAATACAAATGAAGGGAAAGTAACTGTAGCCAATTTGTACATGCCACCCAAGTCAAACACATGGGGAAGAGACGAGTATGAGGACCTGGCAGAGAATACAATTCAGAGCTTATGATCATTACTACATAAAATGGAAGAGAAATCGGAGAGAATGATACTAACTGGAGATTTTAATACAAATATAAATTGGAATACTCTAGATATAATAAGCCAAGAAAGCTGTTGGAACCAAAAGCTCCCGGATCTAGTGCAAGAGTTTTTCCTAATGCAACATGTAAGGGAAACCACCAGAAAAAGAGGACTCGATGTACCCTCAATGCTAGATCTCATATATACTAGGCAAGAAAACGATATTGACAATTTAATATACCACCCTCCATTCGGCAAAAGGGACCAAGCAGTACTAAATTGCAACATCAGGATAGCATATGACATAGTTAACAGCAATGAAAGTTACAAATAGAGCCTAAACTATAAAAAGGAAAAGTATCATCACATAAAGAGGTACTTCTTAGAAATTGATTGGGGAAAGGAGCTTAGAGGACAAGATTTAAATGCTATATATAAAAAATTCTGTGAACTTTATGAAATAGGAGTCCAGATGTACATCCCAAACCACAAAGAAGCAAAAAAGAAAATAAAGAAATGGTTCAATACAGAATGTAAAATATCAAAAGAAAAAAGAGATTTGTTGTGGAGCAGATACAGAAAACACAATAGTGAAAGGGCATAGAATAATTATAAACATGCAAAAAACGATTATACAAGAATAAGGAGGGAAGCCCAAAAACAATATGAGGAGGATATCATAAATAAAAGTAGTGATCAACCGAAGCTATTTTACAGCTACATCAGAAGCAAAACCAAAGTAAAAGATATAATACAATCCATTATGGACGAGGGAATCACCTGTACACAAGAGAAGGATATTTGTGAAGCACTAAACAAGAAATTCCAATTAGTTTTTACAGAGGAAAAAATTTTTGAGAGGGATTATGTGGAACATGCTTGCCCACACATACGGCCAGATATACAAACATCAGAAAAAATAATAGAGGAGGAGCTAAGTAAATTAGACAAAGAAAAAGCAAATGGTCCTGATGAAATTTCATTTTGGGTGTCACGTGAATGTGGAAAGGAGTTAGGTAAACCATTATCTTTAATTTTCAAGAAATCCTTGAGTCAAGGTAAACTACCTGATATTTGGAAGAAAGCAAACATTGTTTCCTTATTCAAGAAAGGGAATAGACAAAATCCACGTAACTACCGACCAGTATCACTAACCAGTGTTGCAAGCAAGGTATTAGAAAAGCTTATAAGAAAAGCTTGGGTAAATCATCGAGAAGAACACAATATGATAACAGAAAGACAGTTTGGTTTCAGAAAAGGAAAATCATGTGTTACTAATCTGTTGAGCTACTATGACAGAGTAACAGACACATTACAGGAAAGAGAAGGATGGGTGGATAGTAATTATTTAGATTTCAAGAAAGCATTTGACATAGTACCACACCAAAGACTTTTATGGAAACTGTACCATCAAGGAGGAATTCGAGGCAAACTGTATTGTTGGATGCAAGATTTTCTCATAAGAAGAGAAATGAGAACAGTACTCAGGGGCAATTACTCACCATGGAAAGAAGTGACCAGTGGAGTACCACAGGGCTCAGTGCTGGCATCAGCCATGTTTTTAGTGTATATAAATGATATAGACAATATCACTGGAAATGAAAGCTATTTAATTATGTTTGCAGATGATGCAAAAATACAAAGGAGAATTACTAACACAGACTCTTGTAAAGAGCTACAAGAAGAATTTAATAAACTTCATGAATGGAGTAATACATGGCAAATGGAATTCAATGTGGACAAGTGTCATGTAATCAAGTTTGGTAAAAGTGGAAAAAGACCTGATTGGGATTATACGTTAGGAAATAAAACCCTACACACATCAGAAAGAGAGAAGGACCTAGGTGTGATTATCAATAACAGACTATCTCCGGCTGGCCACATCAGTGAGAAGGTATGGAACATGTATACACTGCTTGCAAATATGAGAATAGCATTCACATACATATATGAAGACATGCTAAGAAAGATAATAACATCATTCATCAGACCAACCCTGGAGTATGCATCAGTAGTCTGGAGTCCTCATCTCAACAAACACATAGACAAGATTGAAAAAGTTCAAAGGGCCGCTACAAGATGGGTACCAAGCTTAAGGGATCTGAGCTACGAAGAAAGACTAAATAAACTGAATCTGCCAACACTACGGGAGAGAAGGAAAAGAGGTGACATGATTATGCTACATAAATGCATATCAGGGAAGGAGAAAATAGACATAAATGATTACTTAACGTATGGGGAAGCATCAGCAAGAGGACACTGCAAAAAACTGCATAAGATGAGAGGTGAGAAAATTTAGTTTCCCAAATAGAGCAACTGATCAGTGGAATGCACTACCGAATGAAATAGTGTGCCAAAACAATTCACAATTTTAAGGATATGTTCGATAAATATGGTTTAAGAAACGAGACAGTACAAGCTTGACTCATTCCTGTAAAGATACAATTAGGTAAGAACACACGCACACACACACACACACACACACACACACACACACACACACACACACACACACACACACGCACGCACGCACATACACACACACTATCCAAAACTGATCCACTTGGTGAACAAGCCTACACCTTTTCTATCCTTAATGATCTAGAGCAGCATGTACAACACCCTACCCGTACCCCTGACCGCCTTGGAGAGAGCTCCAACATACTTGACCTTTTTCTTACAACTTATCCTTCTGCTTACACTGTTAATCTCTTCTCTCCGTTGGGCTCCTCCGATCACAACCTTATCACCTTAACCTGTCCTATAGCTCCGGTATGGCCTGTGGACCCTCCAAAGAAACGTTGTCTGTGGCACTTTGGAGCTGTGGATTGGGTGACCCTCGGGCAGTAGTTCTTTGGTTTTCCCTGGAATGATTATAGCTTCCATGGCCGGGAGCCATCAGGGTGTGCCTTGCGTAATACGGAGGTTATTCTCACAGGCATGGAAGCATACATTCCTTTCTCATATCCTCTGACTAATGCAAGAAAGCCTTGGTTTAATCACGCTTGTCCTAATGCTGTCCGCAACAAGGAGAAGGCCTATAAAAGGTACCGGAGCCAACCCACCCCTGAATCACATCTTTTGTACGTTTCTGTCCGGAATCGTGCAAAGTCTGTTCTTCGCTGCTAAAACTAATTTCATCCATAATAAATGCTCTCAACTCTCCTACTCGATTTCTTCCCGCTCCTTCTGGCACCTTGCCAAAAACCTTTCTAACAACTTTACCTCATCATCCTTTCCTCCTCTTTTCTACTCTGATGGCTCTGTAGCTATTTCTTTTACTGATAAAGCAGACCTCTTCGCTCAGACTTTCTTCTCCAGTTCAACCTCAGACGATTCTGGTGCTGTTCCTCCATCACTTCCCCCCCTCTGACTTCCTCATGGCTGACATTAAAATTTCTTCAGCTGATGTATTTTCTGCCATGACAGGCCTCAATACTAATAATGCATATGGGCCTGATGCAGTCCCTCCTGTTGTTCTCAAGAACTGTGCTTCCGTACTTACACCCTGCCTAGGCAAACTCTTTCACCTTTGTCTATCAACTTGTACCTTTCCTTCTTGGTGGAAGTTTGCTCTCATTCAACCAGTCCCAAAGAAGGGTGGCCATTCCCAACCATCTAACTATCGTTCAATTGATTTAACATACTGTATCTCAAAAGTTTTCTAGTCAATTCTTAATAGAAAAATTTTAAAGCATCTTTCCTATCACAACCTTCTTTCTAATAATCGTCAGTATGGGTTCCGCAGGGATGCTCCCCTGGCGATCTTCTCACCTACCTTTCAGACTCCTGGTCATCCTCCTTTCGGGACTTTGGCGAAAGCTTTGCCATTGCACTTGACATCTCAAAGGCTTTCGATCGAGTCTGGCATAACTCTTTAATTTCCAAACTGCCTTCTTACGGTTTCTGTCCTTCTGTCTGTGCCTTCATCTCTAGCTTCCTTTCAGGTCGTTCTATAGCCGCTGTTGTAGACGGCCATCGTTCTTCTCCTAGATCTATCAACAGTGGTGTTCCTCAGGGCTCTGTCCTATCACCAACTCTCTTCCTTTAATCCATCAATGACCTTCTAAGCTGTACATCTAACCCTATTCACTCATATGCTGATGACTCCACCCTTCACCTTCCCATTCGGTTCCCGCAACATCCATCTTAGCAGTTACTTTAACAAACAAGGAATGAGGCTATGGCACACCTAATGTCTGACTTGGCTCGTATCTCTGACTGGGGTAAAAATAATCTGGTTATTTTTAATGCATCAAAGACTCAGTTTTTACACCTATCAACCCGACATAATCTTCCACATGTATACCCACTAATGTTTAATAATACTCAGCTTAATCCTGCATCATCCTTGAACATGCTTGGGGTTTCATTTACTCAGGACTTATCTTGGATAGATCATATAACATCTTCCGTAAAATCTGCTTCCAAGAGATTAGGTGTGCTAAGCCAACTCCGTTCCTTCTTTACCCTTGCACAATTGTTGACTCTATACAGGGGTTTTATCTGCCCCTGTTTAGAGTACAACTCTCATGTGTGGGGAGGCTCCCCACATACAGCTCTTCTCAATAGGGTGGAGTCAAAGGCTTTTCGTCTCATTAACTCTCCTCTTACTGAAGTCCTTCAACCTCTGTCTCTTCATCGCACTGTTGCATCTTTATCTCTTTTCTATCGCTACTTCAATGGTCACTGCTCCTCTGAACTGTCAACATGCATTCCTCCACCTCTACGATGGGCGCATAGCACCAGTCTAGCAGCAAACTCTCATCCCTTTTTTGTCCAACTCTCTAATGCATAAGTTAACCGTTACTCCCAGTCCTTCATTTATGCAATGGGTCAACTCTGGAACTGTCTCTCTCTCTGTGTATTCCCTACTACCTATGATCTCCAGTCTTTCAAACGCAGTGTGTCCAGGCATCTCAAAATGATCGGATCTTGAATTTGGCTCTCTCTTGTATTTTGTTTTTCTCCTGGAAGGAGTAATAATTGCGGGGTCCTGGCCTTTGGTTCCTTCTTCCTCGCATAAAAAAAAATATTTTGAGAATTTCATGTATCAAGGGTGATGAGTGGAACGATGTGAAACAAAGAAGTCTGTTTTTTAAGAGGTGGAAAACGGTATGCTTACATCGTTGCACAGAAAATAGACATGAACGGGGTGGAAAAAAGCTTACACAAATACTCTCTCTCTCTCTCTCTCTCTCTCTCTCTCTCTTGTGTGAATTTGAAAAGTGTGGTCCCCTCTGAGTGAGGTAGGAAATTTGTGGGAATGACCCAGTTCAAACTGCGCATGGCGTCACTCCAGGCTGGTGTAGATTTCTCCAATGTGTGTGTGTGTGTGTGTGTGTGTGTGTGTGTGTCCATTATTATAAAGTTCGTGTGTTAGAAAGGTGCTTGGGGAACTTTTTGGTTGAGTTATAGAGTGAGGGGGAAATAGTTTTGGCCATTTGGTCAACAGCAATTTAGGCTAAACAATTATTTTTCTATTGTCTTTGTGCAGTTTTATGTAGCATGGTTTCCAGGCAGAATCCATAACCAATCCAGCTTCCACAAACATTGTCGTTTGGACATTACACCATGCAATCCAAGAATTACTGCACGGTTCTTACCTTAAGTATGGTGTACAGTATGTTGTTTGCGAAAGTAAAACAGCATCATGTGTCAGGTCAGAATATATTTCATGGTGCACTGAGTACTGGTAACTATGAGAAACTTAGAAATTACTGGACAGTAAGAGAGCGAAAAAGAAAATTGGGCATAATTATCTTTTATACTTGATAATACACGTCACAGGTTTAGCTGGAAATTGAGCTATTTCCAGAGAAATGTACATGAGAATTTGGTATTCAGTGTCACAAGGGTCTTCCAGTAGATATGAAATCTGGGAATATATCAGTGAATGTATCTGCTGTTGTGCCCTTTCAAAATAAATCAAAATATATGAGTGATCTGAGGGTAGGAGGAGGTTTGGATGGATATGGTAAGTGAATATGTGAATAAACGACACGTAGAAGCTGAGAAACAAAAGAACTGACTAGAAATGGTTAGATGTGATATGTTTAAAAAGTCGCATTCATTATTATATTCCTCTCATTCTTTGTGTTAGTAAGATATAGGGTTAGGATGATGATGATGTTGAACTAAGTAGATCACAATTACATGAAGTTGTTGCTGTTGTGACCCCAGGCTTATCTGAGAGTGAATCCTGTTGACTGCAGGCCGAAGTTGTCCTTCTTCCGCAGTCCATTATCCCCTTTTCGGGGGACAAGGAGGGGATTGAGGGACATTTGTGGCAAATGCTCAGACGAAGTTGCGTCCATGGTGCCACCTCTCCATGCCTTCCCTCGTGCTACTCGAGCATCTGGTAGCGCTCATGACTGGAAAATCACTCAGCCATATTGCAGAACATCTGCCTATCAGAATTCTTTCATTCCCCGAACTGCATCTCTATGGAACTTGCTTCCCCAGAGTTGTTTCCCTCCAAATTTCAACCCACAGCTGTTCAAGTCTAACTTTTACAGATATTATGTGAACAGAGGACACCAGTAATCTGGTGTATGGATTATTATTTTTTGTTCATTTGTTTTTCCTTACTCCGTTGTTATTTAAAAAAAAAAAAAAATGGGTAGCTCCACTACCCTGTCATACCAGTGTTATCGCGTGAAGACATCCTTCTCCAACACCAGGAGATAATATATAACAAATAAACATAGCAATGATATGTTCAGTACTACATTCTTTTAACCTTTTCAATAGGTGCTGGAGAGGGACGCGTTTTCGTGATGACACTGATCTAGCTGGATGACTCCACTATCCGGCTATACAAACGTGCCTCACTTCCCTCCTTGTCTTCCCCCCAAAATGGTGGACTGCAGGAAGAGGAGAGCTCCGCCTTGCAGTCCACCCAATCAGTATGGGTATTCTTTGTCATTACTCATCTCTGCTCCCTCCTGCCAGACTACGCAGCTCTTTCTTCATGTCATCTCTGTCTCATCAAACATTATCATCGCCCTCTTCATCACCTTATCTTCCTGCACAAGCCTCTCTCTTTACATATTATCTTTGCCATACCATCTGCCACAAGAACTCTGTTCTGATATCATCATGACCTTACTTTGCGCTTCAGCCATCATCATCATACCTTCATCACAAAGCCCCTCTCCTCCAGATGATCAATGTGAGCCTCCAGCTTCTTCTTGTACTCCACAAAGTCGTAATTTGCAGTCATCACCAGAAGACCCCCTGCAATGATAGGTTTTCAATTATATATAATTGTATTGATAGGCTACACAAGGATCATTAAAAGATAAAATACTGCTCGTGAGGTTTTGATCGCTGATATGTTTTTTAGAACAGGCACTTTTAAGAAACAAGTGATCAGCCATTATTATTATTATTATTATTATTATTATTAGGCCTATCAGTGCTTCCCCGCAAAATTTTTCGTAACTACTAGCCTTTCCATCACAGAATGTTTGTAAATATCATTATCTTTGTTTCCACACCGTTGTTAAGCCCACAATGACCAATTCTGATCGAAAAGTAGAAACAATTATATTCACATATTTACACAGGTCGCGATTTCCGACAAGTTCGTGCCGTCACTTCGCATAGGATTGACAAAATTCTTGTTTGGTATTATTCTGACACTCCCTGAACTTACCCCGACCTAATGAAAAAAGAATTGAGTCGATGTCTATTACCGTTTTCTTGAAAGAAACAAACGGACGGACAGGCTGACACAGATATGCAGCTTGCCTTTATTATTATTATTATTATTATTATTATTATTATTACTACTACTACTACTACTACTACTACTACTACTGTACTACTACTACTATTTGGAGTTAATGATTAGAGAAGAGGAAGCACTGGGACTTCTGCCTCCATTCTACAAGGTTTTGATTGTAAACCTAGTGACTGTATGAGGGTCTCTAAAGCATGTAATCACATTGGCTGAATCCTATAAGGCTGGGGTTCTTAACCTTTTTCCCGGCAAGTATTCCCTGCGTTATCAGACCATCAACCTGTACTCCCACCTAACGACACTACATATGTAATGACAGTATATTAAGACAAATTCAATATATATTCGTACTACAAAAGATATTATCAAATGGTTGTAACTGCAATGACTTTATAAGCTGATAAATATCAACAACACAGTCAATGTACACCCGAAAGGAATAATTTCTCCCCCCTAGTAGCCTGAGTCACGGCCTGTGAGCGACCGGGCTTTCGAACACCCCACACCCACCGTGTCTACCCCAACGCCAGTGTAAGCGTTGTTGGACAGATGTGGGAAGGCCAATGCTGATGATGTTACAATGTGTCATGATTGTTTTTAATGACAATCAGAACCAGTAGGGGTAAGTATTTATAGGCAATTAATGAGTAATGCTGTGCTGTTATCAACAACATATGAGAAAGGCACGAAAATGAAAGAAGACCTACAAAGTATTATGTGTTATTGCCTATATTCTTACGTCCTGTATTATAATGTCACACATAAGTATAGTATAGTGAAAAGCATCTGTTGAAAGATATGATGTCTTTTCTCATCCATTCTGGCTCCTACCTCCACCGCCCTACTCTCTGAGTTCCTGTCTCCACAAAACGTCTCTTTTACCCTTTCGTCCCTCAGTCCCGCCCTTTGTATACCAATGTAAACAAACACAATGATGAAATGATCCATCAGGTATTGATCATGTTAGTATTATCATACATCTCTGTACAACTCAACAACAAATCAATAACATACAGTACCTTGGTATACCTGCCAACTATATCATCCTATTGTTTGGTGTTATGTGACATATACACTGCAAGTTGGACCTTGTGTTACCAGGACATACGGTTGTTTATTGTTAACACAAGTTGTGTGTGGTTTTGGACGTCCTTTAATTCATATTAACGTGGCAATTTAAGCCTTACATTACAGTTATGTAAGGTTTATGTTCCTGTCATTAATGGATGAATGAAAGGAATTAGGGATCGGCTCTGACAATCCACAAACTCTCTGCCTTAAGCCCCAGTCACACAGCAGGTATGACTTGTCGCAAACCTGAAAATCGCGAAACCAGTCCCGACCACGGAGATCTCTGAACAGCCGTGCCACCGATCAGCTACTGGTGGTCGTCCAGTGTCCGTCCAGCATCCGTCCAGTGGGCGACCGAACAACGACCATGGCCAGGTACACACAGGTCAAGATACCGACAGGTGGCCGGCGGGTTGTCGGCAGGGTGCCGACAAACAACGGCCAGTCCAAGTCCTGCCTCAGTTTAGACCGCGACCACTAGACCGTGGATTGGCCGGCGGCTGGTCTCGGTCCAGCCCACCACCTGTTGCTCGACCAATCGCCGACTGGATGGCGGCTGGACTTCAACCACCACCCCAGGACAGGAGGCTTGTGGATGGCAGCCGCTGCATTCCAGTTGTTTCCTTGACAGAGTGCTGATGGCCACCGAACAGGGTGGGCGGCGACCAGCCTCTGTTTGGATGGCAACCACTGCTTAAAAATCAGGTATCGCCGACCAGTCGCCGTCCGTAAGCTGGCCAGACGCAGTCCAGCTGCCCACTGGGCGGATTCCATGCCACGACATTGGTGGTCGCGGGGAGGTTTTTCGTGCAGCACGAAAAACCTCACAACGATTTTTTGGTCACCGTGGTGGGCTGCGGCTAGACTGAGATATATGAAGACCGGTTGTAAATTTCATCAAAACCACCCACGACCTGCAGGTCGTGGATGGTTTGCGATTAGTCGTACCTGCAGTGTGACTGGGGCCTTAACAAAAATGTGACCTCTTGTCACAACAGTGACACAATGTCATTATGTATATGACTGACCCACATGCAGTCATATACGTAATGGCATTATGTCACTGTTGTGACAAGAGGTTGGAATATTTTCATTTAAGCAAAGAGTGTGTGGTTCATCTGAACCGAACCCTTATTCCTTTCGTTCACCCATTAATGACAGGAACATAAACCCTAAGTGAATAAAATGTAAGGCTTAAATTGCCACGTTAATATGAATTAATGTATGTCCAAAACCACACACAACTTGTGTTAACGATAAACAACCGTATGTCCTGGTAACACAAGGTCCAACTTGCAGTGTATATGTCACATAACACCTAACAACAGGATGATATAGTTGGCAGGTATACCAAGGTACTGTATGTTACTGATTTGTTGGTGCATTATACAAAGATGTATGATAATATTAACATGATCAATACCTGATGGATTATTTCATCATTATCTCAGTTTTTGTTGGTTAACAAAGGGCGGGACTGGGGGACAAAAGGATAAAAGAGACGTTTTGTGGAGACAGGAACCCAGAGAGTAGGCTGGTGGAGGTGGGAGCCAGAATGGATGAGAAGAGACATTATATCTTTCAACAGATGCTGTTCAGTATACTATACTTATGGGTGACATTATAATACAGGATGTAAGTATATAGACAATAATACACAATACATTGTAGGTCTTCTTTCATTTTCGTGCCTTTCTTATATGTTGTGGATAACAGCACAGCTTTACTCATTAAATGCCTATAAATAATTACTCCTACTGGTTCTGCTTGTCTATAAAAACAATCATGACACACTGTAACATCATCAGCTTTGGCCGTTCCACATCTGTCCAACAACGCTTACACTGGGGTTGGGGTACGGGCGGTGGGGGTGGGGTGTTCGATCGAATGGTCGCTTGCTGGCCACGACTCCGGCTACTAAGGAGGGGGGGGAGAAACTAGTGCTTTCGGCTGTTCAGACAATGGTACCACACTGGAGTGAAACTGTAGTTACTTTATGAACAAAATAAACATTAGCACTAATTCGGTGTAGAATGGTACTGTAACGGATGAGTTTTAACAATGGATTAATAAGAATGTGATGCTAGTCACAAGGAAGTGCTATGGAAAATATTTAATGCCGAAACACTATCATTTTCAGCCACCAGACTATGAGAAATAAGCCTCCAAAGGACAAA